>NC_080186.1:223577976-223881006 GCF_030028045.1 Hippopotamus amphibius kiboko
AATGAATATGCACCTAACAATGTAGTCTTAATATACACAAAGCAAATTAAGGCAGAATTACCAGGAGATGGTGCTATGAATGGAATGTGTGTTCCCCTCCTCCCCTAAATTCACATGTTGAACCTTAGCACTCAGTGGTAATTAGATCTATATGAGGGTGGAGTCTTCACGATGAGATTAGTGCTCTTATAGGGAGAGTCCAGAGAGTGAACTCTCTCATCTCTCTCTTCCTCCACCATGTGACAATACAACAAGAAGGCAGCCATCTGCAAACAAGAAAAGGGCCCTCACCAGACCCTGAATCTTATGGCATCTCTATCTTGGACTTCCAGCCTCCAGAGCTGTGAGAAATAAGTATGTGTTGTTTAAGCCATCCAGTCTATGGTATTTTGCAATAGCAGCCTGAACTAAGACAGATGGGAAGAGCTAATTATTTCAGAAATAATTTTACCAGTTGGTGGCATCTTTGTGGGATAACTGTTTTGCCAAAAGTTTAATTTTCTTCAGTTCAAGAAGGGTGCTAAGAAACTGATTAACTAATAATGTACAAGCAAGGAAAAAAATGTATTAATATTCTGTGATTTGTACAGGTGTATTTGCTTTCATACAATCACCATCTGCATTACCCTATATTTGGCTTATATTTACATGCAAAGGGAACTAGATAACAAAATGGAAAAGGCAAAGATTCATGAGTGAGGAATTGATTAAAGGAGAATATGCCATGAGGAGTCAGGGATGGGAAATATCTCAGATAGCAAGTTTAGCCTTGAACAGGTAGAGGGACGGCTTCTTCCCTAAGTTGTGGAGAAAAATGTATGTGACACAGAGAAGTTTATTTATGGAATGGTTGGGGCAATTAGTTGAGGGGTTCCCCCCTGCCAATCTTTATTTGCTTGCAAATTATCCAGAGGACACAAACTCTAAAAAGGCAGATATTTGCCTATCTTGTCACTGTTATATCCTCAACACCTGAAACAGGCTACATGTGCATGTAAATGGACAAATGTATTTACTAATGTATAAACGAGTTGTTGACTGCTGTGCTGTGATGGAGGGTAGAAGAGGTTAGAATAGAGAGCTTGAGGAAGTAAGCAAGTTAGCCCTCAGAGGGTAACAGGGCTTTGCAAATGAGTCCAGGACTGAATGCTTCTCTCCCATTAAACTTTGGCAGCAGGATTAGGGGAGGTAGTAAGCTGTGTCCAATAGGAATCACAATCTTTGAAATAAGAAGTGCTAGAAGGCACTTTCAAGGATCCTTTCAGACATATCATCTTAGAACCAGAGGGGAAGCAGTATCTCTTTACCTTAACCACCAGTTAATTCAATTATCTTATAAAGCCAATGAAACATGAAGTACCAGCTCAGTGGAGCCTGAAGAGGTCTAGAGAGGTGTATTAAGCCATTCATTGGGACCCGGAATTTCAGGCTTAGATAGTATCTTCATCCCATGTACAGGTCTGGATTAACACTCAACAACTTTCCTTTTGAAATATTCTGTATTGAATCATTAAGACTTGTCCTTACACCTCCCTATTGTGAAGATTATAGAGTATCTGTAGACTACAGTAGTATATTTAAATTGATGGCTTCCTTTTATAATCATCACCTAAAACCCCTTCCTGAAATTTGGAAGTGCCCAAGTCTTAGCCATAGCCCTAACCAGTCATTTCCTAGGTGACCTCATGCTGGGATGGTTTTCCCAGATGTCTGCTGGTACCTATCTTCAATGAACAATTTCACACAGTGACATTCTTGTAAAATCAGAAAGAAGTACACCATTTTCGACTGAGGTTTAGGATCTAAAACATCTTCATTTTTTTTCAGACCCTGGGAAATCCAGTTTAGCATTGCTACCCAATGGTCATATTTTAATTATTTTCCTTTAATACTCAACTTTTTACAAAATTTAGATATTTACCAGATAAAATACCCCAATTCTATGTCAAAATAAGGTATCAATATTATGAAATGACAAATCTAAGAGAAGTTTCCATTTTTGACTCACATACAAGATAATAATTGGTTTCTTGTTGAGAAACCTTGAGTAAACAGTATTAGGCCATCCCTGTTAGAAACAGATGTTTTTATTTTTCAGTATACCACATCAGTTTTTGATTAGCAGCTGAATACTTTTGAGAGGCAGTATTAGTTTTAGCATCAGGATAAATTTGGGCAACTGGTATTATTAGTCAAAATACACAGATACTAAAATAGTAGAGATCCAAATCAAAGTAGCTCAAGGAAACACAAAAGGACATGTTTCCCTTATGTTAAAATGTCTTCAAATTATATCATCATGCTGGCTTCATCCTCAGACAGTCTCTCTCCAAATGGTGGGAAAGACGTCCCGATTAGTTCCAGGTTTACACCATCTTTTGGCTTCCAATCCCGAGAAAAAGAAAGAGAATCCTCTCCCCTAGCATCTATCTCAATCTATGAAATACTCTGGCTCCCTCGGTTCTTGTGCTTTCCCAGACAATTCACTAAACCCGGGGATACTGAGTAATCTGATTGGCCAGCCCAAGTCCTGCCACTTCCTCCCTACCCTCATCCCCACTATAGGAAAGGCAGGGCTATATGATTGACAGCCTATTTCCAAAGGCTAAAAATGCTGAGCAGACACAAAAGAAGTAATCGATCTTCATCTCACTCTTTCCAGGAACATCTCAGTGCAAGGGATCTATACTCAGACATACCTGCTCCATTCACTAGCTCGAGCAAGTTACCTAACCCCCGTGGGTCTCATTTTTTTCTCCTTTATATCAAACTTGTGGAGTTGTTGCAAGGTTGGAGGTCATCTATGTAAAGCACTATTCAGCTACTTCCATTCCTCCCTATGTCCATCTCTGTTCTTGGCTGATAACTGTGTCCTCAGGTGGATCCCCTCAAATGCCAGTCATCAGCCTGTACAGAGGAAGCAAGTGTTCTTCTGCTCCACCCACCTCCCTACAAGCCCAGCTCCTGGAGCTGTCCCTTGGCTGCCTGCAAGCCCCTTCTAACATGTCCTCACAACATTTCCTGGTCCTCATTAAATTAGGTAGAGTTCCCTGCCCCATTCTTGGTCTCTTCATCCATTTCAGCTGCTATAATAAAATACACAGACTGGGTAGCTTATCAACAACAACAATATATTTCTTACTGGTTTGGAGGCTGCAAGTCCCAAGATCAGGGTGCCAGCATGATTGGGTTTTGGTGAAGGACATCCTCTGGGTTCTTCTTGTACTCTCACATGGTGGAAGGGACACGGGAGCTCTCTTGGGCCTCTTTTATAAGGATATTACCTTTATTCACAAGGGTTTTGCCCTCATGACCTAATAACCCCCCAAAGTCCCCACCTCTTAATACCATCACATTGGGGGTTAGGATTTCAACATATGCATTTTGGAGAGACACAAAGATTCAGACCATAGCACTTGGCCACTGGCTCACTAATCTATGCTGTGCTCATTCTTCTCTTCCCCCAGCTGGTGTGTGACCTCCCTTTTATGAGGAAGCAAACAGATGCTGGGAAAGATTTAGGAGTACAAAAGTTTTATTGGGGAGTAACACCTGTGAAAAGAAAAGGGAGGAAACAGGACTGGGCAAAAAGAACTCTCAGACTGTGATGCAGACAGGACAAGCCCTCTGCCATCCCAACAGGAAGCTGTTTTCTGATAGGGGACTACAACATCAGGCAGAAACGCTTAGGCCAAGGCTCCGCATCTTCCTCAGTCATTGACTGGGGGCCACAGAGAAAAAACTATGGTCTCAACTACCATCCACCTACTCAGGCATTGGTGGTGGGATACCCCAAGATTATGATCTGGGCTCAAAAGATGAGGCCAACCCTGAAGAAACACCTGGTGTCTGGGACTAATTACATTCTTCAAGCTGGGTAGGGAGACCTTCCTTGAAGGAGGATCTATCACATCCTCCAAGATCCTGTTTAAGAGGAAATTTTTAAGGAATCATTTTCTGAACTCAAAGGAGTCATCCTGATTATGGCAGATAGATGGGAAAGAAAGCAGGGGAACTTTCTCAACCACATCACCTAGAGGCTGCCTACTCAGCCCTCCAAGCCAGTCCTACCTACACCCTGATTTCCTCCAGGACCTCTCAAACCATGGGTCCTTCCAACTTGGTCAAATGTATCCTTTCTATCCCTTTTGTGCCCTTTCCAGGGATTGTATTTTCCCAGATCATGTTCATCCAACATTTGGAAGATTTGAGCCAGGCTGATGGCCTAAGAGAAGCCAATAGTGAGAAGCACTTACTATATGGTAAAATTAACCAACACTTATTGAATACTTACCATATAGTTCAATTATGCCTGTTTTACAGGTTAAGAAACTCAGGCTCAGTAAGTATAATTAATCAAGGATACTCAACTAGTAGATGGGGCTGTGGGTATTCACTCTCTTGCCCTCCAAAATCTATATTCTTTCTCTTGGCCATTTAGGAGAGTATGCAAAACGTTTTCCAGAAAATTTTTTTATCCAACATGGTTTTAAAAATATTTTGTATGTCATTAGACATTTCTGGCTATGTAGAGTGTTTGGCTATCTAGAATGACCCATTCCAAAAGAGTACTAGAAAGCTGAGATTTTACTCTCCCACAAATTCCCTGCAAGAGGTCACCATGAAAACTATTCAAAAGTGAACTCTCTTTTATAAATATAGCTAATACTTGCTGGTTAACTCTTGATAGCTAATCCCTTTTGAACTGTGAAGGCTCTTTCTCGGTCTCTCTTTCCTCTGCCAAGCAGCATTCCAGTTTCAATTGACCTTGGCCATGACATTGAACAGTGTTCATTTGTGAAAGCCCTGTTGACCTGAGCATTTGATCCTCTATTTGTTATTCAGACCATATCCTCCCTGCCTTTGTGTGAGGAGTTAATACACACACGAGGACAGCAAGGTCCAAGCCTTACTAGTTAAAATGAGCAAGCCAGAATTACTACAGGGACCAGTATCAAAAGCATCTCACGCACAAAAACAGTCCCTAGTTACTTTCACTTGTTTATATTTAAGAGAGTCTGACAGCCTTTTTCATGGGAAAGTGCTCTTCAAGACAGGCGGCTTCCACCAGTGCCAGGGGAAGGGCAGACAGAGAAGCAAAGTTCTTGGCTAATAAGGACAGAGACATCTGCATTAGACGTTTGAAGAAGACAAAGGGAATTGGGAACATATTTGTTTAACCACATTACTTATTGCTTTATTATTATTTCCTCTTAAAGTCTGGCTGTACTCATGTACATTCAACACTGGAATCCACAGTTTGAGATGTTTAACTCCTTACTCCAAAACAAACACGCGCGGCTGAGGAGCTGTGGTATGTGATCTGAAACTCAACATCCAAATGCACGATGCAGAGATTATTGCTAAAAGAGAAAGGCGTGGGGTTTTCATGCACGTCTTTTTTTTTTGTCCTAGAACCATCTTGATCCTCATCTTAAAAAGCATACTGAAGCATTTATGAATCTACTTTAAGCCAAGCAACCTAAAATTAAGTTACCCAACCAAAGTAGGATGCAAAGATCTGAGGATTTCTGGTCAGGGGGACCTGGGGTCCTGGGTGTTGTATTTGTTGGTTTTTTGATATAAGCTGCTGCTTTGGGAAAGGCAAGTTGTGGAAGCTGGTGGTTCACTAGTCAGAGAACACTGTGACTTCAGCTCCCAAACTCTGAACAGCCAGGGTGACGCCGAGCTGATCTCTGCCATCCTCAGCGTGTTTGGGCTTCCTTGTCATCAATACTCCGGGTCAGTTAGGATGGTGCTGGGCTGGTGTCAGCAAGATCACTTTCACATGTAATACCCATCTCTGCATGAAAGTCAGTTCACTCTTGGAAAAGTGTCACTCGTTACTTTATTTTTAAAACTTTCCTATAGAAATTCAGAAAACCTCACAAAATAAATATATAGCTTAACGAATGATTAAGGCAAACACCTTTATAACTACAGTTCAGATCAGTTAATGGAACTTTGCTCCATCCTGTGCCCCAGTCATAAGCTCTTCCCTTCCTCCTGAAGTAATAACCATTCTGATTTTTATAGCTGCATTTCTTGTGTTTCTGTATAGTTTTTCACTCAAGTGATAAAGATGTACTTTGTCTCCTTAAACCTGAAAAAAAAAAACCCCACTATTCTTCTCTTTTCCTTATAATTTATCTGTTGGAGAACTCAGGAAGTTGGATGGGTAGAGCCTGTCATAGTCTGGATTTTGCTGATGGCACGCGGATGGTACAGCCCCACGTGTTGTCCTACCTTAGGGATTTCCTACAAACTATAAGCTGGAGTCATTACACTGCTTGGCTTTAGCAAGTCTGGTGACCAAAATTTCCTCCTTTGCACCCCCTCCCCTCCAGAAGGAATGGGCCTTTCCTCTAAGATGCGGACACAGCCTCTTTGGGACCATTGCCCCTTCATGTTTCTATATTTTCTGCCCAGCTAGTACCACTATCTGAAGTGCCCTCCCTGCTTCTCTACCTGAAAATCAACGAAGTCTTCAGGGCCTGATTCAAAGTCAATTGTCACTCACAACTCTGTGACATCTTCACACATGCCCTTGGCAGAATATGTCACTGTCTCCCCACCACGTTCTCACTCCCTTTCATCATAGCGCTTGCCCACCGTGTCACAGCTGCCTGAACTCAGCACTTTTCCACCACCCGCTGTCCCCACCGCTACCCCTCCTTGACAATAGTAACCCTCTTATCCGGGTAGAAGCAGATATTCAGTGTGGGCCACACCTTTCCACCCCATCTCTAGGGAACACCGGGATCCCTATCAAGCCCTCACCCCCTAGTGGTCCATAGAGGAGCACTCTCCTCCAAGGGCCCTCCTCCCTTTCCCGGTGCCTGCAAGGTGCCTCTGCTCTTTAGCACGCTCTTGTTTCCAAATGCACAGCATGCTTTCCTGCCCTCAATTCCCTCCTCTTTTCTTAAGAAGGATCTGTACCCTCATCTGATCCGAAGTTGGCTTGAAACCTGGCATTCAACGAGGAGGGTCACAGAATATTACCCTGCCCCCTGCCTGCTCTGTAGCTTGGCACCACAGCATCTTCAGTGTAACAAGGTCTTGCTTCAGCCATACCATTAACCAGTACAACAATGGAAAGACAAGCCCCAAGTTACACCAGTCCTCAAGAGGGGATGGGCAAGCAAAGAAGGAGGTGTTCTCTGATCCCATTCCATTAAACTCTCTCTCACCTTCCAAATCTGGCTTCAGAATCACTTCCTAAGAACTTTCCCTGATTAACTTGACCTAATTCTCTTAAATCCTGTACTCAGTGAGCCCTCATTAATTATGTACCTAGAGATTTTCCACTATTCATATGCTCTCACCATGTATTAGTCCATGAATATGCTTTTCACATGCAGTTTCTCACACTCAGAGCGGAAAGTCTGATCTTGCAGTTCTTTTGAATCTCTCCCATCACATCACTTCACATTTCTGCACAGAGGGCAGACCCAATAAATGTCACTGACCAACAAATGTGTGTGGCTCTTCATGCACCCGGACCCTTGGAAATTTCTGGTACAAGAACTGAAAGAGCTGGCGAAGAAAAGATGATAACATTCCTAGCCCCTCTGAAGAACATTTTATCCAAAATGTCTGGTTTTCTTTTCCTGAATGATTCTTTTTTTTTTCTCACTAATCTGCTGAAATTTGCTAAAGTGCAGATCTTTTGAGCTCTTGAAATAAAGACTTGATGAGCAGATTTTTGACTTTTGAAAAAGGGATTTCAGAACCCAATTTAAAGTCCTGATTACAGTAAAGCATATTACGTCGAGTATTGCTATAGCTATTTGTGTTTGTTGTAAGTAAACAGCATTGAGTCAGTGTTTTTTTCATCAACCTGTAGAATTATCACAAATTCTCCCCATAGTTCCCTATGATACGGTAACAGTTTTTCTGAGGCAATAAGCCCCGGTAATAGTGTTGGGAGTCAAACCTGAATTATTTAAATTTTTTATTACTTTTTACTTTCCAAAGAGTATTTTTCAGGTCCTGCAGCTCCATGATAGTTTAGAGTAAATGTTGATACTTTTCTGAAGACAAAAGGCATTTGGCCAAACCTGGACTGGAGAAACTTGGTATTTCTTCTCAGAGAAAGTAAGCCCCCAGGAGACTCAAGTTACCTATTCATTTACCCACAGTTTATGAAAAACTAAGAAGCATGTGTACGTGTGTGTGAGTGTGTGTGTGTGTGAGAGAAAGAGAGAGGGAGAGGGAGAGAGAGAGAGAGAGAAATCTTCAAGTTCTGTAAAGCAGGTTAGGGCCCCTACTACCAAGCTGAGGGAAGGACATCGTGCATTCTAGAGCAATGACGGGAAGCTCTTTTGGATCTCTGCTCATGTTTTTTCAGTCAATAAATTAAGGAAGGACCTAGAAAATTTACAGAATAGGTATAAAGTAAGATTAGCAGAGTGTGTGTACACGTGCCATCGTGCATGTTTTGGTGTTCAAATCATTCGTTAGTAAATGCATACATTAATTTTAAAAAGAATCACATCCTTGATTATGGTAACCAAGGTGAGACACATTGCGTTCACTTATGGTAATTTAAGTATTTAAATTGGAAGATATTACTTAAAAGAAATGAGCTGTTACTTTTGATAAAATGAACGAAAGAACCGAGCTCATGCTCTTTGTAGTGTGGTCTCCCAGGCAGGGGTCCCCTAGCAAAGGGCCAGCTGAGAGCCCTGGCTCAGTCATTCATCCCTGACGGGCTCACTAAGCTCCCTTCCTTCCCCCTGCCCCCATCTTCTTCCAAAACTAGTTAATACTTCTGCCTTTCCTATTTCTAGCTGCTCCCACAGCCTCCCTAAGCCTCTCTCTATTCTCCCTCTTTCCATTCTCCCTGAAATAATCAATCTGACCCCTGCAGTTCTAGGTTATTATTTGTCCCTAAAGGAGAGCACATAATGGGTTCAGAAAATCCTAAGAAGTTAAAACTTATTGAACCAGAAACATTTGCAACTTCTTTCTAGACCTGCGTGGTCCAATATGGTAGCCACTAGCCACACATGGCTATTTAAATATAAATTTAAATGAATTAAAGCTAAATAAGATGAAAATTCCCAGTTGCTTGGTCTCACCATATTTCAAGTACTCAATAGCCACTGCTAAGGTATTCAATGACACAGAATATTTCCATCACTAAGGAAAGTTCTATGGGACAGAGCACTATTCTAGATTTCCTTCTCTGAGGACAGGCCTAATGCTTTTATTCTATCATTTTTTCCTTTCAGCAAATGTCCTTCACTCTTGTTGAGGAGGTCATTCCATTCACCTTCAGACCTAGCCAGACCTCCCAATGGGGTGTTGAAGCTAGACAGCCATTCTATCTCTGAATCAAGTGGATTATTTTGCCTCAGTGCAAGGCACATTGTAAGTGCTCCATGTGAATGAATTTTAGAGGGACTCATACCCAGAGAGACGCAAGGAAACCAGCAAGCATTATGGAGCTTAGTTTTCTGCATAAACTCAAGTACAGAGTAGGCAAGGGACGGTGAAGCATATTTAAGGTTCAAAAACAGAGTACTCTCTCATTAAGAGAAGAAATTTAGAATTCCAGTGATACCTCACTTTATGCAACACAATGGTGTATGAACAAATAGGTAAAGAATGCAGAAGCTCACAAGAAAAAGAACGCTGCAGTGAAAACATCACAAATTTAAGAATCCCTTTTCAAGTGTAAATTGCCATCCATTTAAGGGACCAGGATTTCACAAAGGAACAGGGCACATCTGTAACCAGGGTCTCAGGAGTCTGCTCCCAAGGCCCTGGGCTGCTGGATCAGTTTTCCTTGGGTTCCTCTTCTCAAGGCTTTCCTGGGACCCATTTCCTGGACTCCTGTCTTTTCCTGTCTAGATCTACTCTCTCATTTTGCTAGAGAACATCTTCTAGTTGTTTTTTGTTGTCTTGAATACACATTTATTCAAAGAGGATATAAAAATGGTTGACAAGCGCATGAAAAGATGCTCAACATCACAAATCATTAGGAAAATGCAAATTAAACACGAGATACCATTTCACACATATTAGGATGGCTATCACAATCTAGTTGTTTTTTGAGACAGTGTTTGGGATGAATGTAAATATCTGAAAATGTCATTATTCTACCCTCACATTTGATGGATAATTTGGCTGGGTTAAGTCACTTTTACTCAGATTTTGAAGGCCTGTTCTGTAACCTTCGAGCTTTCTGTGGTGCCAGCAAGAAGCTTGATATGTTGATTCCTGATCTGTAGTGTCTGACCTGAGATAAAGTCAACTCGCATATCAGGACCCACAGAATGCCGGACGCTCCAGGTGTCTGGTCCAAGTCACAAATCTAAACCGAAGTCATTCTGCACTTACAGGAAACGCCTGACAAGGAAACCAAATGCCAATCACAATCCTCCACCTCAGCCTCAGCTAGCTCATCTTACCCTAGAAAACAGTGTTAGGGGAAACACAGACTGAAACCGCCCACCCTGGCCAGGCAGACAGTACAATTTGTATGTCGTACAATTTACGACAGGAAATCCTAGTGAGGAACACGGAACTAACAAGCCACCACCAACCGGAAGAATACAGGAAAGGTCAAAAGGAGAGAGGAACCACCAGTCCACAGGTCCTACCCACCTCCCAGAATCCTCCTCGCTGGAGTCCACCTTGACTGAGAGATGTGCGCGCCACCAGAAAGGACCCTAAGTCAGAATGATTGGCCAGAGACAACCCAGAAACTGATCCCATCACCATAAAACCTGAGACTGCGAGCCACGTGGCAGAGCAGTCCTCCTGTGTTCCCTCACCCTCCTGCCCTCTGCCTGGGCACCCCTTCCCAATAAAGTCCCTTGCTTTGTCAGCATGTGTGTCTCAGACAATTCATTTCCCAGCGTCAGACAAGAGCCCCCTCTTGGGCCCTGGAAGGGGCCCCCTTCCTGCAACAATAGAACCTGCTGGACTTAGGAGGAAACCCCTGCTCCCCTAGCCAATCATGCTCTGCTTCCTCATTGCCTCTTCTCTATAAAACTCTCCCTTTCCACCCCCGCCCCCCGCCCCAAATCCTTTGGGAAGCATTCTCCACTGCTTGTGAGGTGCTATACCCTCCCACCCTGCTACCACAGTTCATGGATTGTTTTCTCTTGAATAAAGGATCTCGGGACTAAATTGTTTTAGCTTTGTCATTTGACACTTGCTTTTTTTGCCCTCTTTCATGTGCATTCGTGGGGATTTTTAGAAATTATTATTATTCTTTGGGCAGGAAAGTCAATGGACTCTATATCTGGAGATGTTCATCTTTCAGTCCTGGTGATTATTGCAGGCTTTCAATAATTTTCTCTCAATTTTCTGTTTTATCTTTCTAAAATTCTTCTTACCTAGGTGTAAGATCTCTTTAATTGAAATGTGTAAATATCTGAGCCCAATGTTTTCACATGTACTGCCTTTTTTGCCTCTATTCAGAGTAATTTTCTTTTACAACTAATTTCATAGGATGAAACTTGTCAAATACTCTGTTTATCAGTAAATGCTGTCTTCTGAACAAAATGCAACCAAGATTCAAAGGACTCATTTACAAAATAATATAATACCATTGTAGGTCACTTAGGTGGATTTGTAGTTCTTCAAAGATTCAAAATTTTCTGAATTCCATTTGATGATGAACAATGAGGGGAGAAAACACTTGTGGCCAGGCTGAAATAACTTTCTGAATTCAGCTTCAGCTTAGTCACCAAAATTTTTATGGTTCAGTTACCCTATGCATATATAAAAACATTTGTAAATCTTAACAACTTCTATTTTTATTGGTAGCATACTATAGCTTGTTTGAACATACTATTATGACTTATACATGCATACAACCAATTCCAAATACATTTCTGCTCCATAGTTTTCTAATTTAGTAAAAACATTGTTACTGCTATGATTCTGTCTCTTCCCAAAATGTGTCTGTATTATGACTACAAAAACAAATCATTTTATCTTCAATGTTAAATTTTTGAACTGTATTCACAGTGATATTCACTACAATGTCAAATATTTTAAATTCAACACAATGAACTTTTAAAAGCTTTACTCTATTAATTTTGATTTAAAAAATGAATCATTATTGATATTAACTCAACTGATTTCTGTTTGAAGCATCTGATATCATAGATATAAGATGGTATCAGTTCTTCATTTACAAATTCTTTCTTTGCTAATGGAGACAACATATTGATAGTTGTCACTTCATTTTTTTGTACATGTGCAAGAGAATTTAGGATAAAAAATGATACAAATGAATTTAGAACAAGAGTCATCTTCAAAAAAAAGTTATTTCACAGAGTGATGTATACACACTTTCTACAGCTGCACTTGTTAAATTGTTCTTAAACATGATATTCTTAGAATAACTACCAACTTTTCAAGCAAAGGTGCATAGTTTTTCAGCAAATTTCTATCTCCTCTTTTCAGTGGTCAGAGTTGTCACTACTGACTCAATGGTGAATGAAAAATGCAAGTGGTTTTGCTCAGATTTTGTATTTACCATTGACTTTCTTGAGAAATTAAAATTCAGTTCCTACTTTTTCATTAAACATGTGCTTTAAAAAGTTTACCACTGAGACAAGATAGGGAGGATAAGCAATGTTAAAAGCTTGCCTCTCTGTAAAAGCAATGAAAAAACTGACAAAAATAATAAGAACCAACAACTTTTTGAGCTTTGGAAACTAACCAAAAGCTTGCAGCATCCCAAGGAGCATTTATTCAAGAAAAATGACTGAATCTCAGTAAGAACAGTGAGCTTTGTGGCATCTTACTTTAATCTCTTTCCGCATCCCTCAGCTCAATACTAGCCTTGAAAATAACAGCCTGTATTCCTGGTACTGGTAGAGGAGAGAGAAGAACAGATAACTTTGCAAATTGTTCTCAAGTGTTCTGTCTGGTGGCTTTCTGGAAGAACTTCTGAAAAAGCTATCTTTCATACAGATGGCCAACAGGCACATGAAAACATGCTCAATATGGCTAATTATTAGAGAAATGCAAATCAAAATTACAATGAGGTACCACCTCATACTAGTCAGAATGGTCATCATTAAAAATTTCACAAATAACAAATGCTGGAGAGGGTGTGGAGAAGGGGAACCCTCCTGCACTGTTGGTGGGAATGTAAATTGGTGCAGCCATTATGGAAAATAGTACAGAGGTTCCTCAAAAAACTAAAAATAGAGTTGCATATGATTCAGCAATCCCACTCCTGGGTATATATCCAGAGAAAACTATAATTCAAAAAAATATGTGCACCCCAATGTTCATTGAAACACTATTTTACAATAGCCAAGATATGGAAACAACCTAAATGTCCATCAACGGATTAATGGATAAAGAAGATATGGTGTGTATCTGTGTGTGTGTGTGTGTGTGTGTGTGTGTGTGTGTGTATCACACAATGGAATACTACTCAGCCATGAAAAAGAATGAAAATGCCATTTGCAGCAACATGGATGGACCTAGAGATTATCATACTAAGTGAAGTATGTCAGAAATAGAAAGACAAATGCCATATGATATTACTTATATGTGGAATCTAAAATATAACACAGATGAACTTATCTACAAAACAGAAACAGACTCACAGACATAGAGAACAGACTTGTGGTTGCCAAGACAGAGGGTAGGGGTGGGATGGATTGGGAGTTTGGGATTAGAAGATGCAAACTAGTATATATAGAATGGATAAACAACAAGGGCCTACTGTATAGCACCAGGGAACTATAGTCAATATCCTGTGATAAACCATAATGGAAATGAATATGAAAAATAATGTATATATATATATATGTGTGTGTGTGTGTGTGTAACTGAATCACTTTTCTGTAGAGTAGAAATTAACACAACATTGTAAATCAACTATACTTCAATAAAATAAATTTTTTTAAAAGGCTGTCTTTATCTTACCTGATGGGAAATTTCATCTAAAGAGTGCTAAAGCTGATAATGGGGCACAGACTTTTTGTTGAAAACATTTATAGGCAAATGTTTTATTAGGTCCCTGCTACCCAGTGCAATAAACAACAATTGGAGCAAACAGCAGATGAACCAAAAAGCTTGGGAAGAAAGTCCGGAGTAGGAAACTTAGAAAGACACACATGTCTGGGTTCAAGCTCATGTTTAGCTGTGTTCATCCTCAGGAAAGACAGGAAAAGGCCTTACACTCTCACCTCTGGCTGACTTTGAGGCTCTGAAGAAGCAGGAAGTGAAGGCTAAGGCAGGGTTGTCAGCCTCCTGGCTAAGTGTTGAAGGCATGGCCCAATACACACACAAGCCCCTATGCAAAGACTGAGAGTTTGTTTGGGTCTGGGCTTTGAAGGAAATCCCTATCCAATCAGTATCTGCACTAAGCTAGGGCTATTCAGGGAACTTGAATAGCTAAAACAATCATGACAACAATGCTGGAGGACACATGCTTCCTGATTTCAAAACTTATTACAAAGCCACAGTAATCAAAATAGTGTGGTACTGGCATAAGGATAGACATATAGAATAATGAAATAGAGCTGATAGTCCAGCAATAAGCTTATATAACTGTGGTCAACTGCTTTTCAAAAAGGATGCCAAGACCATTCATTGGGGAAAGAATAATCTTTTCAACAAATGGTGCTGTGACAACTGGATATCCACATGCAAAAGAATGAAGATGGATCCTTACCTCACGTTATATATAAAAATGAAGTCAAAATGGATAAAAGGTCTAAATGTAAAACTAAAACTGCTTAGAAGGACATACAGGTTTAAGTGTTCACAACCTTAGATTAGGCAATGGTTTCTTAAATAAGACTCCAAATTCACAAGCAACAAAAGAAAAAACAGGTAAAATTAGACTTCATCAAAATTAAAAGCATTTGTGTATCAAAGGACACTACCAAGAGAGTCCAAAGACAGCCCATATGATGAGAGAAACTATTTGTAAATCATGTGTCTGTCAATGGGCTAATATTCAGACATATAATGAACACTTACAACTCAATAATAAAAAGACAAAACACACAATTGAAAAATGTGCAAGGGATTTGAACATACATCTCTCCAAAGAAGATTTGTAAATGGCCAATGTGCACAGGAGAAGATGCTCAACATCATTGGTCATTAGGTAAATGCAAATCAAAGCAAAATAAAATACCAACTCACACCTACTAGGATGGCTGTAATCAAATAACAGATAATAACAAATGTTGGTTAGGATGTTAGAGAAGTTGGAATTCTCATACTTTCTTGGTGGGAGTGTAAAATGTGCAGCTATTTTGGAAAACAGTTTGGTAGTTTCTCAAAAAATTACTATATTATCCAACAATTTCACTCTCAGGTATATATCCAAGAAAATGGAAAACATGTCCACATAAATATTTGTACACAGATGTTCATAGCTACATTATCCATAGTAGCCAAAACTGGAAACACTACAAATGTTCATTAAATGAATGGAAAACAAAGTGTGGTATATTTATCTACACAATAGAATATTATTCAAAAATAAAAAGGAATGAAGTACAGATAAATGCTACAACATGGATGAACCTGGAAAAACGTTGTGCTAAGTAAAAGAAGCCAGATACAAAGGCCTTCATATTCTGTGACTCCATTTATTTAAAATATCCAGAATAAGCAAATCCCTGGAGACCGAAAATAGAGTGATGGTTGCCAGAGAACAGAAAGAGAGGGAAGTTGGGAGTGACTGCTAACAGGTACAGGGTTTTTTGGAGGCAGGATGGAAAAGTTCTGGAGTTAGGTAGTGGTCATGGTTGCACAGCATTGTGAACACATCTAAAACCACTGAATTAGAAACTTCATACTGGTTGAAATGGTGAATTTTATGTTACATGGATTTAATCTCATTCATAACAAAAAAGCTCATGCTGACGACAGGATTTTTTTTGTGTGTGTGTAAAATAAAAAGTGCTGCCAAGCAACAAAATAAATCAATGTTGGTTTGCACCATCTGATAAATGAGAGAACTGTTGCAACAAAAATATTCCAACAATCTTCTCCATATGCACTATGGCAGGATTGTTCAGCTTCAGTTTTCTGGATATATTCCATGGTATAACCTATAATTTCCCCAATTTCCCACTGACCCCCATGCCAAGTGGCCCGGAGACCTTGCTTCTTTCTCCTACAGGTCCTGACGTAACTGGAAGGATGACCAGTGTCCAGCTGGAGCGACAGTTGTCAATCACATCCCCCACCACTGTAGGCTGGTACGAGCAAGCTGTCCTTCACTGCTTGTGTTTCCAAGCATTTGTTTTTATCAATGAGTGTCCTGCTTGCTGTCCTTGAAAGAGAAATGTTAGCTGACACTGTATCTTAAAAAGTTTAGGAAAAGAGACAGGTTATTGCTGGTCATCTTTAACTATGTGTTAAAGCAAGAACTCTGTACATGTGCCTCACGCACTCCTAAATGCAACTTTGGCAGAAGACGGAAGTGCACAGTGGAGGTCCACCCAACCCATCCTGGTTATTGTAACATCATTATTAATAATAAGGCTTTGTTTAAGACAAAACCCAAAAATCTGAGGCAAATGCTAAATAGGAAAGAATGCCAGGAAAAGAGGTTAATCTGGACTTTCCAGCCACATCAGGATCTGTGTCGTGCTAACTCTAATGCAAGCTGTTGAAGGATAAGTGTCAAATGCCTGGCATGCAAATTAAGTCTACAGAGGTCAGAGGTGGAGATCACATCTGGCCCCTTAAATGCATGTGTTTTGTGCTGTAATAATATCATGTAATGTTAACAGGTAAAGACGGGAGAAAGGACAATCTTGGAGGAGTGGAAAAGGGGCAGAAAAGCAAAAGTTTCATTTAGAAGGAGCAAACAGAGAAGTTTTCCATGGGGTTCATCTGATATTGAGTATTGACAGAAGTCATGTTTTAATTTGATTACCTGTATTTTCCAGCCTTCTGTATACAAACTATGCCTAGATACTACTCACACTAACTTCTGGCTTGATGCCTCTTTTTCAAAATGATAAGGAGAAGAACAGGAAAGAGAATTAAACAGCTTGTGAAAGCAGGGGTGTTTTCTCCATCTCCTCAAAATACTACATAAATGAATAACCATCATTGGTATGGATAACCCTTATAATTCCATTAAGATTTTCATTTTTTCTTTTTAAATTTTATTTATTTATTCATTCATTCATTCATTTATTCATTTATTGGCTGCATTGAGTCTTCGTTGCTGTGCACAACTAGCAGGCTTTCTCTAGTTGCAGTGAACCGGGGCTACTCTTTGTTGCAGTGTGCCAGCTTCTCATTGTGGTGGCTTCTCTTGTTGTGGAGCATGGGCTTCAGTAGTTGCAGCACGTGGGCTCAGTGGTTGTGGTGCACAGGCTTAGTTGTTCCACAGCATGTGGGGTCTTCCATGATGAGGGATCAAACCCTTGTCCCCTGCATTGGCAGGCAGATTCTTAACCACTGTACCATCAGGCAAGTTCCGAGATTTGCTTTTAAAAGACTTCCTTCCAGTAGGCTTATCAAAGACTTAGCACCCACCAAGATGAAACATAATAATGAAAGAGGCTCAGACTGAGTGTATGTCATGCACTTTCCACTCTGCCCCAGCTGACAGCTGCTTTTAGCTTTCTAAGCTCCCATGCAGAGCCATGACTTCTTCCCAGATAGCACTAAGTGCCCAGAGCCTTTCATCCCCTTTCTCCCCAGAGATTTCTCCAGAGCCTTTGCTGCCACAGAGACCACAAGTGGCTTGATGTTTACCAGTACATTTGATCCCGTTTTCAGCGTACAGTCTGAAAATTCTTACTGCTATAATTTGGAATTTCCAAAGTTTTGCCAGAAATGTGGGCAAACAACTACTTTTTGTAACTTAGGTGGATATAATTCAGTTTCCAGAGTAAGACTAGTCACACAAGAGTTTCCAAGAGATACTCCTTAATTGATCTTTTGTTCTCTAAATTATCTCCTATCCTTCTTACCCTATTAGGTGTTGCTTTCTGAGAACAGCACTTTTCTGCAGGAATCAAAGTGTTTCAACCACCATCATACTTATAGGAAAAAGTTAATTGGGTACAAAGGTGTTGTTTGCTTGTATTTCAATTTGTTGTTTGTATTCCCTGAAGCAGGGGACTATTACGGATCCAAAACATATTTTCACCTACTATTCAGTTGAATTTTCATGGAGATTATAAATCTTTGGACAATAAATTTAGAATATGGGATGAGCTTCATAATTAGAAAATCGGAGCTGAAATCTGCATTTTAAAATTTATGAAGCATCAAAATGAGGTTTTTCAAGTATGATGAAAGTGGAGGAACCATAGGCTTTATCTACATAATCTTGAAACACCAACTTACTTAGGACATTTCTGAGGGAGAAAAATTCTACTATATCAACTGCTAAGGTGCCTTAGATCAGAACATGAAATAGAGGTTCTTGTCCCAACAAAGTAATAATATTTGGAGTTTTACTGTCAGAAAAAATTCAGATGTGTCAGCCATGAAACCAAAAATGAAAAGACAAACATTCATTTTAAAAGTTAGAAGTGATCTATATAAAATAGTTTAGACTTAGTAAAACTTCATGTTTAGCTTTCGACACTTGGGACATCGTGTCAGACTTCTGCTCCACGGAGAGGCAGGTGGCTGGCTAGAGGGAGGCAGGAAGCCAGTCAGCTCAGAGAGCAACTACTTTTTTATTGTTTTAAGAAAAATTCAATTTAAAAATTAGATTTATGAGAACAGGTCACGCAAAGTTGAACAGTCTCTCCCAAGAGGAGACAGAATGGCTATTAGAAGAACAGGACTTATTATTCTCAAGGATGGTAACCTGAAATTAAGCACAAGGTCATGGCCACAGCTGGCCGTGGCCTGAGTAGGTAAGCTGCCTTACGTCAGGATCAAGCTGAGCGGGAAGCACTCTGGACCGTGCCACGGCTTAGAGTCCTTTCCTCAGAAAACCAAGAGAAGGCAGATTGAAACATGGCATTTCCTGAAAGAGGGAGGGGACATTTTTCTTACGAGTTAAATCCAAAGGAAATATTATCCTCTATTGTCTCAAGTGTATTGGATATCAACAGGCCTCTCTGTAAATGTACTTATCCTGATTTCTTATTCTGTGAGCTCTTAGGAGCAGAGTGCAGAAGCCCAAGGCTCGGTGCTTGCAAGGCTGCCTTGGGTTAAGAATGCCTAGTGACCAGTATACCACCAAAGTGTAAGGGGGAAGAGATGCTGCTGGCCCTCTTCTTCATGAGTCACCAGTGAAAGGAAGGTTCATTTGATGCCACCAGATTTGAAGGGGCTGTTCAGTCCTCTGTGGTTTCCTTCAAGCCAAATAGAGTCAAACTCCCTTTGGTATAGGGACACAAGCCTAAAAAAATCCCACCTTCTTACATACAGATGGCCAACAGGCACGTGAAAACATGCTCAACATTAGCTAATTATTAGAGAAATGCAAGTCAAATCTACAATGAGGTATCACCTCACTCCAGCCAGAATGGCTGTCATCAAAAAGTCTGCAAATAATAAATGCTGGAGAGGGTGTGGAGAAAAGGGAACCCTTCTACACTGTTGGTAGGAATGTAAATTGGTGCAGCCACTATGGAGAACAGTATGGAGGTTCCTCACAAAACTAAAAATAGAGCTACCATATAATCCTGCAGTCCCACTCCTGGGCATATATCCAGAAAGGACGAAAAACTCTTAATTCAAAAGGATACCTGCACCCCCTATGTTCATAGCAGCGCTATTTACAATAGCCAAAAGGTGGAAGCAACCTAAATGTCCATCGACAAATGGATGGCTAAAGAAGATGTGGGGTGTGTGTGTGTGTGTGTGTGTGTGTGTACCCACACACAATGGAATATTACTCAGTCATTAAAAAGAATGCAGTAATGCCATTTGCAGCAACACGGATGGACCTAGAGATTATCACACTAAGTGAAGTCAGAGAAAGACAAATATTATATGATATCACTTATATGTGGAATCTAAAAAATAGTTCAAATGAACTCATTTATAGAACAAAAATAGACTCACAGACATAAAAGAAAAACTTATGTTTACCAAAGGGGAGGAGGTAAGGGATAAACTGGAAATGTGAGGTTAACAGATGCACACTGTTATATATAAAATAAACGAGGATTTACTGTATAGCACAGGACACTATAGTCAGTATCTTGTAATAAACTACAACAGAAAAGAATTTTTATAAATATATTTATATGTGTATATATATGTATAACCAAATTCCTTTGCTGTATACCTGAAATTAACACAATATTGTAAATCAACTATACTTCAATAAAAATTTTTTAATCCCATCTTCCTGTGATTTGTCAAAGCTAGATATGGTTTTACCTTAGAAATAAGGATAATTTAAGCCTCCGTTAAACCTTTGAAGTGCTCTGTGTTCAGCACTTTGTGTCTGATTTCTAATCAAGGCCCCTAGACTTAATGCCATCCCATTCTTGGGTTTGTAGCTGTGATTACAGATGAATTGGAGCCAGAAACATACACTTACCTCAAGTCCCTGTATTAATACTGAACACCTTTTCTTACAGAAACAGGCCAGGATACTCATTCTCCCCTGTGCTATCCTGCTTCACATTGATACCCAGAACAGCCCATCTTGAGAAAAGCATAGCCATTTGAAAAGGTGAGATTACATAGGCATAAACGCAAATTAGTGCCATATGTTGAAGAGCCTTTGTTATTTATGCCTGAACCAGATGCTCCTATCCCCTACATTATATTTGCAATCAATCATTTTTAGCTCTTTTTCCTGATGCAACATCAATTTAATAAAAGAATGGGGTTTCCTTTTTTCTTCATGACTGTGAAAGCTCTCATGACCAAATAACCTCACTATTTCATCTCAGAAAGGTTCCCCTTGGAATTAATTACTTTGAAATCAAAGTATCCACAGCTCTTTTTAAAAACATCATTGGCACTTCTTCCCAACAGATGATCCCCCATAATTGAACCAAGTTTTCACCATGATGTCACAGAGAAGAATGAGAGCTATGAAAATACATGGTGAACCATTAGAATTTAACCCAATTATTCCATGGCAGTTTTCAAATGGTATTCTTATTATTACTTTACATTGTAAAATGGATTTTGAAATGTCCTTCTGTGGAATTAAGCCTGAAATTTAAACATGGACATATGGGATCCATAAAATTCTGCCTTGAGTGTAACATACATTATCAACATTGTGCAAATGTATGACTACTCATTTTTTAAAAATACTAACTGAAGTATATACATACATTGCTCTTTTGAAAGTTCAGAGAAAGTTGATTTTCAAGTAATGTGACTCTCAAATAAGGAAACGCATTCTTTCAAGCTACCCAAGAACATCCCTCCCTTTACTTTGTTTTCTGTCTCTCAGTTTCTCCTTTCTCTATACATTACCCCAGCATCTGCCTCTTTCACTATTTCCTAATGAAAACCAGTACCAATTTTCTTGATCTTGAGCTAATTCAGATTGAAGACACACTCAGCTTAGGCTCTTTTCCTTGTAGATCCACTGGGCATTTCATCCTCATCTGTTACTGAAAAATTGGATGTGAGACTACAAAGTATGGGGGAATAGATCTGGATTCAGGTACAATTAGATTCAGGGGTAAAATAATTCATTGTATTGAGTAACTATTTTTCGCCATCCCATGGCTGCTATACTGGCTTAACGCTTAGACTCCATGATGAACCCCTGATAGCTTGAGCTCTCTCTTTGTGGTAATTAAATGCACGTAGTGGCTAAAACCACTCAGGTGGGCAAAAGAGCAAGTCTTCAGAAAGTCCTCTTACAAATCTGAGGTTCACTCTGATTGGACCAGGTTAAGTCATATCCATCTCTTGAATCAATCATTGGAGCCATGGGAATATGATATTGTAATTGGCTTACACCATGATCATATACTGACCGTGAATCTTGTGGGGAAGGCCCCCCAGACTACATAGATCCAGCATGGAGGCTGGATTCCTCACCCCCAAAGTCAGAGACCATAACCAGAAAAAGAATTGAGTTGGGGAGGTAAATGACTAATATGATCTAGAATGGTCTTTCTACCCAGTCTCTATAGCCCAAGCATCTAGCACAGTGCCTGGCAGTGTAGACTGTTCACTGAAAGAATAAACGTGTGGCACACATGCATCACCCTACCCTGCGTGTTTTCTTCCTTTGCTCCAGCCCAACAATTTTCCAGTGCAGAAAGGCATCTGGTGAATTCTTAGCCGACATCCACTGAGTATTCCTTTAACGACATGTCTTTCTTTTTTTTTTTTTTACATAACTGAGCTCTGCCCAAGAAGGTGAGAGTCATTTGAGTTACTTGGGAGCAATCCAACTGCTCCTGAAGAAATCAGATGCAATTGAGTTGCTTGTTGATATCTTCAGGGGCAACTGAATAATGTCTGACAGAGTTGGGAGCAATTCAACTGCATCTGAAAACTTCTCACTATTCAATTGGGCTTAAAAATTATTATGACATAACTCTACCTCCATGACATGTAACAATTGTTCTCTGCATGAAAGCCGGCCTAAGGGAAGACCTTTTAAACAATTTTTGACCCATAATATTAATCTATTTTTTAGTCATCAAAAATAAATCTAAATGTTCTTCTAATGGCTATAAAGAAAGCTAGAGAGTTATTCTAAACAAATAGCTATTTAAATAGGTGAAACTGTGGCAGTCATGACTAAAAGCATAAATCTAGCAGAAGGTACAAATTGCAATTCTAAAGCCAGAGAAAGAGGCCTTCTAGAAGAGAAATGAGGACCTTACAGAAGGCTTGCTCTGAGAGGTTTTTTCCTGTGGATCTAATTAGGGATAAGGAACGTGCTGTTCCAGACCCCTCCTCAAATACAGTTCAATGCAGAGAATTTTACTTTGATTTATTATGAGGCTGAGAACGAACATGATATAACGAATTAGGTAAATTCACATAAGTGGATTTTCAATCGTTTGGGCTTACCTACTCTGACTTTGAAGGCCTCATGAGTTTCATCCTGACTTTTGTTTTCATTATTATTTGCAACAGATAACAGAATATAAGGAATAGAACACTGGGGCAAGAGGGTCTTATTACCCTATTTAGTTATCATAGCAGCCTGTCATTTGAGTAACTATCAAACAAGCAGTTTGTCTTTGGTGGTCAAGGTCGGCATCCCCAGCTACGTCTCCCAGAAGTCTCCACCTCTTGGTGGAGACAATTCTCATCTCTTAGCTGCCCAGTGGCCTGTGCCCTTCCTCCCCACATTTACCAAACTATGTTCTTAAATTGTTCACCCACACTTAGCAATACACATCAATGGCTTAAAATGCTGCACCACTGTGGATATTTGTTTTGATACATATCAGAGCCTGAAGTCATTAAATATCAGCAGTGGAATTTCAGACCCCGTCATGGAGGTGACAAGACTCCATGTGATACTGAGCTTCTTGACCTGAGTGTGGGTCATGTGGGTGTGGTCAGTTGTATACTAATGATGTACTTTTCTGTGTGCATATGATACTTCAATTCAACATTTAAAAAAATATACTTCAACATTTAAAAAGAGAGATAAGGAAGTCTGCATTAAAGTCAGAGTGGAGAGAAGTAATCACATTTCAAAGATTTCAGCAACAAAATCAATAGGGTTTGGCAATTAATAGAATGTGAGCAAGGGAGCCAGGAGTCATAGTGTTTGGGATGCCAGGTTGATAACCTGGCATTAACCAAGATGGGGTTTATGGAGGAAGAATATAGGAGAAGAATAGGTTTTAAGGGAAGACAACGGGTTTTATTTTTGGATATGTTGAGCTTGAGCCACGGAGGCAATAGACAGCTTTGATATAAAGGTCAGTATCTTGGGAGAGAAGAGGAGCCCAGAAATAGATGAGGATCATCAGTGTGTCAGTGGTAAATGAAGCAACTGTCAGTTGAAAGTGAGCTGGGAGAATGTATCTGAGTGAATTCTTTGAGAAGTGAAGTAGATTAAGCTTGGACCCCTGGGGAGGCATCAATATATTATACATTCTCTCTCTCAGTAGATTGATAGGTAGAGATACAGATGCATAGATATTATATGTATGTATGTCTGTATGTATGTATAGACAGAAAAACAGGTAGGAAATGAAGCCACGCAGAAGACCAAAGAAGTGTGATCAATAGAACCAGGTAGAATAGTTTCATGGAAATCAACTGTTTTGGCAATATCTCAAGATGCTTTGATTGGATATCACGTAGTAAAAATTGTCTCTCCTTCTTATATGGAGAATGAAGGAAATGGATTAAAGCCATTGTAGAATCAAAATTTTTAACAATCAATATAGCATGGGCACCCACCAATCAGAATGCACCTTCAACCCATCAGGAGGGTTGCTGGCACACAAACCACCTGTGAGGTCACACCGGCACATATGGCTGACTGTGCACCTCCCAAGACTCTCAGATTGCTACTGAGGCACAGTATCAGGTAGAGCTTAAGAAGGTGGGCTTCAAATCCAGTCTGCCTGAGCTTTATTTCTGGTTCAGCCATATTTCCGCTGTGTGATCTTAGAATAGTTACTAAATGTCTCTGTGTCTATTTCCTTATCTATGGAATGAGGATAATCACAGAGTTGTGAAGAATGAGTTTTTAAAAGTTTTTAGAACAATGCCCGGCATGGGGAGAGCACTAAAAAATGTTAGTTGTTAATATTATCTCTAGAATATGACCTAGGCCTTGGGAGAAATCCGCCTCCCCAAACCCGCAGAGCTGAGTCTTGTTCTTTCAGATATGTTGAATCCACATGGACAGGCAATGATGCATTCATGCAGCCATGATCTCCTCTTGGAGAAACTCCTAAATTCAATTAGCCTCTTCAGTTCAACTAAACAAAATGTGGGGTAAAATTCCAACTGCTTCAGATACTTTAGTTAGATGAAATCAGTAAGAGAGAAAAAAATCTTTGAAATGAAACCAAAAACTCACAATAGACACATTTCATGGTTGGAACTATAAGAATTTCAAAGGCATTCGCTTTTTTGGAGCAAGGTTTGGGGGGTTTGACTAAAATGCTTTTTGAGAAGTGGGATTTGGAAGGAAGAGACACTTTGTGGTACAACTGTTTCATCTCTGTATACTGAAATGGACTTTTGCCAGAGTACTTGCTTAAGTTCTGTTTACAGTGGCCATTATGTTGTGGGGAAATAAAAAGATCTCTTAAATCACAAATCAAAGAAAAAATTAGAGAAGATATGTTTGCATGAACAAGGAAGAGATTATGAAATGTTTTCTGTGGCTTTCAGAAAAATCTGCTCGTCTGTACCATCTTCTACAATTTGTAAAAACCTGCAGAATTGGAAGCTCTAAGAAATCAAAGTGGTGGACCAGTTTAGGAGTAGTTTCTTGTGGATTGTAAGGAAATCAATTAAAAACGAAAATTTCCAGGCTTCCCCCCAGAAGAGTGGGGACGGACGGAGAGGAGAATAGCATAGGGGGTTCACCATAGTTAAAGATTGTGTCTCGAATGTCACCTGTGCAGGTTGGCTCACCTTTATCACTCAGTACTAAATCGTCCCCTTTGTTGTTCTTCAATCTCTTGCTTTCATTTTCTTTAGAGCACTTCTGTTAAGTAGATTGCTTGTTTTCTTGCTTAATGTCTATTTCTCCTCTAGACTGTAACTCCATGAGGGCAGGGACTGTTCTGTTCCTCGTTGTATCTCCAGTTCCCAGAACACTGAGGACACAGGGAGATGCTCAGGTGTTTGTGTTGAATGAATGAGTAAATGAATGAGTGAAGGCAGTTGCTATAGTGACAATTTTGAATAAGCTGTTGTGTAAATTCTATGCCATATATGTATGTGTGTTATCAGTCAAATTGGCACCTGTTCAATTTGATACAGATTTTGACCAGTCAAATCAATCAAAAAATGATCAACCCAGGAATTTCATTTGGAGCCTTAGTTTGGACCCGTTCTCACTGTAACTCTGATTTAGACAGAGAGGTTGAAAATTGTCCTCCTGGTATACCTCTTTCATAATTTTCTTTTCTACTTGGTAGCTTTCACAGTCATAATAGTAACTAATAATAGAATAATAACAACTAATAATAGAAAACAATATATTATATTGCAGAAAAATTAAGTTGTTGAGGCAAAATGGTCGATCTAGGTAAGTCAGATCAATCAGGGGCTTAGCGATTACAGAGCAATTGACCTGCGTGTGGTCAGTATACTGACCATTGAATCACCTGATTAAGAGCTTGGACAGAACTCATAACACTAGACCCCGCTCTCTGCAACCTTATTTTAAATAACTAAGAAGAACTTTCTAGAGTTTAATAGGTGCTGAATCTTATTATTTGAAAAGCATATAGATATTGTTCATTTGTTTGGGAAAAGAAGTCTTAGGAAAAGATAGATAGAAAGGAGGAAAGAAGGGAGGGAGACTGGCAGGTAGTACAACACACACACACACACACACACACACACACACACACACACACACACACACACACCCCTCTAAAACAAATTCAAACAATACTCAATTCCCTAAAATCCAAAGCACTTAAAATGAAAATGAAATGGTACCTCTAAAGCCTATTACCAGAAAGAACATATAAATGAGGGACCAGCATAGCATCCTGGATGTTTTTATTAGGAAGAAATATAAACTATGTAGCAGCTGGCTCCACTGTTGGAAAAGTCCTCTAGAAAATATATTTTACCAAAGGCACTGAATTAGGTAAGTGAGAGAAGGTCTCTTAACATGAAGAAAATGTGAACTATTTTGTTAGCTTGATGTCAACTCTTCATGGTTATAAGTGTAAAAACAGAGCATTCTAAAGCCACATAGACAAAGCCCTCCCCCAAATCTATGAGCTTTTGTTCATATCAAAATAATGATTGGTTCTTCACTGGCATGAAAAATTCCTGTTGAGGAAAAAGATTTTTCTAGGGGTTAAGCTGTATGGAATCGATGCCACCTCCATCCAGGCAGGGCCATATCAGTATTCAGAGCCAAAAATAAAGGTTGAAGAAGAAAAAAGTGATTTGTGAATTGACTGGGTTCAAATATTTCAGTATAAAATGATGAAGAAATGTGTGGGGGAGAGGGTGAACAAAGTACTTTTACA
Organism: Hippopotamus amphibius kiboko; assembly: GCF_030028045.1. Lineage (NCBI taxonomy): Eukaryota > Metazoa > Chordata > Mammalia > Artiodactyla > Hippopotamidae > Hippopotamus > Hippopotamus amphibius. The sequence continues at coordinate 223,605,048 of NC_080186.1, forward strand.
TCATAAATGGAACTCCTTACCATGCTTTGTAGGTATTTGATGACTAAAGGAATTAATTATCATTTTCACAAGGTATGCAAGGCTCCATACTAAATATTTTACATAAGTTTTTTTATTTTAGCATCATAATCATCCCATGTGGTATATACTATCACTCCTGTTTTACAGATGTGGATATAAAGCTCGAGGTCAAATAGCTATTGAGAAGTAGAGCCAGCTGCTGGTGAAACCCATGCTCCCACGTGGCAGCCAGCAGCTTGAGAAGACCTCACCAAGAGAGTCCGATTCTGGCCTGCCATCAAGATTGGGCTATCCTGGCACATCGCAACTAAGGAGCCCACGAGCTGCAACTCAGATCCCACGCAACCGTAAATATAAAAAAAATAAAGACAAAAGATTGGTCTGTCCTCCATTTGCTGCAAACATGGATGGACCTAGAGATTATCATACTAAGTGAAGTAAGCCAGACAGAGAAAGACAAATATCATATCATATCACTTATATGTGGGATCTAAAAAAAAAAAAAGATACAAATGAACTTATTTACAAAACAAAAATAGACCCACAGACAGAAAACAAACTTATGTTACCTAAGGGGAAAGAAGGGGAGGGATAAATTAGGAGTTTGGGATTAATATACACACACTACTGTACATAAACTAGATAACCAACAAGGACCTGCTGTATAGCAACAGGGAACTATACTCAATATCTTATAATAATCTATAATGAAAAAGAATGTTAAAAAAGAATACATATTTTTGTATACATATATGTATAACTGAATTACTTTGCTGTACACCTGAAACTAACCCAACATTGTAAATCAACCAGATTTTAATTAAAAATTTTTTAAAATTAAAATTAAAATGGAGGCCACTAATCTAAATAAAAGGCACTCCTTATTGTTCCATTTTAAAAAAAAATGGGCTATCCTGAGCTTTGGGATAAAACCAATTCCCCCCAGAATCTTAATTATCTCACTGCCTGGAGAGGACAAGGAGGGAACGGGGTAGAAGACAGCCCTGGTCAACTAAGCAGAACCAGAACACAGCCTGAGTACAGACGAGACTTGGGCACCACATGAGGGGTCGCGTTTTGTTCCCATAGCATCTGTAGGCAGATTTTCATATTTCTGGCCCTATGATGGATTTAAACCTGCCAAGAAAGGTGATAGTTCTTTCTGACATTTAAAGATTTAATTGGAAACTAAAGGGGGGCAGGAATTGAGGTAGTCACGCTGGGATTACAGAATGGATTACGTCTAGGCTTAGTTGGTGAGATTTACTGGAGGAAAACAATTTGGAAACCAGAGTCTTAGGTAAGGCAGCAAGGAAAACGGGAGGCTGTCCCGGAGACAGAGTAAGGACTTGGAAGAACAAAACAAGAGGAAAGTGGGGAGAAGGGGAAGCAGAGGAGGCCTAGAGGAAGGGGCATAATTCAAACTACCAGTGAAAGAGGTGGGCCAGCGCAACCAGCCGCATGACACAGGCTGTGTGAGGCGTGATGAATTTGGAGAACTGTGGGCTCCATCCTCTATTTCATCTCTTTACATGAAAATGAAAGATAATTTGTTTGGCAGGAAATAAACAAAAACAAACCCTCTGGGTCTCTGAGTGCACTTGGATTTGTGCAGCCCTGCCCCAGCTGCTTAGAAATAATTTCTGAGTCCTCAGCCTTGTCACCAGCAATGCGAACCCCTAGCTTCGTAATGCATGCAGCGGGAGAACAAATGAAAATCAAATAGGAAAAAGCAGGAGAACTCCATGCTGCTTGTCAAGATACGGGGGAAGCAAAAACATAAACTCGTGCTGAAGTGATTGAAAGATTGTTAAGACATCCCAGGTACAAGATAAATCATCATCTCCACGACGCGATTGCCTGATTCCCTGGCAGACAATACGCCAGGTGAACCTCTCCCTTTCTGAATAAAGCAATCTTGCCCTAAGACAAGAACAATTTCCCTGCATATTGCAGAGGAAGTGAGAAATGGCATGTTGGATAAGGGATTGAAAGCGCCTGTCGGATGTGTTCTTGGAGCCTGCTGTCCATCCCAGGCTCTGGACACCGCTGAGAGAGTTCTTTCTTACTGTTCCAACTAATCCAGCCCCCCAAACTGGCGATGGGAACATGAACCTGCCTGGAATTCACCAATAGACTTGCTGTCCTTAAGGAAACAAAGAAACAGTTGGGGTGGCATTGCAGCCCATCTGCATGTCTGTATCGAGTGTCTCCGGCAGAGCTGTCTCATTTTTTACTGTTCCCATACAAAAGCCCAGCCACACGCCACTCCAGCCTGGGTCAGGGATGTGGAATTCACTCTCTAGAAATGCAGTGCCTTGGCACTTAAGTGGGGGTTTGACTGATGGTGAAATTGAATGTGAATTTCAAGCAGGCCATTTCCTTTGACTACTGCAGGGAAATGTTGTCATGAAGAGAGGTTTTTAAAACCAAAGAGGAGAGCTGGTCATTAAGCCTCATGAGTGGCTGAATGCCACTGAAGAGCATTCACAGCCTTTGGCCATAATTATATTATTATTTATACATTTCCATAATGAGAACTTAGTTCCAAGGGAGCTCAGATTGTTTTATGCATGCAAGTTTCTTAATCTTTGGAGTATTCCTAAACTGCATATTGGAGATTAGTTTCATTAGCTCCATTTAGAGATAGAGAAAAGGAAGGCACAGAAAGGTTATGTTTCTAGCTTCAGGTCACTGAGCAAATCAAGACGTATGATGTGGGTGGAACTCATGTTCCTGTCTTCCAGTCCAGGGCTGTTGTCCATTCCACTAGTACAAATGAGAGATGCATAAAAAGACCTTCTTGTGACAATAGAACGGGGTTCAGAACATAAGAATGCAGCTGAGGGTAGGAGCGGCGGACGTGGGGCCACAGCTCTAAACAGCATGGCTAGGCTTCCAGGGTGGCGTGGTGGTTCAGAATCCACCCGCCAATTCAGGGGACATGGGTTCGATCCTTGGTCCGAGAAGATCCCCCATGCTACGGAGCAACTAAGTCCGCGTGCCACAACTACTGAGCCTGCGCTCTAGAGCCTGCAAGCCAGAAGTACTGAGCCCACATGCCACAACAACTGAAGCCTGCATGCCTAGAGTCTGTGCTCCACAGCAAGAGAAGCCACCCCACTGAGAAGCCTGCGCACCATAACGAAGAGTAGCCCCCACTCACCACAACTAGGGAAAGCCTGAACGCAGCCATGAAGATCCAACACAAGCTAACACATTTATATATATATATAAAAAAACTGCAATGGTAGCCTAATCTTTAACAACAAAATACAGAATAAACAGCATGGCTCCCAGGTTCCTGCCGCTGCACACCCTGCCCCTGGGGGTCCTGAAAACAGAAAGGAGGCAGGGACGTGGGTGGGGATTCAAAGGCCTTCTCTGCAGTGCGGGAATGAGCATCACAGTGGAAATCCTGGAAATCCTCACCCCTGTGTCCTTCCTGGGTTAATAGGGAGAGGATGGCGGCCAGGGCTGGTGGTGTCATGTGAAGTGTGCTGCCTGGAGATGGGAGAGACCAAGACCTGGGCTCTTAGGCACATCGTGTGCCTCTTGCCTGGAGGCAGCCACAAGCCTGGAGCAGCACACCAGCGGCAGCAGCTCCTGGGAACCTGTTAGAAATACAGACTCCCAGGCGCTCCCTCTGACCAGTGGAATCAGTTTCTGCTCTTCACAAGATCTCTCGGTGATTCGTATGTTCATTAACATTTGAGACTCGTTCTTACAGTGGCTAAGTGGAGAGGCTGGATTTATAGCATCGGAATTAGCATCCCTGATTCTGCACTTAAACCATCCGTGTGACCCCAGGCGTGTTCCTTAACCTCCACTCACTCATCTGTGAAATTAGGGACAATAAGACTGTCTACATCAGAGGTTATTATGAGGATTAACTGAGAGAATCCACTGTATTAAGGTCTACGCCATATACTATGAACAATGCCCACCACATAGCAAGTGCTCAATACATGTTACTTTCAGGCCGCCTCTTCTAATTCATTTTAGTGTGACTGTACCTGGTAAAATATTTGGAGGGTAACACATTGATTTGCTCTGGGGCCCCCATTCTTTTAGGAATGTTCTATTTTATAATCCATACACTGTGTTGGATCTTTCCTCCAACCAACACCCTGCTAAATTCACCACTCCCAAATTTTTGTTTGGGGGGGGCAGTTTCCATGTCAGAGATGCCTGTCAGGGCACAAGACCCTCCAAGAGCTTGAGTCAGTCCCTGCCTCACGATTTAGCTACCGTCTCACCCACGCCAGCTCTCCCATCAGGACCCTGAGTGCTATAAAGAACAATGAGTGTAAACAGAACAGTAGGACAGCCCTGCCATCCAGAGCTCTGGGGCAGAGCCACTTGCAAAGCCTTGTATTGTCAGGAAGGTTTGGAGGCTAAACTGGTTTGTGACGAGGCTAGGACATAATGGGATGAAACAGGCTGCCTACTGTTCCCTTGACCTTTATTTAGCACACAGAGGTTTTGTATAAAAACACGCACGCTCTCAGAATGAATTCTGCCAACCAGGTAAAGGCCAACCCAGGTTGGTCTATTCACAAAAGAGCGCCCTTTCTTTAACTGCTAGAGAGAGGTTTATAGGAAGAGGCCCACCTCCATCCATAAACCCAGAAGTACTTTATACAGGCCTTGGTGAAGCAATGAAACCAGGGCCAGTTCCTCGTTTGGCCTCCAGCACCCAAAGCCAGGAGAAAAGGAGGAGGCACACAGGGGAGGCTCCTTGACCCCTTGCCAGCCAGAGGGAACTAAGTCTCACATTTTGTAAGGTTAATTTTCCAATGAGAACATGTCTTCAGGACCCCATGAGTAGAATTTCTGAATGTAATACCTAAATATTTTTCCCCTTCTTTCCCTCTTTCCTTGCTTCAGATCATAGGGAAAAGAGCAGAGATCTCAGGGTTAAGGTCTGAAATCAGCTGTCATAAATGAAAAGAGGAACAGACTTCATTAAGCAGTTAACCATCGGCTAACCAGAGCACCACCTGGAAATCTGAGACTTCCGAGCTGACAGATATTATATGTTTTTTTAAACAGGTAAGATCCAGAAGTGTGAGTGATGTCTCCCCAGACAGCCTGCTCAATACACAGGGCTGCTGATGCGAATTCAGAGCTTTCTCTTTTCCCACTCTTTCCTCTGCCTCCCTTCTCCTCTCAGCCGTTTGTTTATTTACCCTGTTTATTAACCGCATAAATACACTATGAATATAAACAAGCAGTGGGTGGGACCAAGCCCTGCCATGGAAGGTCCACTGGGGTTTTTAACACAGACCCCCATCACCCCTGGGCTCTTCCTGGAATGTGGACAACCTCTTAGCTTCCGGATATGGACTCTGCAAATGTTACTTGTCATTAGCGGGCACGCACATTTGCAGCAGGGATAGGATGTAACAGGAAGAAATAGGCTTCCTGCTGTTCCCCTGACATTGATTCAGTTGGAGTGGGGTGCATGTTTATATCAATGTAAAACAGCTGTCACATAAACACAGCCTGCCACAAAGAAGAATAGCAAGGACCCAGTGACTAAGCGGGGAGGGAAATGACTGAGGTGGAAATATTTACTGGGTGAACAACACACACAAGACGCAAGCAGAGAATTTGTTACTTTAGTTATTAAACATTTAATTTGGTAAAGTTCTAGTCATGAAAGATGAATCCCTATAAATGGGTGGGCTTTGGCTTTCTCAAGTAAAATTGGAGCTGGCAAAATTGCTGTGTTGACAGCCTTGCAGGTAGAAATACGAAAAAGGCAGCTGGTTTGGGGGTCTCGGCACCATTTCTGCAAACTGAATCCCTGTTCACGGCTTGTCATGGGTGTGCTGACATCTCCATGTTTCATTTAAGAAAAATCTGGGTGCCACTTAAACCTTGGCAAGGCCTCAGGAAGCCAAACAAAGTATCTAATAGCGTTTTCTACTTACTGCCCTGTCTTCCAAGAAATCCCAGCAAACCCTGTAGATTCTGGATGCAGACAAAGATGGTGTGAATCAGTGTTGGCTTCCATGAGGTCTCTCCTCTTTGGGGAAGAAGGAGGCTGGGCAGTCAAGGCTGGACGTGAAACCAACCATTAAACCCAAGCCTCTCTTCCGGCTCCTGAATGTCTTCCACCCATCCTCAGCCTCCAGCACGTGTCATCATCACCGGCGGAGCCTGGTAAAACACTAATTGCCAAGACCCCTCCTACCTCCAGAGTTGACCATTCAGTGCTTCGGGAGGGGGAAGGAGGGGGAAGAAATCTGCATTTCTAACAAGTTCCAGCTGTAGTTCTAGCAAGTGCCAACAAGCGATGCAGATGCTGCTGGTCCAGAGATTGCACTTTGAGAACGTCTATCTTAGGAAAACTTGGGGGCTGGGGCAGTCCCTGAAAGTCCTGCTCTATCTTCAGTATTTAAGCCTAAACTGCCTTTGGTATCCAGGGGAAAAGTGAGAGTGGTTGCCTCTGAAACAATGCCCTCAGGACCAGAGCTAACGGGAATAGTCCTATTCCTTGAAGAGAAAGGCAGACACATCTTGGACTTGGTACCCGTTCTGTGGGACTTTATTTGGTATCACATCAACCTGGAACATCTAAGTCACATGGATCCAGGTCCTCCCATGGCCTACGTGGACCTGCATGGAAGCCACACCAGAGACAATTCCTTCCCCACACCTCTCACCTGAATGTTAAGATTAATTAGGGATCCTTTCTCCTTCCTCATAATCTGTGTTGTTCAGATGATTTAGAGCCAAAGGTCACGGGAGACTGTGGAATATAGTGGAATGAGTACATGATATGCTTGTTCTTCTTGAACATTTTTCCAAACACCTCTGTAGCAGGTTGCTGAAACCGTGGAACATTCCATGAAACAATTTCACATCTCTGATCCACGTCATCACTCAATTTCACATGCCAGTCCACTCAAGTTTATCTGAAACTTGGTATTTTTCTTGGCTGTCTTTATTTTTTTGCTCATGACTTTTTTTTTACTTTTTTGCTCATTTGTGCATTAACTAATACTTTTCATAATGAAAAAGAAGTTGCAACACGTCACCAGGATTACTGTGTTTTTCACAAACATAGAACTTCAAAGTCTGTTTGAGATGTGGGTCTTTGCTTGCAAACTCAGGGTCTCACTCCCACACATTAGCCTTGGAGCATGTATTTTCATCAAAATTATAAATTACAACACACCATAAAGCTTTGAGGTTGAAAGAACAAAGTTAAATCATTGCATGACAAGGGTTGACTGGCCTGGGCTGACTTGAATTCTGGGTGCCAAGCCAGATCCCCTACATTAACTGGCTATGCATCCTTGCCCAGGTCATTTAATCTTTCTGGGCCCCATCTTCCTTATCTGTGCTTTGGCAGTTCCCTTGACTGGCGAGAAGATCACTGTTTTGCAAGGCAGTGCATTCCATTGTTGGGCAGCTCATTCCAAAGTCAAAAGGTTCCTCAGTAATTTATGCCCAAGTCTGACACCCTTTATCATCTACTCACTTTCCCTAGTTGTGCTCTCTGGAAAAACACAGATAAGCCTCCTCCTTCGTCCCAGACTTGAAAACAGCTGTCATGTCCCCTTTAAATCTTCTCTTTTGGTAGTACGGCTGAAGTTCCCTCAGCTGTTTCTCATAGCAGATAACCCCTAAACATACTATAGCTCTTGGCAAATGGGAACATTCAATAAATGTAAGTTAAATAAATGAATAAGTGAATAGATGGATAAATGCAGGGGTGGACACAGATGTTAACCTTCCCACACTCAAGTTAGTGAACAATCCTCTTTAAGTAAAGCTCCTGGGCTCAGTACAGTTGACTTTTCACAATCACCAAGACAGCATGTGCAGTTTTAACTGGTCACAATGACTTAAAGGCCTACACCTGTACAAATGTCATTTGGTTATGGCAAAAAAGAAATCTGAATTGATGCCACTAGGTTGGTGTGACAGTTGTCATTTAAATCATGTAGTTAGTGAGGGTACTTAACTGATGCTCCAACATTCACATCTCAATTTGACTTTATGCGTGTGTTTTATAGTGCAAATGATATTCTATCGTGGTATCAGAAATTCTGGGAATTTGAGGTCAGATTCCTCTCAAATTATTAAGGTGAAAGATTTCCCAAATGGACTAACAACAAATCCAGTGGGCTGATGATTTGCCATTATCTGGTCCCTCTGGTAATTGTGGAAGCTGAGCTTTCATCAGCCTTCTTTCTTTAGCTGGGTCTCACCATCAGATCACATACGAATTTTTCATAGGAACTGCTCTGCAGTAAGCTCTCTCTTGTGCTTTGTTTACACTATCACAGACAAAAAGAGGACACTCAACTATCCAAGAGAGATTGGCTGGCCAGTCCCTCAGAGGGAGATGGGACCTAGCTAGACACTGCTGCTCAATTTGCACGTCAAGAAACTCATCATATCACAGCAGTCATTGCTGTTCAGGCTCTTGGGCCTGTCACACAAATTTAACTCCTGAAAGAATGATATATAAACTGAAGGGCCCTTTTAAAATGTCTAACGGGGGCTATAGTTTTTACATTGACTACAATACTTGTGTCTAATATGAAAGGGATTGCTTGTAAAAAAACAATTAGTAATTAAAAGTTTGCTCAATTGAGCACAGAATCTCAACCAAGAGAATTTGATGCTCTTGTGTCATATAAAACATTCCCTTCTAGTACGAAAGTACTCATGTCTGCTAAATATGGCCTTTCTTCCTTGGTTTGGGTAAATAGTGACAAATCCACACTATCTAATCTCTCTTTATCTAGACTCTAAGCAGACCACTCACATCCTATAAACCTATTCTTTCTCTAAACAGGAGAAAAATTCAATGGCTTAGGGTATAACCTTCTTAAGCTCTATCCCAGGCATGAAGACATTGTAGCTATCATGATTGTAGTAGAAGGATTTCCAGTTCTCTATCAGCTACACATTTAGAAACTGTAACATGGATGACATTTCATCTATTTTAGTTTTCCAATTATTAAAATTTTTGAATAGGTAATATCTGGGCATTGTAAAAGAAATTTTTCTCAAAGGATATCAAAAAAAGATATATAGTGAAAAGTTCTCTCCTACTCCTGATCCCCAATCTCCTCCCCAATCTGTTATCAGTCTCTTGTGCATCCAACCAAAGATATATACATATTATTTCCTCTTGCATTTTCTTTACGTAAAGGGTAGTATACAATGCACATTGGTTTCTTCTCATTTATAGAACTGTGTTATTTGTTAACAGCTGCATAGAATTCCACTGTATGGATGTATCATATTTTTTTAACTAGTCCCAGTAACAAAACACATTTAGATTGTTTCCAGCCTGCCATTACAAACAATACTGCAATAAATGGTTTTTTAATTAACATTTCACACCTGTACAAGTATATCTTTGGATGTATTTATAGATGTGGAATTACATTTTTACTGTACTAGATATTGTCTAATATGTCTCTGTGGCACTGACCCAACTTATATTCCTACCAGCAATTTATGAGGGTGCCTCTTCCCACACCCTCACCACACAGCAAGATCGTTAGTTATCTATTGCTGCGTAACAAATGACCACAACTCTTAATAGCTGAAAACAACATGCATTATCTCACAGTTTCCGTAAGACAGAAATTTGAGAGGAGCATAGCTGGGGACTCTGCCTCACCATCTCTGTTGTTTGACCAATGCAGCAGTCATCCAAAGGCTTACCTGGGGCTGGGTGATCCACTTCCAAAATGTTGCACTCGCAGGGCAAGTGGCAGAAAGTCTCAGCTCCTTGCTGACTCTTGGCAGGATGGCTCCGTTTCTCTCACCACATGGATTTCTCCTTGGGTCTCCCAGAGTGTCTTCATGACATAGGAACTGGCTTTCCCCAGGGCAAGGGATCTGACAGAGAGGAAGTAGGAAACGGCAATGCCTGTCATGATCATTCATGACCTAGTCTCAGAAGCCACAAACCATCACATCTACTATGTTTTATTCATTAAAAGTAAGCCACTAAGTCCAGCCCACACTCAGAGGAAAATCATTTCCTCTCTTAAAGAGGAAGAGTGTCAGAGAATTTGTGGATATATGTTTAAACCACCACAGTGGGTTATAAAGCTTTTTTTTTTCTTTTACCAAACTGGTAAGTGAAAATGGTATCTATTGTGGATTTTTTTATGAATATATCACAATTTATTTATGCATTCTATTATTGATAGCTACACCTTTTAAAATTGAAGCACTGTTGATTTACAATGTTGTGTTAGTTTCAGGTGTACAACAGATAGAGGTTTTAATGTGCATTTCCTTATTATGAGTGAGACTGAGTATTTGTAAAAGCTTCATTGAAGTATAACTGACATACAAAGGACTACATATATTTAATATATACAGTTTGATGAGTTTGGACAAATTGTAAACACTCATGACATTGTCACCACAATCAAGATAACAGACATACCAACACATTCCAAGATAAACAAGATTGACAAAACCTCAGCTAGAATAACTAACAAAAAAGAGAGAAAAAATCAAATTAATAAAACCAGAAATCAGAGAAGACATTACAACTAATGCCAGAGAAATAAAAAGGATAATAGGAGAGAGAATACTATGAACAATTACATGCCAATAAATCGGATAACCTAGAAGAACGAAATAAATTCCTAGATACATACAACTTACCAAAACTGAATCATGAAGAAATAGAAAATCTCAACAGACCAAAAACATATAAGGATATTGATTCAATCAGTAATCAAACCCTGCCAGAAAAGAAAAGCCCACGATCAGATGGTTTCACTAGTGAATTCTGAGTATATTTTTAAAGAATCATTCATATTTCCTGTAAACTTTCTATCTATGATCTTTGTTGAGCTTTCTTTTGGGATTTTGGTATTGTCTATGGATAGGCATGGTAACTATTTTTCCTGTTTTTTGATTTCCTTTGTACTGGGAATTTTTTTTTTTTTTTTTTTTTTTTTTTTTGTCATGCCAACATTTTTCATGGAATTAAAGTTTTCAAATGTTTTTTTATCTGGAACATCTTATAAAGACCTGCCCTCTGAGATTTTCTTTAAACCCACCATGTTTTCTTCTGAATTTTTACACGGTTTATTTCTTCTACATCCAAATATTTGATTCCTCTAAAATGCATTTTGTTATAAGATGTGACCTAGGGAATCAAACTTTATTTCCTTCCCCCACAGGCTGACTACCTAGTTTCACCAATATCGTTTATTGCATAATTGTTATTTTCTCCTTGCAGTAATTAGCGTCCGGTCAGGAAATCTGAAAGCGCTCTAAATATTTCAAGCAGAGAGGAATTCAATGCAATGAATTAGTGACAAAGACATTGGACTAAAGGAACAAAGGGGGAAAGTGATATTATTCAGTGATCATGAAGCCCCTAGTACCCCCCGCTGGAAACCACCAGTTGGTGCTCCTCACTGAACTGCTGGCAGCATGGTCATTGCTTCTGGGGGGAGGAAGGGGGGTGTGGGGGGAGGGGGGAATCTCACTGTGGACACTGAGCAGAAACCCAGGAACTTAAACGTTAATGATGCTGCTGAAACCATTACCATTCTCATTAATCTGGTGGAATCTGAATTGCCAGCCATAAATACTACTACTCCTTCAGGAAGAGGCGCTGGAAACACACAAAAGGCTCCTTCTTACTTCTCGCTCCCCAATCCCAACCCGTGCCTCCCATTCCCAGAACCTGACCAAAGCAAGCTAATGAGGAAATCTAGAAAGAGAGCACACTGGCTTTCAGCCAGCACCTTTGAAGCACACGAGAACACGGAAAGTTAAGAGTGGAGCTGAGTGCCCACCAAAAACTCAGCCCACCCACTGATTTGAAAAGCCATGTTTATCATACATAAATTTCTCCACATGTGAGGGTCTATTTTGAGACTATTTTCTTTTATCAGTCTATGTAAGGTTTAGTTTTTGGTTTTTGTTTATTTTATTTTATTCATTATTTTAAGTTCTTTATCAGAGGATAATTGCTTTACACTGTTAAGGTTTAGTTTTAACACTGTTTTGAATATTATGTTTTCATATCTAGTAAAGACGATCGCCTCTTTTTTTTTTTTTTTAAATTTCCTAGCTTTCCTAGGTTATTTATTTTTCCATATAAATTTTAGAATTAGCTTGTGGGGTTCCAAAAAACTTTAGTCTGCATTTTATTGAAAGTGTATTATAATTTTAGCATGTCTTAGGGAGAAATAATATCTTAATGAAGATACAATTCCCTATCTATTACTTCAGTATACATTTGCTTGTCTCCTTTTGTGATCCTCACTAGTATTTAAAATGTTCTTTCTATAGATCTTGCACATTTCTTGGTCAGTTTACTCATAAGTATTTCATGCATTTTGTATTTATTCTGGGGGTTTCTTGTTCTGATCGATTATAGTTTGCACATATGAAAGCTATTCATTTCCATTTACAATCTGTGCTCAGTTAACTGATTTCCTGACTGTAACAGTACTTCAATGTACTCTCTCTCGGATTTTTGAGGCAAATAGTTATATTATCTGCTAATAATTAGAATTTTATGTCCTCTATTTCAGTTTTTAAAGCATTCGCTTCTTTCTCTTCTCTAATTGTGCTGAGGACCATCACCAGATCATGATAAATGATAGCAGTGATAGCATGTCTGTTCCTCGCCCCTGATTTTGACAGGAAATGCTCCCACTCTCCCCTGTTTTGTATAATGCTGGGTTTGGCACAATAGAATAATATCTGATCCCCATTCTATTAAAACTTTTCAAAAATAAACAATAGGCATTGAATTTTCTCAGAAGCCTTTACAGCACTCAGAAATGACCGTATGATTTTTCTATTTATATCCATTAATGGGAACTACATTAATAAATATACAAATACTGAAACATCCTTGCATTTATGGAATAAATTCTTTTGATCATGTAATATTAATCTTTTAATATGCTATCTGTTTGCACATACTTTATTTAGAATTTCTGCCTTGATTGTCGTGAGTGGAATTGGTCTGTAGGCTTGTGTGGACGTATGTGTACATGTGTACTCTTCGTCCTCATCCATTCTAAATCAGGTTTTACCAGCTTCACTCTCAGAGAGTGACCTTGCTACCAGTTTCCTCAGGGTTCCTTACAACGGCCTCCTACAGGCTGATTACAATGAGACTGATCTTTTAAACAGAATATTGGACTTGATGTTTATTCCTGATAATTTCACCTCATGGTTTTATTTGCTTGCAGCAACCTATCAACATCTTTTTGGTTACTTACTTTCCTTCATATAGTCTATTCTGTGATTTAAAGAAACAGTTGGCAGATGGGTCAAAATCCAGTAGTTAGACTGGCCTATAACCTCTCGCTTACCTTCTGAGCAAATATAGAAAGAACCAGAATCAGGTAATGACTCTCCATGCAGTAAAGGAAGGAAACTCAGGAAACACCTCCTGGTGGCAGGTCTGGTGAAGATCCAGCCACCAAGGCTTCCAGCAGCCAATGAGGAGCAGGCTGTGGAGACGGGCAGCTCAGAGCACCCCTAAGGCCTCTGCTTTGGTTTCCTCAGGTGTGTTTCTCGTGAGGTCGAAAGGCAGCGCACTGCGAACGGGGAGCAAGCGCAGTAAGTGCGAGGTCATTTATGACTGCTCACCCCAGGCCTGAGGTATAGCTTCCAACATTCACACCTTTTAGGGTCAGAAATCAGGAGCCAGCCTGTCAGAAGCCACTTGCCGTATTTGCTCAAGATTCCTACCCTGGATGATGGCAGAAGAATACGCGCTTCCAACGGACGTTTCATTGATGGAGAAACAGCTAAGAATGATTCTGGAAACTATTGCAGGAAACAATAAATGTGACTTTACATTTCTCATAAACACTACACTCATTTTTTTAGGCTCTGCCTACAATGCCAAGGCTGTTTTAAAAAAAAAACAAAAAACAAAAACACTAACCAATTAGTTATTTTGTCAAACTGCAACAAATCCTGAATACACAATTAGAATTATTATATCTTCTCGGTGAATTGATAACTTTTATCGTTGTATAATGCCCCTTTCCTGCTGGTAATAGTTCTTGTTCTCAAGTCTGCCTTGTCTGATATTAATATAGTCACTCCAGCTCTCTTCTGATTATTATTTACATGATATATCTTTTTCTCTACTTTTAATTTATCTGTCTTTATATTTAAAGTGGGCTTCTTCATATGTTTAGATAATTTACACTTTACCTAATTATTGATATGGTTGGATTTAGAGCTATCATTTTATTATTTGTTTTCTGTCTATCTTACCTGTTTTGTTCCTCTATTTCTCCTTTCCTGCCTTCTTTTGGATTATTTGAATATTTTTTGTATTCCATTTTAATTTACCTATTGGCTTTTAGGGTATCTTATTTTTTAAATGTTTTATAGTTTACATATTACATTTACATCCATGATCCATTTTGAGTTAAGCTTTATATTAAGATGTGAGACTTGGGTCTTCCTCGCTGCCTCCCTCTCTTCCTTTCTTTTTTTTGCCTATGAATGTCCAGGTTCCAGTGACATTTGTGGGAAAGGCTATATGGTTCTCTGTTCCGTTCCACCAATCTATGGGTCTGTCCTTCCACCAATACCACACAGCCTTGATTACTGTAGTTACATCAATATTGAAATCACAGATTCCCCCCACTTTTTTCTTTTCCAAAATTATTTTAGCTACTTTAGTCCCTTTTCCTTTCCATATAAATTTTAGAATAATCTTTATGTCTATAAAAAAATTTGTCTGGGATTTTGATGGGAATTGTGGAAGACCTGTCAGTCATTTTAAGGAGAACTGAGATCTTTTTTTTTTTTTTTTTAATTTTTTTTTGGGGGGGTACACCAGGTTCAATCATCTGTTTTTATACACATATCCCCGTATTCCCTCCCTTTCTTGACTCCCCCCTCCTCGAGTCCCCCCCACCCTCCCCGCCCCAGTCCTCTAAGGCGTCTTCCATCCTCGAGTTGGACTCCCTTTGTTATACAACTTCCCACTGACTATTTTACAGTTGGTAGTATATATATGTCTGTGCCACTCTCTCGCTTCGTCTCAGTTTCCCCTAGAACTGACATCTTTATTATGTTGATTCTTCCAATCCACGAACACTGTATCTCCATCCATTTAGAGTCTCAGTGTTATGTATGGTTCAGGTTTAGTAGAAACTGCCTGTTTCCAGTGGTTAATTGCACCAGTTTTACCCTCCCACCAGCAATGCATGAGTCCAAGTTCCTCCACAGCCTTACCAACACTGTTTCGTCTGGGTCATCCTGGTGGCTGTGTAGTGGTGCCGCATTGTGGTTTTGCATTTCCTTGGTGACTAATTACACATTATTTTTAATGTATACTGTTACATTTTATGGTTATTTTATCATTTTCTTTTTTCTAATTTTTTTGAGATATAATTGAAACATAGCATTTTATAATTTTAAGGTGTAAAGGTAATGATTTGATATGTATATTGTGAAATGATTACCACAATAAATTTAGTTAACACTCATCACCTTACATAGTTACAAATTTTTTTTTCTTGCAGTGAGAACTTTTAAGATTTACTCTCTTAGCAACTTTCAAATATGCAATACAGTTTAACCATAGTTATCATGTGCATTATATCTCAGAACTTATTTATCTTATTACTGGAAGTTTATACCTTTCGATCACCTTCTAATTACTCCAGCCTCCACCCCACAAACCTTGTCTCTGTTTATATCAATTTGTTTTTTTAGATTCTACATATAGTAGATCATATCGTATTTGTCACTCTCTGACTTATTTCACGTAGCATAACACCCTCAGGGCCCATCCGTATTGTCACAAATGGCATGATTTCCTTTTTTTTTTTAATGGATGAATAGTGTTCTATTATATACATAAATATTACATGTTCTTTATCCATTCACCCTCCGATAGACACTTAGGTTGTTTCCATGTCTTGGCCACTGTTAATAATGCTGCAATGAATACGGAAGTGCAGATATCTCCTTGAGATAGTGATCTCATTTCCTTTGGGTAAATACCCAGGAGTGGAGTTGTTGGATCACATGGTAGTTTTATTTTTAATTTTTTGAGGAAACTCTATACAATTTTCCACAGTGGCTGCACCAATTTACATTCCCACCAACAGTGCGAAAGGGTTCTCTTTTCTCCACCTCCTTGCCAGTCACTTGTTATTTCTTATCTTTTTGATAATAGCCATTCTAATAGGTGTGAGATAATACCTCATTGTGGTATTGCTGAGTGATGTTTATCCAGGGATTTTTTGTTGTACTTAAATGGGAGAAAAGGGAAACATATGTCTATTCCATCTTCTTGATAGTGGAAGTCCTTGTTTTGGTATTTTTAATTTGTTTTGGGCTTTCCACAATTATCTGCATGTTTTTGCCATGGGGCAGAGAAAGCCTTAATGAAACTTTCTGGTGATAATTTATATATGCTGGCAATAGCTTAGGAAACATCAGAACGAATGGACCATAAGCTTTCCCCACATTTATTCTGATCCCATCAGAAAATGAAATTGCACTCACACATTTCTCAATTGCTTAATATATGTTTACTAGGTGCCAGCCACTGTGCTTCGCTCTGGGTGTAGAACAAGGAACAAGGTATTGTCTCTGCCCTCAAGAAGTTTATGGTCTAGTAGGAGAAGCAGAGAAGTGATATTTTAATACATCTTACAGCAGTAACTACGACAGTAAGAATAGCCCATAGGAGGACTAAAGAGCCACAGAATAACTTTATAGATGAAAAAACAACAGAAATGAACTCTTTCTAACTTAAAAAAATGAAGAGATTTAGTGAAAGGATATTGGATACCAATAGGATCAATGGAATAGTTGGAGAAAAATGCTTATAAAGAGACAGAAATCAGGGCAGTTTTGAAGGGACAGGAAATAGGAACCCAGGCAGGGTCTCTGAGCTGGAACAGTCCAGTCAAGAGCCCTACCCCTGGGATGGAGGAATCCCAATTTCTTTCATCCTGGCACTATTTATTTGAGAGTCAAAGTCCCGGAAAAAAGCATCTGATTGATCAGCTTGGGTCACAGCTCATCCACCTGATTGTACCAAGGCCATGAGAGAAAGGAGCTAACTCGCTTTAGGTTCTGTGATAACGGACAGACATTTGGGTTTACCATCTAACCAAGGATACACGAGAGAAAAAAGGGTTAATTCTCCAGAAGGCAATCAAGATGCTAAAGGAAGGATGAATACAGCCAAAAAAATGACCAAAGTCCATGGCAACAGCTAAGCCGAGACTGAGGCATGGGGAAGACTTAGTCTCAGAGTGAGAAAAGAATATGTTTAGGAAGAGAGACTAGTACATGCAAAGTCTGGGACAAGAGGAGGCGTGGTGAATTTAGATGACTAAAGTAGCTCATGATGGCTGAGGCACAGAGTTGGGGTGGACGGTGCGGTGGGGATAGAGAGGACGAGAATGGCAGGAGATGCTGTTAGACAGGAAAACAGGAACAAAGTAACGCTGTGTCTTGAAGACAGGTGAAAACCTTGCAGTTTCTTCCTGAGGATGAGGGAGGTGTTAAAGTGTTTTATGTAGAGTGATGACATTTTTATTTTTGAGAAGTGGCTTTGGCCATCGCAATAATTCAGGGAGAGATCAAGGTAGCCTGAGCCAGGATGATACTGAACAGACAGAGGGACATGATTAATTAGACTTAGGAGAGGAGGAGGTGGGGGAGTGGGAGGAGACAGGATGATTCCCAGGTTTCTGGCTTGAGTTGCTGCAGGGATAATAATGTGACATACAGAGGAAGGGAATTAAGGTGGGGGAAATAAGTTTGGCGTTGGACATACTGAGTTTGAAATAGATTGTTGAATATATGATTTTGAAAGTTAGGAAAGATAATTAGGCAAAAGATGTAGGCTTCTATGTAGGATGTATCCATCACCATATAGAAGCCAAAGTGATAGGTGAAATATCCCAGGAATAGTATACAGGGTGAGAAGAGATTAGACCCCAGGATGGAACCCCCACAGGAGCAGTTGAGCTGAAGAAAAGCTGTACCCAAGAGATTCATAAGGATGACCAGTAGGTAAGAGAGAAAAACAGATGAGGGGTGTCCGGTTAGCCAAAGGAAGGAACTGCTTCAGCATGAGGAAATGTCACACGCTGAGTAACATAAAGAGGGACCATTGTCCACTGGATTTGTCAACAAGAGGTGGCTGGTGTGTAAGAAGAGTCCCGAGGATTGATGGGAATAGTGGCCAGATTGCATTGGACCAAGGGGCAAGCAGGTGTGAGGACATGGGCACAGCACAGCGTGTGGACACTCAATCCCACTGCATGAGAGTCACCTGCAGAGCCCTTCCATTTACTGATGCTTGGGGCCATCTCTCCAAGGGTAAATTTATGTGATGTGCTAGTTTCCTCTTGCTGCTGGAACAAATGGCCATAAACTTAGTACAACACAAACGTATCTCACAGTTCTGTGGGTTGAAAGTCCTCCAGGGTCTCACTGGACTAAACTCAAGGTATCAGCAGAGCTCTGTTCCTTCTGGAGACTCCAGGGAAAATCTGTTGTCTTGCCTTTTGCAGCTTCTAGAGGCCCCCTTCATCCATCTCCAAAGCCAGCAGCGTTGTTTTGCTCTGTTTCGTCCATAGTTACATCTCCCTCTTACTCTCTTCTTCTGCCTCCCTTTGCCACTTTTAAAGACCCCCATGATTATATTTTGGGGCCCACCTGGATAATCCAGGGCAACTCCACACCTCAAGGTCTTACCTTAATCACAAGGAAGGTAACAGGTCCACGGGATTAGGACACGGACATCTCTGGGAGCTTGTTATTCTAACTACACATATGGGTAAAATTTTAAACCCTAGGTAATTCTTCTGAGCAGCCAGGATTAAGCAACCCCAGACAGAGAAAGAGGATGCTAATGGAGTAGATAAATAATTTTTTGTCTTTGTTTTACTTTTAAAAATGAGGTGTGCAATAGTAGAAATCAAGAAGACAGGCATTTCAATTCCTAGCTCTTTTTTCCCCCACAGGAGTCTTAATAGTGAAATCATGTTAGAGAAGAACCGTTTTTTGCCTAACACTTTAAAAGTCTGCCCAGAGCTGACTCTTTCCTCCTTCTTCCCTTACTCAAAACATGACATAGTGTATGAAGCTTCCAAACCCATAGTTATAATTAAAAAGATGAGAAAAGATATGCAGTCATGTGCTCAAGGTAAGCCTGCAGATACCTAAACCTAGATTTATAGAAAATGAGCTTTTCAGAGAGAGAAACTAAAGAGGCTAATCTGAAATGAAACTCAATTTTCTCCAAGACAGCGGCCTGAGGTTCCTTGAGACCAGTCTTTTGTCAGCACTGAGGACTCAGAAATGAAAGCGTGAGGAGATGATCAAATGCCAAGATTGCCATATTGCACGGGGAAGGCGAGCATGTGTTTTGGTTGGAAGGGGGACGCATGTTCAATTAATCCTGAAATGTTTGCAAAAACAAATGATGGGCAAAAAGGAAACTCAACTTGAAAGGAGTGTGATTCTTTATGAAAGAGCCATCTCTACCAGTCTGGCAGCCGCAAAATAAACACGTCTGCCAGCCAGGCCGGAGCAGAGAGTTAGAAAGGCACAGCAGCACAGGGACGGTTTTCATTAAAACCGAGGCGGGGTGGCAGATGGGCAGGCCTCCGGGGCCAGCCTTGATGGCCCAGCACCGTGGGCTTGGGGGAGGCTGGGCCAGGCCTCCCCTGGTCTTCTGGGGGCCTAGGGACCAGCCGCTCCTCCTCCAAACTGGGGCTGGGATGGGAAGGCACACCTCCAGACCGTGCAAGAGCCTGTGCTCACCTCAGCTCCGGGCCAGCAACAGAGGAGCATAGGGCCAGAGTAATTAAGCCCCTGAAGGGATCCCACAGGTCTGTCAAAGTGAGGGGAGTCTTTCCAGCTCTTCAGACCCTTCTCTGCTCTGGGCACTCCCAAGATTTCAGAGTCCTTGAGGGTTGCCTTGCCCTTGACCCCTTATATACAGCAGACAAAGAGCCACCCCAAAACATATGTATTCTATGTAAGCAATCGCCTCGTTGTTATATTATAAAAAATGAATATTTACATCATACAATGAAGGCAGAGGGCTGATCTATGCAAAACAAAGACTGGAGTTTACAAGGGCCCCTTTACCACTGTTTCCATGGTCGAGTCTGGGTCATAACATAACCGAGCTTTTGTGGCCAGACTTGTGCCTACTTGACAGGAAAGCACCAATCTGACAACAGAGATGCATCTAACTCCCCAAGGAGGGCCCCTTCGTGATGGCTCTGCGGCGGCCCAATAGAGTATTCGATTTGTGTTGCTGTAAAAAGCACTGTCGACTGCCAGACTGAGGTGAACGTGTTGAAACTGACACAGTCAAAAATAAGGTGAGCCAAAATATTCTGAGGTTTCCAGACTCCCGTCCCGCCTCCCCGCTGCCTGGCTGCTCCTGGGGATTCGACACACTAACGGGGGGGGTCTGTACTCAGCCTTCCCACTTCCCACCCCTTGCAGCCCTCACTGTTCCCCCAGCCTCTGCTCCCATAAAAACACTACTCACCACTCAGCAGAGCCGCCTTCCTTTTCTGCTTTGGGCTTTGCCAGCCTGGCTGCCCTGCTCCTCCTGGGGCAGAGCTGGACCACAGAAGACAGTGTCATGACCCATTTGACTGGAGGGACCAGACCTTCTCAACACTTGCTCTCGGCTAACTGCATCTGTCTGCCTCTGCTCTTGGCGCTCAGAGGGGCCCTCTCCTCAAAGGCAGGAGCTGCTCCGGGGGCGGGGGGGGGGGGCTGTCTGGAAGTCGCTGTGTCCCCCTGAGAGATGCAGTCTACTTTGTTATTGGACTATATGCTTCCAGATGTTTTTCTGTGTGTTTATGCTTTACCTGCAAAGAGGCTTGTATGCAGGTTAATTGCCTGTTTGTTCTTCCCCTGCTCTGCTTCTGTATCTGTGGCCACTTCTGCCAATGAAGGCTCTGGCAGAAGGCTGGAGGGTAGGAGGCAGGAAGAAGCCTTCCTCTGCTTCCTATGGCATCTCCTCTATAGCCTCAGAACCCACTGACAGGCCCCCCAGGTTCAGCTCTGGAGTATGACTCTGATTCTGAAGTCCTGTCAATACTGTCTTCTCTCCTTGTCCCTCTAGCAGAGGAATGCTGGCAGCTTCCTGCTGTTGCTAACCACTGGATGCTCTCAAGGTCTTCTACTTACTTGTCTGTTCTTTCGTCTCCTGAAACCAATTCTCTGTATGAGATTCACTCATAAAATCATCTAAACCCGGTTTCTAAGTGTACAGCTCAACAGCATCAAGCATATCCACCTTATTGTAATTGATTCTATTTTAAGTTCTAGACAAGTTTCTTAGTCTCCTGATTGACACAGCTCTTAGAATGGTTCTCAAAACCAGGTTCTCAAAGTAGAATTCTGGTTTGGGTTGCTTGCCTGTTACAGCACGAATGTAATGACGATCTCCTTGTAAATGAAAGTCACATCTGGCAGGCAGTGGCAACATCTTCACTTAAATTATCACCTGAAGATTGCCTGGGATTATGTGCCAGTTAAGACAAGGCTTTGGGAAATCAAATGACTCCTGCACTCAACTGGTGTAAGCTGTGGTGGCCAGCTGCTTCTAAAGGTGCTGAGGGCTTTCAGAAAGGAAACTATAAGCTCAGGCACAGAACCACTGAGCTACTTTGATATCTTTAAAAGCATCTCTTATTTCTAGTAGCCACTGGGTAGCCATGCCTGAAGATCTGGCCCCAAATCAAACAGTACATATTACAGAATAACATTGTAAGCTGGGTACCAAACCTAGCCATGTCTCATATACTAACATCAGGGCATTGTTTGCAAAGGAGCCAGAGAGGGGGATATTTGAATGGTTTGACAATGCTTAGAACCTTGGAGGCAGTCCATCCATCTTCCCGTATCGCTGGAAATTAGCCTTCCCTTGCTTAAAGTCACTGTAATGTAATGTAATGATCTTACCTTAGGCAACTTTTGCAATGGGATACTATTCTCAAGACCCACTCCTTATCGCCTCTGGATCCATACATAGAATCTGATCCCACTGAAGGGGGAGAATTGTAAAGTGTGTTCTGGGAAAAGACATCCCATACATCAAAGGAAGTATATGCTCTTGCTAATTCTTACTAGCAGGAACTCGGAGAATAGCTGTGCAAGCAGATTCTAAGGCTAACAGCCTAGGAATAGAAAATAAAATTAGATGAGGCTGAATTTGTCAATAAGGATACACTTACTCAAGATTCCAGACAATATTCTAGCTCATGCATCTAGAAATAGCTCCACCAGTGTCTTTGATTTGTTGACTGAGCCTTGCATTCAACTGCTTACATTCAATTACATCAAGATGCCAAAACTTCCCTGGTATAATGAGCTTTGCATATTTCTGTCGGTGCCACTGTCCATGGGTTTAGGGAATGCCTCATTTATGGTGGTGGTATCTCACACAACACTGGAAAATATTTTATAGTGAAGGGGGTGCAGCAGTGACATCACACCCATGGAACTCGCTGGCCTTGGCACATACCTCAATTGCCCTGAAGTAGCTGGCATGGGAGAATGGCTTGTGGTAGACCCAGTCACAGCGCCAGATGGGAGACCACACCCTGTGACCACACCCAGACTGTCCTATAGGATGCAATATATGCTTTAAACTGAAATAAATGGTGAATGCTCTTTCTCCTGTAGTCAGAACATAGGGTCTGGGAACTGAGGGATGAGTACTGGCCCCGCTCACTATGATACCCATTCTCAGAGATTTGCTTACTGTCCCTGCAATCTTGGAGGTGTTCCCAAGGGATGATTGCTTCCATAGGGAAGAGAAAGGGGAGATTGCCAGCTGATTAGTGCGATTTCTGCATGTTACTGGATCAACACAGAATGAGGTTGATTTTCATTATCAAGGGGAAATTGAGTTGCTACTACACAGTGGGGGCAAAGAGGCCATCGTTGGAGTCCAGGAATAATCTCAGGTGCCTCTTACTACTTCCAAATAAAAATCAATAGAAGAACAGTGCAATCCAAGAAAGGCACAGCCACTAAAGACTCAAAGCTTCCAGGGATTGTGATTTTAGTCACCCCAGTGGGTCAAGAACCCCCACCAAGTGGAACGCTGGCTACGAGCAAAGTGACAGGGAATGGGTGGAGGAAGGAGAAAGAGATAAACAGCAGCTGTGCTCTCATGACCAGTGACAGAAATGATGGTTTTAGCAGCTATGAGTATTTTGTTATATTTCTATCATTCGATTCTTTTTTTTCCCCTTTTTTCTGTTCTCTTATTTTTTACGCTGTGTCAGAGGTGTTTAAGTTTACAGCTACGTCAGTAGACCACCATACTGTGAGAAGCTACATCCAGACCTTTGGGATGGATACACTTGAAGTGATAATGAAAATGATGGGACTTCAGGTCTCCCCTTGTTGGGAGGGTGAGAACATTTTTGGCTTATGTGACAACACGTGCCTCATGTCAGGCAGATGAGAATGGATGCCAGGTTGCAAAAGGAATACAGTGTGTAGGTTAATGCCTGTTTGCTTTCATAGCCATTCCCTGTTCCTCTTCTGCTCTCTTCTGTACTTTCAGGAACTACATCTCTCAGGCTCTCTTTCCCCCTGGCTTCTGAGTAGATATGACCAATAGGTTATGATAAGACAAGACTGGATAGTAGGAGGAGGAGAGAAGGCAGAGCTGTTTCTCCCCCTCACCCTGATTCCTGTGGCATCTCTGTAGTGGCTTCAACTCATCCATGGCTTCAGCTCCCATGAGACAGACCCACCATGTACTTAAGTGACTCTGGTAATACTGTCTCCTCACTCTGCCTCTCCAATGTAGAGGTGCTTTTCACCTTGGCAATCAATCCCCTGCATTGAATTCTCTCGCTTTTAAATATTTATAGGACTTTGTATTTTTCTGATTGAACTATAACTGATAGAGTTTGTTTTGTTATGTGATAAAAATAAGCTATAAGAGATCCATAGACGTGGAAAACAAACTTATGATTACCAAAGGAGAAAGGCAGGGGAGGGATAAATTAGAAGTCTGAAATTAATATATGCACACTGCTATATATAAAACAGACAACCAACAAGGATCTACTGTATAGCACAGGGATATACACAATATTTTGTAATAACCTGTAAAGGAAAAGAATCTGAAAAAGATTATATAATCTTTATATATATATATATAAAAGTAATCTTTTAAAAGTGACACACACATATATATATTTTAAAAGTGACACACATATATATATAACTGAATCACCTGAAACTGTACACCTGAAACTAACACAACATTGTAAATCAACTATACTTCAATTAAAAAAATGAGCTATATATTGTTCAACTTGTTCTTGAACCCTGCAATGTATCAGGAACACCCCTCTATTTCAGACAAACAGATCTCTCTTTTTTTTGAGATTTAGTTCACGTACCATAAAACTCACCCTTTTAAAGTTTACAACTCAGAGGTTTTTAGTATATTGTTCACAAAATTGTGTAACCATCACCAATATCTAATTCTAGAATATTTTCATCATGGCCCTAAGAAACCCTATCTGTATTCATTAGCAGGCACCTCCCATTGCTTCCCTCTACCCAGTCCCTGGAAACTATCAATATACTTTTTGTCTCTATGGATTTTCCTCTTCGGGACATTTCATATGAATAGAATCATACAATCCGTGGCCTTTTGTGTCCGGCTTTTTTTCACTTAGCATAATATTTTCAGAGTTCATCCCCGTTGTAGCAAGAATCAGTGCCTCATTTCTGTATATGCCTGAATAACATTCCATTGTATGGATATACCATCTTCTGCTTATCCATTCATTCATTGCTGGACATTTGGGTTGTTACCACTTGTTGGCTATTATGAATGATGCTGCTATGAATATTTGTGTACAAGTTTTTGTGTGGACATAAGTTTTCAGTACGCTTGGTTATATCCTGCTAGGTCATATGGCAACTTTAAGTTTTTGAGGAACTTCCAAAGCATCTGTACCATTTTACATTTCTAATTCATTCTTTTTAAAAGCTACACAAAATTCCACAATATAGCAACATAGATTTTGCTATAGGTTTTCTCCATTTTTTCATAATCACAATCAATCATGATCATTCATGAACACAATTTTTTTTAAGCTCTTTGTTGGAATATAATTGCTTTACACTCTTGTACCAGCTTTTGAGGTACACCAAAGTGAATCAGCTGTATGTATACATATATCTCCATGTCCCCTCCCTCCCGTGACTCCCTCCCACCCTCCCTGTCCTGGCCCTCTAAGGCACCAGCCATCATCAAGCTGATCTCCCTTTGTTATACAGCAACTTCCCACTAGCTATTTTACAGTTGGTAGTGAACACCTAATTTTGTGCACCTTCATAGATACAGGGATTCTTGCACTTGAAATTGCTATGTCCATCTAATTTTTGCTTTTAAATATTTTGCTATTTAAACGTTTGCCTTTTAAATTGCTTTTTAATTTTTTATTATTTCAAGTTTTGCTTTGAAATGTGCCAGAGTGCCCCCGGAAGTTTGTTACCAATCCACACTCATCCAGCAGTGTATGAGAGAGACAATTTTCCCTGCTGACACTGGATATGATTTTGTCTTTGCCAACCTGACAGAGGAAAACTTTGTTTTCTTATTTTAATTGCAGTGCTCTGATTGCTGGTGGGAGTGACCATTTTTTCAAGTACTTATATATTTATGACCAGAATATAAATAGCTAGATTGGGTAATTTCTAAAAGCCTTTGCAGCTATAAAATCTGACTTGTGTGATTTATGCCTGGCAAGAAGTGATGGTTACGGGGATGCTGGCTAAAGCTGGGACTGGCTTTATGGGGCATGGGATTGTTTAATTGTGTGTCACAGGTGCTGCAACAGGCCCTCATGCTCACCAATCTCCTCCCATGCAATGCTGCTGATAGACCCACATCTCTTTCTATGTCGCCTAGAAAAAGAAGCCAGTGCCTCTAGGAGAGGCCCACGGTAGCGCAACCAAGGAGATCAGAGCAAGTTTGGATTGAAATTAGGTAACTTAGAGGGCAAAAGTTCATAGAGAAAAGAATCTTGAAGCCTGAAGGACAGAATTGACCGATTTCTTTCTCCTTTTTTTAACCTAAAGCTGACTGTTTCCTTGAGGGGAGATTGCATTGTAATGAAATGGGCCTTGAACCTAGAGTCAGAAGATTAAGGATCTCGTCCTGACTCAGACACCCATGTGAGAGCTTGGGACATTTCCATGACTCATTTCTCTAGCCTATTAAATGGCAATATTCTCCATTACACCAAATTATTATAAAGTTCAAATAAGAGAACAAGTGAACATCCAATGAATAAAAAGAAGTGTTCTAGCTAAAAGCCAGTGCTAGGGGTTCTTGTCTCCGACATCCAGTAGTCGGGGAAGCAGCATAAACCGGCCAGCAGTCCAGATGGAAGCGTCTGTCAACTTGACTCCTCCCCTTGGCTGGAATCCCAAAACGACCCTTAGAAGCACACAGATTGGAAGAACCACCCTCCACCCATGCTTCCCCACTCCAGAATCCAGCATACCTGGGCTCTGGCACCTGCGTTAGCCTCCCTTCCTCTCCTACAAAGAGGAAGACAGTCTTTCAGGGACCCAGATGGGCTTTGTTTCTGTTTCACTTATTTCTCAGGTTATCTTATTCCACTGTTTTCCTCTGATGTTCCAATTATTTCTCAAACTCTTCCACATTTCCTTGCAAATCAAATTAAGTGGTGGCTACACTTGGAAGGCAGCTGGTGGGCTGACCTAGCTGTGTGCCAGAGATACTCAGCCATCCCCGCAGAGTTCATGGTCTCCAATCCATAATTTAAAATTGTGATGAGAAGCGTCAAGGGATCACACTTCCCAGCCCCTTGACATCTAGATGTGACCATGTGACTAGTTTTCACCCGTGGACTGAGTTGGAATCATGTATCTCATTTCCTAATCAGAGTTGTTTAAAAGCGGGAATACCCACTTCACATTTTCTTTTATCTTCTGCCCGTTGGATGCAGATGACGACACGGCTTAGAGAATGGCTGAACCATACGATGAAAGGAGCCTTGGTTCCTGGACAACCACGTTGAGGAAAGCTGACTGGCTTTGATTATTATATAAGTGGGAAGTCTAATTCTATTATTTAATTTTGAAGTCTACCTGCTTCAACAGCTACCATTACATTAATGTCCTGCCTGAAAACATTTCACCAACATGACCATTATAATAAACCAGCTAACAGCAAACCTCATGACACTCCCAATAGATACCTTCCTTAGAGCCTGGAACTTTGTTCAAACAGAAAGCTCATTAAATTATCCTCATATCATAGGACAGCTCGATTCTATTATAGCTTGCAATTCTTGGCTTGTGCTTTGAAAAGCTCTGAAGCATGAGAAACAGATGTTTTACAACAAAATATTACAACAAACATGTTGATTGTGTGTTACTGAAAATTATCAGGAAGTGTGAAAGATTCAAGGAAATATTGTAAGAACAAGATCAGTCTTGTCCAGGAGCTTGCAATTTAAATGGGAAGGCAAGACACTCATACAAATAACTCGACTTCAGGATTATGTGTCTGGTTGGTACCAGGAATAGGTGCTCTAAGGCTTTTCAAGAGGGTGAGAATGAGGGTGAGGTCATTTTTATTGGGGTGGGGGGGACAATAAGGTAAATCTTCATGGAGGATGGGATTTGAGCTGTGGCTTACAAATTGAGTGGAATTAAGCTGTAGAATCAGATACAGTGGCCAATAGAAATTAAACTGGCAAGTCAAGTTACTGTTAGATGTTAGACATCTAGAAGGTCTTGAATACCAGGCCAAGGAAGTCGGACATCATTATAAAGGCAAGAAGGAGCTAATCATTTTGGGTCCCCCTTAATTCCCAGGATTTTAGAGCTGAATATGTGACTTTCTCATAGCAAAAGCCGTGACAGCTATCTATTCTTTTCAGAGATACACTCCAAGCCTCCTTTATTTGCCTATGGCCTATTTCCATGGCCTCTAAATTTTAGTTATTGCCACCTTCACATTTTTATTCCATCCCTATGTACCACTTGTGTATTTGTTATTTAATGTTTTTCTAAGTCTACTTCTAATTGAATCCTAAGCAAAAAATATCTATGAAATTACAGGGTAGACATGCATGCCAGGTAAAATTTTTTCTAATATATAGTCAAATAAATGCTTGCCTATTAAAATTTTTAGTGTTCTTCTGTTTACCACCTACATGTGCTCCGTTCCCAATGGTGGTCTACAGATCACACTTGGAAAAACATGGTCCCACTCTGAACTGTCACGTATCTTCTCTCCTGGGTTCCAACTCACTTACATTTCCACATTCACTCCTCTATCTTGTTTTCTCCATTTTGGATTCAATAACTGATGAGTAAGTAAGGTTGCCATAGATAATCCTAAAATCTTAGTGGTTCAACAAAACAAGTTTATTTCTTGCTCATGACATAGGCGGGAGAGACCTCCTCCAGCTGTAGCTAAATCATCTGGAACACATGGCCTCCAGGGTCACCAGGGGAGGGAAAAGAGAGAGGAGCTAGAGATCGTGGTTTTACAGAAGGGCCAGGCCCAGAAGTAGCCTATGTCACTTCTCTTCACATCCCGTTGGCCACGTGGTCCCAACCCAACTGCAAGGGAGGCTGAGAAATACAGCCGATCCCACAGATTATTGGCAAGTACCGAGGGTCTCTGCCATGGGAAACTAGGTATACTGACCTAGAAAGCCCCTGGATCATTGCTCCAAAACCACCTTCAGGACAGAGCTGGATGTCTCATAATGAAAAGATCAGGTGCATCTAACACAGGTATTTTCATCAAAATGGTCACTAAGGAATTCAAGCAGCCAAGCCTAGCATTCATTCTCTCCATTTGTCCCTCATTATTAAAAAGGGTAAATAAAGGTCCACAGCGTTTCTCCACCTTCACTGTACTTACCTTTCTCCCATCCAACCTCTAGATTGGAGTTTGACAATAGAGGCTGTATTAGTTTTCTTTTGCTGTTGTAACAAATTACCGCAAATTTGGTGTCTTAAACAACATAAATTTATCATCTTATAGTTCTGTAGTTGAGACTCCTGAAATGGGTCTTATTAAGCTAAAATCAAGGGTCAACAGGGCTGATTACCTTTCTGGAGGCTCTAGGGGAGGATCTGTTTCCTCTACCTTTCCACCTTCCAGAGGCCACCCACACTCCTTGGCTCTTGGCCCTATCCCATCTTCAAAGCAGCAACACTGCACTGATTCATTCTCATATCTTATCACTCGGACCCTTCAGCCACCTCCATCCACTTTTAAAGACAACTGTGATTACGTTGAGACCACCAGGATAATCTAAGCTAATCTCCCCATCTCAGTCAGCTGATTAGCAACTTAATTCCACCTGCAACCTTAATTCTCCTTTGCCACGTAACATAATGCATGCACAGATCCTGGGAATTTGGACATAGACATCTTTGGTCAGAGGCGGAGTGGGGGGTGGGGGGTGGCCAGTGTTGGTGTGGATTATTCTGCTTACCAGAGAGACCCACAGACCAAACCCAGGGCATGGGTTTTATCAGCCTGGTCGCATTTTTTTGTTGCTTTCTTCCTTTTGTTGGGGGGGGGGTCCTCTTTAAAAAAAATTTTTTTTAGAAATTTAAGTTAAATGTTTTTAAATCAGGAGATTTTGTATATTTTTGAGATATCCACATCTAGAAACCTCAGAGATGTAGAAACAAGGACCTGGACTTCATCATCAAAACAAAGCCTGGTGCCCAGAGTGACTACCCCTTTAAATGGGGCATGGGGCTCCGAGGCTGCAGGGGTCTCCACCTCTTCCTGTTGCCACATGCTCCCAGCCCACTTAGGTTATGTGACATGCCTTGCCCCTTTAAACTTGCAAACTCTGTACCAGGTATCTAGCATCTGGATCGCAGACTATCATTTTACTCTGTCCTGGACGTTAGGGACCTTCATCACCTGCTGGCAGCACGTCCTCCCCTTCAGAATTCTTGTCTGCACAGAGGTGTCATGGCAGCCTTCTCTTCTGACTGTAGAAGGTAAACAGGCCAGCGGCTTGGGAGGGGGTGTGGTATGGCTGAATGCTCACAGGCATTCACAAGCCCCTCTTGGGCCTCTATGTCATAAATCTCCTCAGGAAGCAGGAATCTAAGTGCATCCTGGGGCAAGGGACAACGTTTTAATTTGTTGTCTCTCCATCAACACCCAGCCCCTCTTCCCTTTCCTCTTCAGTCCTTGGTACAAGATCGCCTCTAATGAATTTCTTTACTCTGACAACAGACCCGCTTCTGGCTCGCAGCCAAGGGGCACACTGGCTTTCATTGTCCTCGTGGGCTTCAGTGAAGGGCATCTCACTCTGTTTCACTTGCAGATGCTAAGAGATGCGGCGCTGGCGTTAATAACACCGCTGGCCGGGCCATTCCATCTTCATCAGTGGCTGCGCATCACGTGCGAATGATAAGCTGCCTGGGCTGCCGGGGAGACGAACTCTTCATTACCCAGGTCAGGCGGCGGGGCCTCCACACCAAATACCTGAAAATCTCTCCCGTCACACTGACAGTGGGTGGAAGAAAGAGACCTTAAAGATCTAAATTGTGTTGAAACTCTAACAAAGGTCGTGGCAGCGAGAGACAAGGGCGGTAGCTCTGTCACTGAGTCAAGAGTTTTCCCAGCCTCTGTCATCTGAGCTCCACCTTTGCAATTTTTGCCATCGCTGCATAGTACCTATAATTTTGTTTGTTTAATATTTTCCTTAAATCAACTCTATATTGATTTGCTTTTCTTCAGCCCTATCCTAAGCAGTAATAACCACAAAATTAGAGCTTAGATGTGCTGGTTATACGTTTTTAAAATACACATTAAAACTGGGATGTTTAATTAATTAAAATTAGGATATTAATATTAAAATAACAAATATTGATCCACATATCATCTAAAGTTATCCTATCTGCTCTTGATTGGATGCAAACCATACCATGTTTTGGAAAACATGGATCTAATCTATCCTTCCAGCTCAGAACAGAATCTCACCTGAACTAAATGATCAGATTACCCCTATACCATTCTCTAGGATCTCTGGATAGAGTTCCCAAAATTCTGAGAGTACCAATGCCCATAGGTACCAGCATCATTGAGAAGTCCTTTCTTACATCTCACTAAATATTTCCATCTATAGTTGATAGTGACAGAACTAGGAATTCTAGGCCCCTCAGCAAATGGCTCTAGGAACAGTCTATCTCTAATGCAGCGATTGCTAGATGGCATGGCAGAAACCAGCTTGGAGCTAAAGGCTCCAAGTTCAGTAATGGACATGGCCCACATTTTAGAGGTGTACAATTGAGAAAAGAAGAAAATTAAGAACAAAAGAAGTGTGAATAGGTTGAGGTAGACAGAACAACTGTATCCTAGGGCAGAGGTTGGCAAACATTTTTCTGAAAAAGCCAGAAGGTATGGAACTTCTCTGGTGGCACAGTGGTTAAGAATCTACCTGCCAGTGCAGGGGACACAGGTTTGATCCCTGGTCCGGGAAGATCCCACATGCCGCAGAACAACTAATCCTGTGCACCACAACTGAGCCTGCACTCTAGAGCCCAAGAGCCACAACTATTGAGCCCGTGTGCCACAACTCCTGAAGCCTGTGCACCTAGAGCCCATGCTCTGCAACAAGAGAACCCACCGCAGCGAGAAGCCCAAGCACCACAACAAAGAGTAGCCCCTGCTCGCTGCACCTAGAGAAAGCCCGTGTGCAGCAATGAAGACCCAATGCAGCCGATAAATAAATTAATTAAATTAATTTTTTTAATTTTAAAGCATTAAAAAGGCAAAAGGTAAATGTTTTAGGCTTTGCAGGACAGATGGTCTCTGCCATAACTACACACCTCTGTCAATGTAGTGTGCAGGCAGCCACAGACAGTACATAAACACACAGGCATGGCTGTGTTCCAGTAAAACTTTATTTACAAAAACAGGCAGGGGCCATAGTTTGCTGACTCTTGTTCTAGCGGAGTGATTGATGAGATTCACTCAATGCAGATGGCAACCTCTCCTGATATATCAGTCAAGTTTCTCCACAGTAACAGAACTAATGGTACATATATTTTTATATGTGTATTATTATAATTTTATAGATATAATTAATATATATAATTTATATTTGTATGCAAACATATATAATTTATACATATATGATTTAGGTGTATAAAATGTATAATTTATATATATAGAAAAACAAGTAAAATTTATATATGTATAAATCATACACATACATAAATTATATACCTATAAATTAGAGTTATTGTAAGGAATTAACCCACATGATTATGCAAACAACAAGTCCCAAGATCTGCAGGTGTGTCAACAAGCTGGCGACCTGGGAGAACTGACAATTTAGTTCCATCAGCGTCTGAAGGCCTACAAACCAGGAGAGCCAATGATGTGGTTCCAGCCTGAAGACTGGCAGACTTGAGACCCAGGAAGAGCCAATGTTTCAACTGGAGTCCAAAGACTGGGAAAAGAGCCAGTATCCCAGCCCAAAGGTAAGCAGGCAAGAATTCTTTCTTACTCAGCTGAGGTCAACCTTTTCGTTTTATTCAGGCCTTCAGCTGGTTGGATGAGGCACGCCCACACTGGGGAGGCAATCCACTTCACTCAGTCTGTAGATTTAAATGTTAATCTCTTCCCAAAACACCCTCATAGTCACACCCTGAATGACATTGGACCAAGTATCTGGGTACCCCCTGGCCCAATCAAGTAGACACAGAAAACTAACCATCACCCCTGGCACAGTTCTGGTCCTTGGCCCTAGGGCTGGAAATTGTCAGACAAGGATGAAGCCCCAGATCTGCAGAGAAGGCAGAGCTGCGAGACAAGTTGGAAGTGAGAGATTTCTTCAATTTCTGAAAGATTCTAAGGATGGATACCACTTATGAAACACGGTGCTATCAGAACTGGACAAAACCTTCAAGATCATGAAGCTCAAACCTTTAATTTTTCAGATAAGAAAGCTAAGCTTTAGAGAGGTCTAAAACAAAATGACATAAAAGAGTTAAATAAGAAATTATACACCACAAGTTTTTTAATTAATTGCAGAAGTAGAGATCAGGAGAGATTCGACTAAACTGTACGTGGTTCACGTGCAAAAATAAACCTAAGAGTTTAGTTACAACAGCTCAGTGAGGGTTAACAGTATGATGTAAATGCCAGCAATGGTTTTGCAGCCTCAATATGGTTCAGTGGAAGAAGGGTACTCCAATTAAGGGAAATAATATTTCTGCATCACTTTGCCCAGGCAAACTGCTTCTGAAGTACCGCTTTCGGTTGGGAACCACACACTTTACCAGCGGCAGAATTACTAATAGGAAGGGTAATGACCCTCACTCACTGAGCATCCTCCACGGCCAGGCCAAGCCAAAAGCTGGGCATTTCTGGTACCCTCGTAATTATAACCTGCTAAGGTAGGTACTGTGAAGGCTCAGACTGTTTTTAATACAGAAAAACAACAGTTTTGTTTCTCTTCCCTTTCTTTACTACACTAGACAGGTTGAATTTTATGCCCTACTTCACCCCACTCTTTGAGAGAACACGAGCCAACGTTCCATTGATTTGAACTCTTGTACCCAGAAGTCTGAGATCTGATCAAAGAGAAGCTGTCCAGGAAGACAGAGGGGTCTCTTCCCAGGAATAGTGGGGGGACCGAGCACCATGAAGGGCACCACTTGTGCGTTCAGAGTGGGAGCCTCCACTCAAGGGAGCAGCACTCATCACAGTCCTCAGAGACTATGCTGACCAGTCCCTGGGAGTGAAGTGAAGTCCACGCAAACCACCCAGCATGTGGTCAAGAGCTTTCTTGGTTTTCTTCTGATTCACACTGGACGTCATAAGAGTGGGGTAGGGCCCCCACGTGCATGTACCAATGGGGAATAATCTGAACCAGGGGAGAATGCCTGAGCTTGCACGATAATAACACCCCCCCCCCATTATAGTACTTTATCCCCATTTTCAGATGACAATGTTGAGGTTCCAAGTTAATGTTCCAGCAGAACCTAGATTAGAATCCTTGCTTGATTCAAAGCCTATGCTTTGTCCACTATGTGATACTCTCTTGATAAATGGAGTAAGTCCGAACAAGAGTGTCCAAGACACTAAAAATGCAGAGCCTAGAGCTGGCTTCAGGGTGGAGGCAGACAGGGAGGAAAAGGGTGTCTCCCTTTGAATAAAGTGTTATTATCTGAATAATAAATGAAATTGTTCTGTGTTATTCCATGAGTAGACCTTGAATCAACTAGACATCACAGGGAAAGTGCAGCTGATAGCACTAGAGGGACCCTATATGAATGGACTTCCTCCCTGGGTAGTGAGGTATATGTCACTGGAGGTATACGAGCAGATGCTGAGTGAGCAGGTCAGGGAGGTGGAGCATTGAGTAGGAGACTGGGTCTTGCTCTCCGCAGTCTTTCCTTACACTAAGATTCTACGATGCTAAGAAGGCAGGAATTTGGCAGAAACTCCATGACCTGGCTCCTGGCTCAGGGTCCATGGTTTGTTCACCCATAGCAACCAAAGTTCCTTATCACCAACGTATCCCTGGGAGATGCCCCCTGCCTGGCCTGCCTGCCTTCACTCTCTGGATTCGTGCATCAGCCCCGTCCCCACTGCCCCAAGAGCTTACAAGCAGCATGTCTCAATCCAAGCTTCCCCTTGAACCTTCTGCTGCCCGACCCACATGCTTCAGGGGGACCCTTGAATACAGGAGCCTGAGGGAAAGAAGGTATCATGGGGCAGGAGGTCAAGGCATTCGTCCAACAGTAACTTTCCAGCCCCAGGAGTCCCCTATAAAGCCCATAGCATTCATTCTTCAGACCTCACTGCCCTTTTCAGGTATGACTTGCATGTTCCTTGAAGCAGGTTGGGGAGAGAAAGCACACACATGAAATCTACTCACGCACTGAGTCAGTGTGTGGAAAGCGCCTCAGGAGTGGTGCAGGCTGGAGGAGGTTGTTGGAGGGGCTGCTGGGAGAGGGAGAACCAGGCCTCAGGAGGGAAGAGGGGATGCGTGAGGGAGGAGTACAGGAGGGTGTTAGTGTAACATTTGTGGCTAAAGGCTCCAGGAAGTGACTGCCCTAGGGTAAGAGGGTGACGGGATGCACATGCCCTCAAAGTTTGTAGGGACCTAACCTCCTTGGGCCTGACATTTCCACAGCTCTAATGTTGCCACAGAACAGGAGAAACCTCGAAGTAGAGCCTCTCGCTTTTCCTTTGAAAAGCAACCTCCTCACACACCAAATCACTGTGTTTGCACAACATGGGAAAAAGCATCCCTGCGGAATTGAGATAGTTTAGCCGTGGGGAGGCCCAGCTGTGCAGCCCCAGAAGGTACTTTACAACTCTGGCGCTTGGGGTCCAAACATGCAGAGGATGGGGCTCGGTCTCCATCGTCCATTACAGTGACATGCAGATTCCAGGATTCTGGGGGCATCAGTAGTCCCACAGTTCACATGTCGGTTCCTGAGGGCTGGTTATAATTTCTGCACCGGAAAAACATATCACTATTTTCACTTTAGCACTTTACGTTTAAAACAAAATTAGAAAGGAAAGAAGATTCAGGAATGGGCCAGGCTAGGACAGAAGTGGCTAGGCATCATTCCATCTGTGTTAGGACCATGTACTCCCAGGATCTGTTCTCTAGAAACTGAAAAGTGCTCCCCAGGAGTGAAGGACCACAGCAGTATGCGTTGAGTCCCTGATGGTGCTGACATGGGGAGAGGAAGAAAGCAAGGCTCATGGTGGTTTCATCCCCAGGGGAGGGGAGACCCAAGGACCTCGTTGTGGGGAGGTGGAAAAGTCACTTGGGACTCTGGGGAAACACATGGAACAGGACACTGGATACTGTGAGGTTTACAATTCCTTCCTGGAAAAGGACCACCAACATCCCAGATGCTCTGTTTCAAAGGGCCCCATTTAATGACCATCAATGAAACTCTTCCAAACAGTCCATCTGTCACCCAGCTTTTACAAATATTTAATTCTCTTCACATTCTATTCCCAAGGGAAATGGTGACACAGAGCTGTTTGCCCACCACACATCTGTCCATTTGAATGATTAATGAATTCTTCATGTCAGGTCCATAGAGACGGCTGAGACCACGGAGACCCCTGGGGGACCCACCCTCTCGGAGAAGCTGCTCTGTTAGCTCTGGTGCAGAGTCACAGCTTCCTTCCTCTCCCTCCTTCAGCAAATCATCTCCAAACGTGGGTGATGGGGCAGCACTTCTCCACGGGGAGTTTTCGCCACTGACACAGCATCAGGGAAAGAAACTATAAAGAAGTGAGAAAGAAAGGCTGCTCCCCACCTGCCTTCCAGAGTGCAGGGCCTTCATCTCCTGTCTTTCCACGGCCCCTCCCTGTCCCCACTTCGGCTTCCAAATTTTAACTCCCCTCTGCTTTCCCCAGACCTCTTCCTGCCTCATGCAAGGAAGGGCAAGGGCAGTATATGGCGGTCACCCCACGGTCTCTCTGACTGCTGATCTAAAGCCCTGCTTACCTCGGCCACATCGTGAGCATTAAAAATTTCAGCTGAATGTAAATCTCTACATTATTATAAGAAGGCAGTTTCCTCTTAGACTCACACTCAGGGCATACTGCACAACTTCAGGGTTTCTCACCTAGCACATGCTTTTCAATAATTATGAGGAAGAAATGTTTTCTTTCATTTTTGGTTTCCGCTATAATTTTTTCCACCCACTAGCCTATTACTGACATAGTAGCATTGGTTTCACACTTCTGTTCCTTGCATTTTCCTCACTTAACAATGTATGCTGGCATTGTTCCCTGTGAGATCTATAGAAGTAGATCGACAGTTCTAGTTCAGTCTCGTTAATGGCTGCAGAGCATTCCACTTTATACTATAATTTATTCCATCCATTCCATACTCCTGGGCATTTAGGTTGTTTCCAGACTTTTTTTATTCAACACAATATTACTGTGAATATCTTTCAGCACATGTTCAAGTATATCCATAAGGATAAATTCCTAGAGGTGGAATTGCTGGCTCGAAGGATATGCTCATTTAACATTTTTACAGATAAATATAGCTAGGTAGATAGAGTACATCATAAATATAAATCTTATCAACAGCTTGCAGAACTAAACTTTGGGCATTAACAAGTGAAAGTATCAGTCCTTTGGGAGGAGCTGCGTATCCACTCTTCGCATCTTTTTTCTTACCCCAGACATTTTAGTTTCAAGGTGTTTGTGTTTTAGATGGCCTCCAGTTAAATAGGATTTTCAGATTTTCTGAAATACTGAAGTAGGAAAGGTTGCAGAATAATAAAAGGACAACAGAGCAGTAAGAGATCAATCTTACCTAGCCACTCCCCGTTATCTTCTTCCCCACTCAATCTATGCCTGGCTGGTTAGAGACATTCAAAAAACAGCTAATGAATGAATGGATGAGTGCATGAATGAATGAATGATATAATATGAAGACTTGCTCAAGAATCCAAGATCAGTGTTTTAGGTTTGGCCATTTTCATCTCCTTTTAGCTGCACCCTGGCGAATCAGTGCCTCTTAGATCTATTAGACTCAGCTTTGCCACTTTATGTATAGATCTATGGGCTTTGGGCTTTCATTTCGAAAACTGATTATATGCAGACAGTCTCAGTAGCCAAGAATGACAGGTTAATATCCATATGCTGGTATATTTTGGAGTCTGATCAAGACCCCTCAGCTCCTACATGCCTCATGACCTAACAGAAAGGAGTTTGGAAACTGGAAAGGCTCTGAAATTGAATTCTGGCTTGATCTACTACCCAACACTGAACACACAGAACAAGTAAATTGTGGCTGTGGCAGCTACCCAGGCCTTCCTGTCCTGGACGGATGGAAACAGAGCCCACACCTAAAATTTGTTAGATATAATCATAATTAATAGCCATGTGACTTTAAGGTCATAGAATTTCTCCAAACTTCAGTTTCTTCATCAGTTAAATGGGGATAAAAATAGTCATGTTGGTGGTAAAATCAATTCAGGCATTTGTAAAACAAACATAGCTAGTATCTTGTTTTCCTATATCTGATCTGATCCTTCTCACAACCTCCACTGTCAGCTGGGTAGTAAGTGAAAATCAACCAATCAATCAGTCCGATCTAATACTTAAAGGAGTTTCTTTAGTTAATTGAGTCTCTCCAGATTAATACCCAACTTACAGCATTTCATTCTCCCCATGATGAGATCTGGCCTTTGGTGAACTTCCTGAGTAATTAAGATCTATCTGGGTATGTCCTTGTACCATCTACCAACTCCTCTGGTCTCCCTTTTCTACCTGGTTGCAGGGTGGCCTGCTGCCATCCAACAATACTATCTGTCCCTATCTGTCCCTCATGTTTTGGTCTGTTCTTATGGCTAAATCAAGGGCAAGTGGAATTTCTTGGCTGACGTGAACTCAGTTGGGGCCTTGCTGGAACTGTGAATGCCTGAAATCTGACTGGGACTCCCATTCAATCCTCAGACGAAGCTGCCAGACTCACAGTCCTCAGCTGCAGTTTCACTTCATTCCAACCACTGTGAATCCATCTCCTTACTCCCATCTGCTCCTACAATCTCTTCAGTGTGACTCTAAGCAGACTCTGAATCTCTCTTAAGATTACATTTCTCTCACTTAAAACAAAATCTAATGGTAAATAGTCACGGGTTTGCAGCAACATGAAGTCATTAAGGACCCAGGCTTCCTTCACTGGGCAGGCTTCTGTATTCAAGATCACTTCATGTTACATAACGGCAGCTGAAGCTCCAGCCATTTTGTCCAGCTTCCAAGCAATAGCAAGAAGGATGGGGAGTGTCTCTCTGTTGGGTCAGCTTCCTTTAAAGAGCCGTGCCAGAAGTTCTACTCAAACTCTTGCTTACATTTCATTGTCCATAATTTAGTTCTATGGCCATACCTAGCTACAATGTAGTCTTTCAACTGGGTGAATTTTTGCCTCCCCACCCCCACTCCCCCCCCCCCCCCCCACCAAAGTAGGCTTCTGTTACTTTGGAAGACAAAGGAGTAAAAAGCTAGAAGACCAGCTGTCACCACTGACCTATAGGAACTTGTGCATCTATACCATCCCATTCAGCTCTAGAGTTCTCACTCAGGCTTTCTCTCTGCCTCATATTCCTGGCAGCCCCAAGTTGTGGTTCATTCTGCAAGACAGTTTTCTCCATGAGTCCCAAGATCTCTTCTGCTCCCAACTCGTACCTCCACCTAAACAGTGCTCCCTGTCCCATAAATACACATTCACATATCCCCCTGGACTCCAGCCAGACCAAGCAAAGTAAGGACCTACATGCTGCCACCACATCTTCCCCATATTTTGTCCCCTTTTTCTTCCCACAACCCTAGGGACAGGATTTATGCTTCCTTTCCCTTTCTATCTTTGACCTTCCCGTATACCCACAATGCACATCCCACAGCCCTGCTTCCCTTTCCCAGATACGACAGGGGAGGGAATGGCTACCAGACGCTATGTGGGAGAAAAATTAAAAGGCACTGGCTAAATATTTTGAAAATATTATCCCTATCACACCTAAATTCTTTTTGAATTTATCGAGCACATGGTAAGCACATAGACCTTTTGATGAGTAATAGTGTTGTCATGGGAATCAAAACGAGATACAATATGGACCTCTCTTGCCACAATGCACAGTATATCGTATATGCTTAACAAATGTTAGCCATTGTTGTTACGATGATTATTATTATTTAAATAACACGACACAGTCTGCCTCAGTCTTCTCTCTCCCAGACAAACATGCTCCACGCATGGCTCCACGTCACACAGACACCGCTACGCTCAGTCACGGCATTTTCTGTTTTGTTTGATTTCAAACCCCATTTTCTGGAAACAGAAGGAATTTTTTCCTAAAGAAAGGCGGTACTACTTAGAGACCTAACTCCTAATTAACTTTGTTACTGGATGCCCCGTAACAGTGAGCAAGTCACTTTCTTTAGGGAAGGGGGCTAATTGGAAGAAGGAAGATTGATGAAGGTCAGCGCGGATGGCGATGTGGAATTACGGCTGGAGGCTGGGTCAGCTGAAGTCAGGCCTCTCCAAATTGCAGCTCGTCGCAGACTCTGAATGATTTCTTACCCTGCCCTGACCTCCCCCACTTTGTGTGTTTGTGAAACAGCAGCTTGAGAGAGCATACGAGTTAAATAAGGCAAGATGAGAATTGATCTATCGACAGTCAATCAGGGGGTTGGCTCAGGGAGACTGAGAGGGAGTGGCCGGAGGCTCTGGACTGGAATTGCATTTAAATAGATTTGAAAAAGTGTTAGGAGGAAAACAAGGATGTACGTTCAGTTTACTCAAGTGTATTTGGGCCTCAGAGTCCACCAGGTGCATCGGATTTCCTAGGGTTGAGCAGGAAATCCCCAGAGATTTGCAGCTGTAAATAGGGAGGTCGTTTTAATGTAGGGAAAATATGAGTGAACGAATTTGTGAAGAGTTATAGTTCAGTTACATTCAAGTACAGCACATAGACATCCAACAAAAATATCAACAAATGCTTTAAATAGCCTCAGAAAACAACATTGCCAGGGCCCAGCCCTGACAGGGCAGGGATTTCTCAGACCCAGGGAATTTCTAGGTTGTAGTGGATGAGCAGGGCAGTTGAGGCAGGAGGTGATAGGCAGGGTTTGGGAGGACAAGAAGGAGGCATTAGGGGTTCAGCACAGGAATGGGGTTCTCAGAAGAGTCTTGAGGCAAATTGGTCCCCATTTTATCTGGTCTCCCATGCAAACAAGCTGAATTAGGTGTAGTCAGCCAAATCTGGAAGTACTTATGCTGACTTTACGCTTCACGGGAGGGCAGTATTCCTGGTGGGAAGGGACTCTCATAGTAATATCTGAAATTCATCCACTATTGGGGAAAAGAAGAGGAGGGCATGAATGTTGGTGGAACTGATACAAACCCTCAGGGTAGGATTGGATTGGGGAAATGTCAGATGAAGGCCTGGGTTTCCTAGTTGACACGAACATGTATTTATTAATAGCTGACATAGAATGACCCCTTTCACACATCATCTCATTTAATTCACACAACAAACATAAGCAGGTAATACCCATTTTATAGATGAGGAAATTGAGGCACAGAGAAGTCAAAAAGTTTACCTAAAATTACAGATTTTATAAACAGATTTTATAAAGTTAAAATTTGAACCCAAGTCTGACTCCAGAGACCCACGTTACCAAGGAATATGTCATAAAACCAATATTTGCTATATCAAAAATCCCAACAGTAAAATTTATAAATCAGGGAACAGATCCTTTTAACATTAGCCATAAGTACTAGATTAGCATAAATTTCCGTAAGGTAATTTTCAGTTAATTACTTTACAGAATTTTCACTTCCACTCAGAGCTGTCCTTCAATAAGTGAGTTAATTTTTTTCTGCATTTTAAAATAATTGCCTCTGATTTGTGTCTTTAGCTTAGATCTATCTTTTCATTTAAAGAGCCAGTGTCCAGGAAACAAGTTCACACCAACCAAAGGGTAATGAGTTACCCTAAAGTTGCATCTTGAGCTCCAACTGTGTTTTGAGATTTCCCTCTGACAGCCTGGCGTGGAGACCCCTATAGGGCCTAGCACAAAGCCTGGTACCTTCCCAGTAACTGAGAATTAAAAGACTGAATAGAATCTAAGGGAATTTCAGACTCATATTTTCATTCATTGACTCTAAGAACTACCTTCTAGAAGCTGTCACTTTCTCCAAGATATTTTAGCTTTATTGTCAGAAATAAAAATCACCTAAGCTCTTTTGTGTTCATAATTTACAACTCATTTTGAGAATTAATATTTGATAAGAAAATTATTTTGATTCAAAACATGACTTTTAAAAGGTTTATGGTACTCTTAAGTGTAACTTTTATTATGCCTTGGGGCCAGTAGCTTTTCTGGAGGAGCATAGTGTTGTTATTGATATATTGTACCCCTTGTGAATTTCCCTTCATGTTCTGAGACTGAAACAAGAGAAACTATTTTCTATACATAATTTACTACTTTCTTTCCACCCCTACCCCTCTTTTCCCCTGGCTGCCTCTTTTTTTCCTTTCAGTGCAAAATAAATAAAATAACCACCACTACCAGTAAAAGAAAAAAAAAAAGCTTAACAGTTCATGTTTTAGCCAAGCCAAAGTTAAATTAAAAGAATTGGAAGATACTCATCAAGACCTGGGAAGGAAGATGAGCAAAACTATACTCTCGGCACTACCCAGTCTAATGCCCTCCCCTCCTGATCACTATTTCCCTTCTCTCTTCCCTGGTCTATGTTGAAATGATGGGTCGCCTTTTCCACCTTCCACAGGACAAACAGGCAGGCACTGATCTTCAGCTGGAGGAGCTGCCTGATGCTCTTCTAGGGGATCTAGAATGCTAAAGTCCCCAGATCAAAACTGGAGATGCTCCAGTCCCTGTATCATTTAGTTAATGATGTATAACAAATCACCCTCAAATATGGTGACTTTAAAAAAAAAAAAAAAAGATTATTTCTCAAGGTCTATGGGTTGGGTTGGCAGATTGATTGATCTGAGCCAGGTTTGGCAGATCTTAGCTGGGCTCTCTCATGCACCTGTGGTCAGCTGGTGGGCTAGTTGGTCTAAATGGCCTTGTATGAGACAATTCTGCTCTCTTCCACGTATCCCTCAGACCCCTCTTGTAGACAATGTTCTCATGATGGTGGCAGGGGTCCAAGAGGAAAAGAGGAAATGCACATGTGCTTCTCAAGCTTCTACCTGCACCAGGTTTTTTAACACCCCATTGACCAAGCCAAGTCACATGGCTAAGCCTGGAATTAATGTAGGAGGGGACCAAGAGTTACAGGGCAGACAGCCTGATACTGGGAGACCAATATGGAGGCCATAAACACAATCAATCTACCATAGTTCCCAAATCAAAACCTGAAAATAGCAAAA
The DNA here is from genome assembly GCF_030028045.1 of Hippopotamus amphibius kiboko. Lineage (NCBI taxonomy): Eukaryota > Metazoa > Chordata > Mammalia > Artiodactyla > Hippopotamidae > Hippopotamus > Hippopotamus amphibius. Next base: position 223,648,038 of record NC_080186.1, read on the forward strand.
AGGGACATTGTGAAAACAAAATATCGTTGTTCCTCTTTATTTGCAGGTTCCATATTTGAGAATTTGCTTACTTTCTAAAATTTGTTTGTAACCTCAACCTCATTACTTGGGGCACTTTCACAGTCATTCCTGTACACGCACAGAGCAGTGGAAACTTTGAGTTGCCAGACACACACGTGCCCTGGGCTGAGACTGAACAAGGCGATGCTCTGTCCTCTTGTTTCAGCTCTCATACTGCAAGCAAGTGTCCTTTTCACGGTATGTTTAGTGCCAAGGTTTTTGCATTTTTTGTCCTTTTCATTGGTGAATTCACCATTTAAAACATCCCCCAAGTGTAGTGCTGAAGCGCTATCTGGTGTTCCCAAGCATTAGAAGGCTGTGATGTGCCTTAAGGAGAAAAAAAATATGTTAGATAAGCTTTGTTCAGGCATGAGTTTCAGTGCTGTTGACCGTGAGTTCAATGTTAATGAGTTAACAATATACATTAAATAAGGTGTTTTTAAGCAGGCAGATACAAAAAACAAGGTTATGTATTGATCAGATGAAAACGTTGTGACAAGAGCCTCACAGGAACCTAATGCTATATTTCCTCTAAGAGCAATGGTTCAATACTCACTAATTCAGTGTTTGCAGAGACTTCATAGAATATAATTGCTACAAATAATAAGAATCAACTGTGCTTCCATTTATTTTTGAGCTTCTAAAAGAGATTTTTATCTCCTAAAAAAAGATTTTTAAAATAACAAAAGCTATACTCTTATCTCCGTATATAATTGCACACTTCTGAAAATCAGAACAAAAACAACTCTCTCATGTAAATTTCAACCTGGACTTACACAAAACAATCTTTTGTTCTAAGCAGAACATTTTAGTGATGCACTCACTCATTGATGAAGGGACATACTAGTGAGACTCCTAATGGCATTCAACAAAGTGTTACTGAGCTCCTCCTATGAAGAACTCTAGCTGGGGCTTAATTTTGTAGTGACTAGATGAAAACTCTGAAGGAATAATAAAGATTCCAGAGAGTAAACTAGGATTCAGATGTGTTTATGAGTCTCTGAATGAAAATACTGAGCAAGCAAGAAAGGCACAATCATAAAATCCTTCATGTAATGAAAGCCAAGGAAAAACAGGACTCAACATGAATACAGTTTTCAGGAACACACCCATTGTATATGGAAGTTCAAAGGCATTTTGTCTTGTTAGGGCATCCCCAAGGAGCTCTGAGCCCCACATTTAAGTTTCAACATTGGTTGTGATAAAGAGGCCAGAGAGCTCTGTGTTTAAAAGCCCAGTCTCTGCAGTCAGCCAGACCCGGCTCTGGGTCCTGGCTCCACCTTTTTGGCTGGATGACGTGGTGAAAGATACTCCCTCTGTGGACCCCAGTTTCTTCACTTGTAAAATGGGAGACCTAAGAGTAATCGTACGAATATAATCAGACATTTTGTGAGTCCTGATCAGCTCCCTGGTACCCTGCGGGGAGCATTCCGTGTATTTCCTCATTCAATCCACACAACAGTCTTATGAGGTGGGTGTTGTCACTACGCCCCTTTTTATGCATGAAATAATTGAGGCAGAGGGAAGTTAAATGATCTTGCCAAGAATTAGAGTTGGTGAAGTCAGAATTTGATCCTAAGAATAGGACTCCACCTTCCTCATGATGCTGTCTGTGAAAATTAAATAAGATAACCCCCACAAAATGCTCAGCACAATGCCAGGCATGTAATAAGCACATATAATACATTTTTTCAAGGATCTTTTTAACTAAAAGTGCCCCACCCTTTCTCCCCTCCCACTGCAACCAACAGATCTGCAATACGCCCGGCTGTGTAGAGGGTTCGTGTGGGGACTCTATGCTGACTTCTACTCTGGTTGAAAGCACCACAGGAAAGAGTCTTACCTCACCAGGGAAAGCATTCCAAGTAACCCCCTGGAGAACTTTCTATTTGTCTTCATGAATGGAAGATAATAAATACAAGTTGGGAGATCAGATCTAAGATCTGTGTTTTCACAATCTCTCTCATTGAAGTTAAAACTTCCAATGGCTTATCTCAACCCTTCTTGAATCTGTGTGTTTAATCTCTCTGATATTGTTAACTTATTTTTTTGTCCCATTCTCGATATTACCATATTGTTTTTAGGGAAAATATTTTAAGTACAGAGTGAAGCCAGCTGTATAAGCCAACCTTCTGACAGGCCAAAACTAAACACACTTTGGTATCTTCTGGGTTTTCATTCCTTTTAGGAAGGGGAACTAGAGAGAAAATGAAGATTATCTTGAATACCATTTTCACTCATATAACTTTCTTTCTTATTTTAATGCCTGTATAATCAAATTGTCACTGTCATGTTTCTCCTAGTCCTGTATATTAAGGTTGGGCAGATATAGGTATGAGCAGGAATTAGTGTTTGTCCTTTCACCTCCAGCAAGTAAGATCCCTCCTGGCTCTGTCCCCTGCCCTAACTAGGGCTTCAGGGGATCCCCCCAACTTGGGCAACCCATTAGGTGGCATAACACATGGAAGAACAAAAAGGAAGGAAAACACTCCCTCCTCATTATCAGAAATTATGCGCTGGCTGAAAGAGCCTGAATTATTCAGTATGCCCTGAGAGTGAGTCTGTAAGAACACGCTGCCGCTATTAACAAGACTGAATTAGGAGGATATATGCTAATATGGAACAACTGCCAGCATTTATTGTTAAGTAAGAAAACTCAAGCATGTGTATACTATTTTACGGAGTTGTATATGCATAGACTCCTGATCCAAGACCCCTAAAAAATTAGTAATAGTGGTTACCTCAGGGGAAAGGGTTAAGTGTGAAGGTAGCCTTGTTTTTCAACCTACATCCTATTGTACTGTTTGAATTTTTTACAAAGAATGTTTAAACAATCAGTTGTGAGCTGGGGGCTCTACTTAGAGCCACAGTGACCTCCCATTTGGGTGATCTACTCTCCCCAAATTGGGGAGAGCAGAAAACTGAGGAGAGACAAGCCCTCAGGGCAGAAGAAGAGAAATCTGGAAAGAGTTCTGAGAAGATGTTCCCCAGACTGACATTCATGACTTTCCCTATGACTACCCGCCTGTGTAGACTTGTCTCCACACATGAGCACAAAGAATGCAAAATGGGACCCATGTGAAGACAGTATCGAACAAGTAAGAAACAAACCTACCAAATCACAGCAGACTTTTTCAAAACTATTCAGAAAGAGAATCACTTCAGAAAAGAGAAGAAAAATTCATATACTTAAGTCCATTTTTAAAGAAAGAGAACTTAGGCTCTTTGGGGAAAGACAGAGAGATAAAAGAAACCAAACCATCGAAGATTAGAGTACAATACAACAAAAGGAAATTAAATATAAACTGAAGTAGCATTGGAAAAAATTTAAGATAACAATAAAAGCAGAAGGATGAAAGTCACATCAGGGGCAGCAAGAAGAAAAGATAATGCTAAAAACATAGCTAGGGATGCGGAGGTAGAGGTATAGCTTAAGAAATTTGTATAAAAAGAAATGAAAAAGAATTTTAAAAAATAAAAGAGAGTTAAAAAGGAATGAAATGGAGCTATATGTAATGAGGTGGATAGACCTAGAGTCTGTCATACAGAGTGAAGTAAGCCAGAAAGAGAAAAACAAATACTTTATGCTAACTCATATACACGGAATCTAAAAAAAAAAAAATGGTACTGATGAACCTAGTGACAGGGCAAGAATAAGGATGCAGATGCAGAGAATGGACTGCAGGACACGGAGTTGGGGGGGTGGGGGGGCGAAGGGGACGCTTGGACCAAGTGAGAGAGTAGCATAGACATATATACACTGCCAACTGTAGAATAGATAGCTAGTGGGAAGTTGCTGTATAACAAAGGGAGATCAATTCAATGATGGGTGATGCCTTAGAGGGCCAGGACAGGGAGGGTGGGAGGGAGTCATGGGAGGGAGGGGATATGAGGATATGTATATAAATACAGCTGATTCACTTTGGTGTACCTCAAAAACTGGTACAAGAGTGTAAATCAATTATATTCCAATAAAGAGCTTAAAAAAATAAAATAATATAATATATATTATGGAGAAGATGACAGATGGATGAGCGGGTTCATCATGTGTGTAACTGGTATTCTTAAAGTGGAAAACAGAACAAATATTCAAGATAACAAAAAAGAAAAGTTTTCTGAAATAAAGGAAAATATGAATCCACGGATTAAAATCTGCAGAAAATAGAACTTTTGTTCAAGGAAAAAGTCTCAAATTTAAGCCATTTATTAGAGGAGATCATGAAGTTCAAGAATTAAAAACAAAACAAAACAAAAACCCTCCTATGGGCATTCGGAAATTAAAAGCATGTTCCCCAAAGAGAGAAAATGGCTGACCTCAGCCTTCTCCATACCAACATTCAATGCGAATATTAGGTGGAACAATACCTAAAGACTTCTGATGGGAAAAATATGTGGCCCAAGAATTATATGCTTATGTCTAAAGATAATTTTAATAATGCAAAGGATCTGATAACGTAGCACTTATGAGCCCTTCTTTAAAAAAAAAGACACAATAACAAAATCCAGCCAACCCAAAGATATGTAAAAAATGTCTGAAGTCATGTCATGAACAGGAAAGTCATGGATGAAAGGACTGCTGGTGACCACTGAGTGTGTAATTACGTTCCCAGAGCTCAGTTCCATGTAAGTTGTAAATCTCGGTAATACAAAAAATAATAATAAAAAGTGAGATAAGGGGAAGAAGCTGGGAGGAAGTATGAAATATAAATTTTCCTTTGTTTTCACGAGGTGAAAATCTGTCCAACATTGATAAAACAAGAAAGAGAGGTTTAACTATCAGTTTCAAATATTATCATTAGAAGCAGGAAGACAAAGCAAAGCAAAAAATGCACAAAATAGCCAAAATAAATTTTGTAGCAACAATATAAGTGGAAAGTATAGATATACTACAACCAAATATATATTGTGATAAAATTAAGTGCAACAAATATGTTATAAAATATAAATGTAAATGAGATAGATCTACATAATAAAAGAAAAAGACTATCAGTCTGGATTAGCAAAACTCATCTATTTATCATGCTACTAGTGAAGAACAAGGAGTCTTGGATAAAAAATTTATGATACATTCATATCACAGAATATCTGACAGTTGTTAAGAAAGAACTAGATATGTAAGAAATGACATGGAAAGAAACCAAAATAAATTAATAGTAAAATATTATAAGAATAATGAATGTTATTCCATTTGTATTTTACAAAGGATATATGTTGTACAAATACATGTTTGTACACCTGTCTCCATGTATATGCGTATACACACGCATTTGCTACGTGTGTGTGTGTGTGTGTGTTCAGTGTTACAGCAATGGGGAAGGTGAGCTGCTGAGAGCAGTCCACCCCACAAGGAGGGGTATTTTATCCCTGACATTGTTTAGAATTGCTGGTGTATGGTACCAATAGAAAGCAGACTGACTTTTAGGAGGCGTCACTATTTTTCACAATTCTCTTCTAGCAATGAACCTCCTTATTGTCTGCACCTGAGCACCTGAGGTGGACCATTCCAATCTCCTTGCTCTTGGTATGTCTGGGGGTGGGGGGGGGAGGGTATGTATGTGCACACCTGTGTGGTGCATGTCAGCTGGATGATACGCAACACACAGTTAATAGTGGTCACACCTAGGAGTGGAACTGGAGGATTTTGAAGAGCAGACAACTTATAAACTTTTCTGTACTACAGGAAAATTTTTAAATGAGAATGTATGTCTATAATACAGCTTTAATCAATAATAAAAATCAGTATAGTAAAGAGTTCTACTTGGAAAGAAGTAGTCAGTGTACTTGAACACTCAATTGAGTTTGGTGCTCCTGCCAGATCTAGCAAAAATGAATATGCCTTGGGTCACATAGTGCTTATAACAAATAAAAGACCATATACTGGTTTGCCTGTGTTCCAATACCTAGCCCAGTGCCTGGCACACAACAGACATTCAATAAAGGTTTTTTGGGAAAATTAACAAATTAATCTGGCCAAAGAAGCTTTTTCCTAGCAATAAGTTTCAGGAAATGTTACATGAATTGTATAATGAGTGATACTTTCAAAAAGAGACACACAAAAGACACAAAAACACTTGCAAAAAGGACCCTTTGTTATATCAACTCTCAGGACTTTAAAAGGCGTAACACTCAGTCTTCTCTCCTGCTAGACATTTCTTTAAGGGACTTGAAACCATTCGTGTGCTGTTTCCTGGAAACCTGAATTAATATACAGATGGTGCTTAGAGGATGGAATGAAAGTGACATGAAGCATGTCCCTTAGACTATCTCTTTCAAGTGACAGATGTCTCAAGTGGTCTTTAGCAATTGCTGGGTTGCAGATACCTTCCAGTGGAGTCTCTCTCAAGTGTATGAAGTGCCATGTGTTGCTGCTGTTGTCTAAAGAGTCATCCACTCTCTTTAGACACCTGGTGAGCTGGTGGCAGAGTTGACATTGCATTCAGCTGTTTAAAAACTAATTTTCTCATTTCTGTGGTAGAAACAAAGCAGGTTCTTTTTCTTCTATGCGAATGGGAGTTTGCACAGAGAGCCAGACCCACAGCATGGCTAAAACCCAAGATAGCTTGCCTTCTGCCTCCCATTTACCCCAGATCCAGTGGGGAGGAAAGGGAAGGTTCCTTGGGTGAAGTGGGGAGTTCAGAGTTACAATTTCTCACCTCTCTAGGCAGAATTATGCTCATACTGATGGTAGAAAGGGGCATTGGTGCCACCTCAACATTTTATAGCATCCCAGCAGGAAGGAGAGCAGGGGCAGGGACCCTTAGGCTGACCCAATGGGATGGGCACCAGGCTTCTTCTTAAATGGGACTAACTGAGTTTGGTCCTGACTCTTGCTGAGGGCCACTTTCAAACGCGGGCTTACAAATCATACATACAGCTAAAAGACAACCCCACAGCAATACTTCCATCATAGCACTGACACTTCAATTCAAACTGTACTATCCCAGTCAATGTGCATCACCCGGGCTCATATCTAAGGCTATATTCTTTTCCTACGCTCTAGGACAGGCTGGCAACCAAAGAAAGTTCCATCACACAGTGGCATTTTCTTGGAGGGACCCAGGCCCTCAGTGAGGTTATTCCAGGGATCCCTACCATAATAATTTCCTATTGTGGATAGTTATGGACTTAAATGGTATTTGGATACAGAATGGAGGCTGGCTATAGAGGTGACGGCAGAAAGAACCAACATTTCTGTCCCCAAATGGAACTTTAAGTCTACAAATGCATTTGGAGACAATCTTACTCTTTAGGGATCTGTCTTGATGCCACAGTCCGTACACAGGCCTCTCCGTTACCCCTCCTTGTTCCCCATGCAGGGATCACAGAGGGCCCTGGACTGCAGATTCCAGGACATGACTAGACCTTGTTTACAAAGGATGAGGTCATGGTGTGTTCAAAGTTCCTACCCGTGGACGTTCTTCTCTGCACGTGGCAGATGTAAATGGGCAGGAGGAACTCTGGCTATCCAGCTCTCTCTCTTTTCTTCTTCCCCAGGCTCTCTCACCTGCTTCATTTTCTGTCCCCTGGTGGGGCTGATAAGTGGTCAAATGGCTTGGGTTTCAGAGGAGGGAGAGGTTCCCTTTAGACCTCCAACCCAAGTCGCAGACTTCCTCATTGGGGTTTCTGGCACAACACGCATCAGAGTCAATGCAACTTTGCATGCCTTTACCATCATCCTCTGTAACTTCACAGGGAAAGGAAGCTGCTTAAAGGTAGGGCCAGGAGTGCCCCACCCACAGTGCCTCACACAACACCGTGTAGACTGTAAGCACTCAAATACTTTGTTGAATCGAGAGAGTTTGCATTTTCAGTCGTTTGTGAAGAATTAAAGTTTCTGGTGAAAGTGACCTTGGTTTCCACAGTATAACGCATCAGGAATGGCTGCATCAGTTGGATAGAATGGATTCTTGTGATGTAAAGGAATTCCAGCCACGTAAAGCTCCTCTAAATCTGCGCTTCACAAAGTGTGGTATATGTGCCGCTGCAGGTATGTAAGAGGATTTAATTTGTATACAGCAAATATTTTATTATAATTACTCTGTTTATTTAATGTTAATTAGGAAAAATGTAAGTAATAAACCAAAAATATGATTTCACAGATACTTGTTTAGGACAAGATTAAGGTATTTATGATTAATTGTTTGGATTGATTTCCAGAAAAAGTTAAGTAAATAATAGACTAGGTGATATAAAGTCAAAATGATGAAGGTGAGCATATGAAAGACTGAAATTAGAGAAACTCTGCCTATATCCCTTTCAGTTCATAATATATGCTGCCTTGGTAGACCTAGCAAGAGCAGAAGTTTGGATTATGGTCAATAAATACACTCGCATTTACTCTGAATGACCTCTTAAAAATCACCAATGTCAAACGATGTACAGTAGTCAGACTTCACCTACATAGACATTTTTCCATGTTATTCTCTATGATCTGGAAAAAGGGCATTTTGAATTGTATAAGATTTATGTCTACTGTAAACACTGCTTATTTTTTGCTCTCAATTTTTTTTAAAAGTTTTGTTCAAATTGCTATTGAATATTGAAATCTGTATAGTCTAATGGATGACTTCTTTGGTCAACCTGATCTTCTATGTTACCAATGTGTATTGTCTCCTTCTCCCTAAAGTGTAGTCAATCTTTGCTTTCTTTGCACAATGTCTTCAGTTGCAAGTCATAAGCCTGAGGCAAATACAATTCCAATAATTTCCAAGAACATAGTGTTGGTGCTTTCCTAATAAAGAGAGAACTTAGCTCAACAACAACAAGAAACAAACAAAAAAAACTCTTAACCCAGTAGCTCTACTGGGTTATTTTGAGGCTGAACTTACAGTCCTCTAGATGGAATCCTTCTCCTTCAGCTCTGCAGAGTGTCCAAAAGGAGAGTCATTGGGCATGGGAGAATTGTGGATCTTCCCCAGAGGGCCAGCTTTGTGACCTCAAAGGCTTTCCAGGAATCAGTTGGGAGATGCTATGGGGATCCAGGGCTTTTGTGAAGCTGTCTGCCTGGTTTGAACCTGGTCTGAACCCATAACCTGGGGCAGCCTGTTTCCCATTTTAAAAAATAATAGCTGGTGATATGACACAAAATAAACACTTTTAAAGGAATATAATCTAGAACTGTAACAAGTAGAGTGATAGGAATAAAATGAAGTCTGCTGAGGTCAAAGAAAGCGCCAAGCAGCCAGTCATTGCCCTGGGCACCCGAGGAGGCAGAACTGAGCTCGTGCACCTGCAGACTGCGAGCCTTTGCAACGGGACTGGTCACTCCCCAAGCCCAGAAAAATAGCCCTCATGGCCCATCTTAAGACATGACAACATTGTTTAAGGCAATAATAGTTTGAGAAGATAAAACACTAATGGCAGTGAGCTGTGATGTCAGATTGAGGGTGGGATCAGGACTGGGAGCACGAGGTAGATTCTTGTAGGAATCCTAGTGCCAGGCTTGACCCCAGGAGCTAAGATCAGAATGCTTGGAAGCGTGGGGCTGAGGGCATGGTCAGGAATGGAAACTCACTTCCATCCCAGCCAGTCAGTGGAGACCTATGTTTCTGTCATGCCCAGGCCCTGCTCCAGGCAAAGCAGACATTGGGTGGCTCCTGACACATACACTGTCACATCTGTGTCAAGAGAAGGTGCAACCCAAGAAATGCCTACTAGACTCAGACTTGGGGAAGAAGTTCCTTGAAGATACTTAAATGCAAGAGGCAGCGGGAAAAAGTGGAAGGGGAGAACAGCAGGAGGGGCAGTAGACAACTTGGAGATGAGAGAGGCTGAACATCCAGCACCAGAGAGTCACTTGAGCTGGGAGCCAGACGCCTGTGATAGAGAGAGACCACACTGCTCACTACGGAACCATGGTCCAGGTCTCCAGGAGTGCTGACTGCATACCTGCTGAGATACTTGCCTTCCCCTACTTCAGTGACCTTCACAGTTCATCCCACTCTGGAGCATGGCTTTCGCCCTCAAACCTGGGGAAGCCTGATTGGTACACTGGGACCCAGGACAGCAAGACTGTGGAGCAAACCAGATAACCATGGTCAACCGTGGGACCATCGCGGGTGAGGAAGTGGGTAGGAGCCAAGGAGAGTGTGGATACTGATGGTAGCTCCAACCCACAAGAAAGGCAGGGGTCCAAAGCGAAGATCTAGGAGGGAGGTTCCCAAGGAGATAGTGAAATAAAAAGAACAGATTTGAAGGGTTACCTCCAAGGAAGATGCTAACAGCCACAACCAAGTAATTAACCATGATAACTCCTCTCAGCAAGCTCATCTCAGGCATTATGGCCTCTTTGAATGCCTTGGGTGACCTTCCTCTGGGCTTGGATAGATGACCCTCCAGTGTGGTCCTCTGGCATCCTGTTCTTAATCCTCTCACAACACTTACCACACTGTACTGTCCTTGTCAACTTACTCCTCTCACTTTTGTATGGATAGAGGCTATTTCTTATTCATCTGAGTATTTCTAATACCCAGTAGAAAGGAAAGAGGGAGAGAGAGAGGGAGGTGGAGGGAGAGAGAGAGGGAGGTGGAGGGAGGAAGAGGTGGGGAGGGAAGAAGAGGGGGAGAGAGGGAGAAGGAAAGACAGCAAAATAGAAAGATTAAGTGAACTTGATCTGAGCTGACCACCACAGCCAAATCACTTGGAGCTCCCAAGGGGTGCATTATCACGAGTTCTGACTACATTTCAAGTTAGCTCACTCCTGCTGATGCTTTGGGAATAACTCATGGTGCAAGTAGGGTGCCTTTGCTGAATCCAATTTCACCCTCTCACAGCATCAGCCTGACACTTCTTTCTCTTTCTGTGAAGCCCCGCCCTCCCTCTCCTTTGGAGCCATTGTCTGCTTGACATGAAAAATGTCCTGTAGAAAATGTAATCACTAATTACATCAATGAAAACAATCCAACTCTCAGATGTGAAATGATTAACCACAGGAAAACAATTCTTCGATAATAATTTTCCAGCCCTCTACTTTCAGCTAGAGTTGGTTTTCTGCCTGTGCACTGGGTTTTCCTGGAGTCCCTAAATGCTTTTACCCACCATAAAGTCACAGAAAAAAACCCTCTCGCAAAGTTGGCGCTCTGGATCAGAGAAAGTCTGAATTGCCCCTCACCGAACCAAATTGTTTGCCTTGGTTCCTCTTCCAAGAAAGTACAGAACTTCAAATGCTGTTTGCTTTAAGCTCCTGAGGTTTCTTGACTTCCAAACTCTCCCTAGATTTTCCTCACACCGCGCCCTTGCATCCTCTCATCTCTGCCTTCCTACTCTCCCAGCCATCAGCAGGCATCTGCTCGCCTGCAGGTGAGTCATGGGCCAGGGCACATCAGCTCTCTGTCCCCCAGACAGGCACGGAGCCCCTGCTGGGAGCCCTGTCCTGGGCTAAGGCCGAGATGGGGGCAAAGGCCAATCAGAGGTAGGCGGTCGAGGCTCTGGGTCTCCAACTGGCCAATGCCCTTCCCTTCAGGGCCCAGCTCCAAGGTCACCTCCGCTGTGAAGGTGTTCCTGCTAGGACCTCCCTCTTTGGCCGCAAGGCCTCCTGTTCATATTTCTGTTGTAGTGCTTCTCCTGTGTTAGGACTTAAGGAAAATAACAAATCATACCCCTGCCCTCTGATTTTGGAATCAATTGAGAAATATACACATGAGTCAAAGAGATGGAGCTCAGAATATCAGCTTCTTTACATATCAGATGAAGCTGGTGGGAGAAAGCAAAGAGTCTACAGCCAAATGAGTTCTTCATAAACCACACCCCCCATACGCACACCCACTACCAAGCTTGACTTACTTGGCCACACTGAGCAGCTGGAGAACTTCAGGCCTCCTGCAACAGAGCATGAATTTGAACCTCAACTCTGCCACTTATTAGCTGTGTGATGCTGGGCAAGTTACTTTACTTCTCTACATCTTTGTTCCCTGAGCTAGACGGTTACAGTGGCACCTGACTCTGGGCTTGTGGAAAGGACTGAGTGAGCTAAGGCTCGTGAAGCTCCCAGTACAGTGCTCAGCACAGACTCAGGGATCAGTAACCACAAAGATGCCCATTCCTGTCACATCACCCTGCGTGGTCCACTAGGTCATAACTCAGAACTCCTGGTCAGTAAGAGCACAGGAGCCTGAGTTCAAATCCAGACTCAGTCCTGGCTCTGTGACCCAGGACCAGTCACTTAACCTCTCTGTGCCTCAGTTTTATTATCAGCAAAAATGGTCATTCTCAGCAGCTGTCTCTCTGGTTGGTAGGGGACTGATGTGCAAAAATGCAGGCAAGGCACATAGTATGCAGGCTGGGCTAAGTATGTTAGGGTATACACAGGTATGCCATTAAGAAGAAAGGAGAAGAGAGATGTTTGTGGAAAGATGTCATCAAATGGCTAACATCAGATTTAGACCCGTACAGAGTAAACGTCCCTTATCAGAAAATGTACTTTTCTACCATCACTTCATTTTGCTCCTAGCAAAGAACCACCTCACACTGCTCACCAGCAGCCTGTGAAGGTCTTCACAATTGAGGCCAGATGAGAGGATGGTCAAAGACCTGACCAGACCACCTGGGTCCCAGTCTTGGCCCTGCCCTACCTGGCTGCACAAACTTTGGGCAAGTTTTTGAACTTCCCTTTGCCTCCATTTCCTCTACCTGTACAACGGAAATCATTAGACCTACAGCACCCAGCACATGGTGCTAAGAAAATGCGATTAGTTATTGCCTTCGGGAGCTTAGTTAACTGCCGACGATTTCACGGGGATTGTTATTGTTTTCCTCGTTTTACAAACAAGTGAAGCAAGGCAGCCAGGTGTTGCTGGAGCTGTGTCTGGAACTCACCCTTCTGTTTTACTGCTTATTCCATTAAATTCCACTCTGAATGTTAGAATGGTTTTTGGTGTGTAGATACTACTCGTGTGTCATTTTATTTCCCCCTGGTGCATTTTAGAAACAAGGAGGTCAGTATTCCTTGCCAACTCACCTACATTTCAGACTCACTAGACTCCTTTCGGTTTCCTCCATAAAAATAAAAGTGCAGGGCTCAAAATAGAACAGCACATTGGAAAATTTCCCCAACAAAGAGGGACCTGATTGTGGAAAACAGGAGCAGACCTTCACGTTGGCTCCCACTCGATCTAGACGCAGAAACCAGTGGTGTCCCCACTTCCCCACCCCACAGAGGCCCTTCTGAACATAGCTAGCGAAGTAAAGAACAGAGAGAAGAGAAGGCAGCAAGATCCCACTGTTTTATTACTATAATTAGAGCACATGACCAATGTTCACAGAGCAGCTTTCACCCTAAATCCCAAAAGGAACTCCTGACAGGAAAATACATCTCCTTCTTCCCCTGCAGTCTAGAATCTCCTAATCTATCTCTGCTTCTGGAACTTGAATTGAAGTTCAGATCCATTATCTGGTCCCTTCTAAGGGAAAAGAAGTGGTTTTCGTGTTTCAACCACAGTAACTTTTCCCCCTCTATCTGAACACATAAACAGCTACCACAATTATACAACCTTCCAGCTGACACTCAAGTGTCAAACCCAGGACACTCATTGCTCCCAGGGAGCCAGGGGTGAAGGCGTCAGTCCTGGCTGCTGTCACATCCTCCTTTCCAGAGCTTTCGAAAACTCAACCCACCATCAGCCAAGAATGGATTTGAGGCCAAGCAGGACTGGTCCCTCCTTCAGAGCACACAGAAAGCATTTTAGCTGCAAGGTGTGAGGGATTCACAGTAGCTAAAGAAAGCACAGTGATAATAAAAGCCATTTATAGTGCACTTACTTAAGCAGCAGGAGGCACGCTAAGTGATTTAATATACATTATCTAATTTACACCCAATCTCAACCTATGAAGTCGTTTCCCATCTATGTTTGAGAAAGCTCAGGCTTATAGAGCAAAAGTCACTTGCCCAAGGTGGCCCAAGCAGCGAATGGCAGGACTGGGATCTGAATGAGAGGCTGCTTTGCCTCTAAAGCCCATGGTTTACCCACTACATTATAACTCCCAAGGCATGTCATCCACCAGAGATGTCACATGTTCTCTCCCGAAGACAGCTGGACAATCACTCATTCAGCAGATATTTTACTGAGTACCTACACTGTGTCAGACACTGTGCTAGGTCCAGGGGATACAAAGGTAAACAGGAGGCTTATAGCCTACTAAAGACCAACAAGGAACTAATACTGGATTGACAGTGCATCCTTTGAAAACAGGCAACTGAACCCTCAAACACGTTCCAAGAAATCCGGGAATAAAAGAGGCTGGTGCTGACTTTCCACCTGGAGCTCTGCAACACTGTAAAACCGTGCAGATAAATCCACAGACAACCAATCACTCTGCAAAGTGTCCAGGCTACTGGTCCTTGGGTCAGCCTCCCAGGGTTCTGCAGATCCCAGCAGCTGAAGGGACAGCAAACAAACCCTCCCAGTTTCCAGGGAGTATTGCAGTCAGGAGGATAAGACGCAGCTAGGGATGGCAGCATGGTCCTAAGATGCGGGCCCAGGCTGCTTCGGCAAGTCCCAGTGTGGGATCTTCACCAGAAACCAATAATCCAGACCAGATAGCACTACAGGATGCCGATGCCAGCCCAGAGGGACCACAAATCCTGCCTCCTCCACCGTGTCCCCCCAGGACAGGAACAGTCTTGCCTTGCCAAGGAGAGGTGGGGAAGGAGAAATACTTGAATCTGATTGAGCACAAACCCAAGAAAACTGAGAAATCACTGAATTTCCCTGAGTTGACCTGAGCATGACTAGATTGAGCTTCCTGCATCAGTCACTATGGTGACTGGAGGTAGAAATTCAGTAAAGCTAAAGAAAAACTTAAAAAGCTACATTTTTGCACATGAGAAATGTGAATCCAACTCCATGGGCTATAGCAGTAGTTCGAGTGAGTGTTGATGGCAGCTTGGATGAAAGAGTAGAGAAGGAGCTGGCGAGAAGTAGGTGGTTTTAAGTCATATTTCACAGGTAGTATTTTGGGGACATCGTGATGGGTTAGATTTCAGAAAGATGGGAGTTATGAGTTGAACTGCGGTCCCCAAAATTTCGTATGCTGAAGACCTAACCCCCAGTACTTTAGAATGTGACCTGACTTGGAAATAGGGTCACAGCAGATGTAATTAGTTAAGATGAGGTCATACTGGTGTAGGGTGGGCCCCTAATCCAATATGACTATTGTCTTTACAAGAAGACAACCTTGTGAAGACAGAGAGAGGAAGAACGCCATTGAACATGAAGGCAGAGATCTGGGTGACATACCTACTAGCCAAAGAACGCCAACCATTGCTGGCAAATGACCACAAGTTAGGAGGAGGGTACACAACAGATTCTCTCTCAAAGCCTTCATAGGGAGCCAACCCAATGGACACCTTGATCTTGGACTTCTAGCCTCCAGATCCATGAGACTGATTGCTGCTATTTAAGCCACCCAGTATGGCCATCCTAGCAAACTGATACAATGGGAAGACACATTGTCATTCATTCATTATACGTTTCCTAAGTACCTAGTACCTAGTAGGCACCTGGTAAAGCAGAAGGTGCTCTGAGGGATACAAAGCTTGACACTGCTGTTGACAGTGGTCTTCATCCCAGGGGTCACAGTTTCATAAATGTTGCTTTAGTCACAAGGGGCTGCCGCTGGGAATCCCCAGTTCTCTGGTCAGGGCTCCATCTGGAGGCCAGAGTCCTTCCCCGCTACTGAAGTCGGAAGCCTCATGGCCACACAAACCTGCTAAGCCTCACAGTTCTGTAGCCTGGTCTCTACCCAAAACGTATGTCTCTCTGATTGTGAATCTTATCTACTGACTTTAGGCTTCATTTCTCCGGACCTGATCCTCTTTCCCAAGGCTGACTCCCAAGCGTTCCTAGAACACACACTCTGTGAAAACCGAATCCCCCGAGCTTCACCCTTTACATTAAATAGTCGCTCTGCCTCCTGACTTAACTGAAACCTTACTCTGACCTGAGGATACCTCTTTCATTTTGCCCTGGATTTTGTCCTTTTTCCCCACACCCTGGTACTTCAGGGTGTAAGGGTGCACGAAGAGAATACCATTTCCCCTGAGAGAAAACTAGGCCTCATTCTTTAACTGCTTCTCTGGCTTTCTTCTGAAAGCCAATGACACCATACTCTGTGAGTGGACACTGGTCTACTCTTCGCCTCTGCTCTTGTAACCTGAGAAACACCTCATCTCTGGAAGTAGAGAGAGCTTGCTGACCCATCTTCTTCACCCCTTGGTTAGTCCAGGAGCTTAGCTCATAAGTGTTCAGAACATCTTTTCTCTCCAGACACCCACGCTGTCTTGATACTCAGGATCTTACTTGGGACTCCACAGCAGAAGCCAGGCAGCTCGTTTCTCTTTGCGCTCCTGGTATGATGTCCTTACCGTCCTCATGCAATGGAAGCCTTTGAGGCACATTTTCATGACAAGAACGGATCCACAAGAAGAATGTCTTCTCTAGTTTTCTGCCCCAGCTCCCTGCTGAGGATTATGAGGTGGGAGGTGGGGGGAGGTGACCGGGAAAGGGGCATAAGTAGCTATTCAAAGCTTTACTAAAAGAAAACGGAGAGAGAGAGAATTTGGAGCTATCAGCCTGTTTTGTCTTGCTGCAGCTGCCACACGCCTCTCTTCCTCCCCCGATCCCAGTGCCCAAAGAGCCAACAGCATTCAGCCTGGCTCTCAGCAGCAGGCACTCGCATCTACCTCGGTGAAGGGAGAAGGCAGACCTCAACTGAGTTTCTAAGTAGACACTTTTCATCTCATGGTAGAGTCGGTAGTCTCCATAGCCAAGGTATTTTTGATTAGCAAGAACCTGACAAGAGTGAGAAAAGATGATGAAAGTCCAAGAGGGACTATTCATCTCAGGAAGGCCACTGGGTACAGAGGCTGATGAGGCCCAGGGACCAGGATCCAGTTCCTCAGGGGGCAGGAGGGTGTGGATATAAACTCCAGAACTTAGAGCACTGCTGGGGGAGGAGGAGGAGAAAGAAGAGGGGCAAAATCCTAAAATGACAAGGGAAACACTGAGGTGACTGTGTTTATCTTGAATTTTCTAGACAATGTAGACTCTAGGCAAAGTTCCACTACCCAGAAGAATGCGGATTTGAAAGCCAAACCGTATAGGAAAAAAATAGATGTTAAGTAACATTTCTGCAGCGTGTTTGAGGTTTGAGGTATACACACTGTACCTAACAACAGGCATGGTGTCCCCCTGATTCCATACTTGCGACTCCATTATTCACGGCCTATCCACTGTGTACGGCTTCCCTTACCCTTCAATGACCTCTTTTTTTTTTTTTTATTGAAGTGTAGTTGATTTACAATATTGTGTTAGTGTCAGGTGTACAGCTTCAATGACCTCTTATTGCAGTTAAAATCAAATCCCAGTTCCTCACCATGACTTCAGAAGGTAAGCCAGGATGTGGTCCCTACCTTCCTGCATCATTCAGTCTCTGCCTCCCTCTCCATCCGTGCATGGTACCCCTCTCCCTCAGCTCACACTCTCCAGCCGCAATAGCTTTCCTTCGGTTCTCACGCTTCCCAAACCCTTCCCCAGCAACACTCCATCCCGTGGCTGCTTAGACACTCATCCTATGGCTTCTCATCCTCAGACAGGCTGACCCGACGCTTCTTCGGAGAAACCTCCTCGACTCCCAGCAGGTTCCATGCCTCCCCCTCCCCCTCAGTTCTCTGTCTCAATGCTGAGAGGACTTCTGGTCTGGACTCACCCTCCCTTTAATTGTTCCATTTGTTTGTTGTTATTGTTGTCTTTGACCTCAGTTAGTGTGTTAACTCCGTGAAGGTAAAAACCACATCGTTCTTCTTTAATCTTCTATTTCCAAGGACTAGCCCAGTGCCCGGCACTCAAGAAGTGTTTGTTAAATGAAGGAAGGAGAAAACCAGTTTATTGCCCGTGTAACTTTGTTGATGGAGCAAGAAGAAGAGTGAAGTCTTCTCTGTTGATGTGGTAATGCCTCCACAACATCTGTTTAGAGAACCCTAGGGAGCATTTCGCCTTAACAAGCCCAAGAATTTACATCGCCAAGAAATAACATGTGGTTACTAGTGACATTAAACTAGTGGTGAGCAACCTTTTCTGCTTGAGTGCCAACTCAGGAAAAATACAAATGTTTATGATCAGCATTTAAAAATTTAATATGAAAGGAACGTTACTGAATCCTATGGGGAGGAAGAAGTGGTGTGTATTTTTACCACCGCGATGATGTACTTTATTGATCAGACACATATCAGTGGGCAACAGGCATCATTTTTTAGCCACTAAAATGCTAATAGGAATGCAATTCATAGATATCTGTGACATAATAAGAAGTATACATTTGGTCTTTGTCTGAGAGCGTCTAAAACTCGCAGCATTTCCTGAGGGGTAGAGGTAATAGGAGTGTATTTTGTTATTCATAACAAGCCCCTTTCAACCTTCCTGGGAGTTTACCATAATGAGGTGACTTTTGATGGGCCCCTTGATATCAGTCACTTCAGGACAGGGCTCGTTGCCAGAAGAACCAACCATGTGATCAGAGGGTGGAACTTTCAGCTGCACCCCCACCCCCTCCACTACCACCTCTGGGGACGGGAAACTGGCTAGAGATTGAATTTAATCACCAACGGCCAATGATTTAATAAATCCTGCCTGTGTAATGAAACCTCCATAAAACCCCCTATACGATGGCATTTGGAGAGTTTCCAGGTTGGCGAATGCATCAAGGTGATGAGACGTTGTCTTGCCTGGAGGGGGCATGAACGTGCCGCGTCCCTCCCCCCACCTCAACCCGTGCATCCCCTCTATCTGGCTGATTGTAAGGAACTAGTAATAGTAAGCACAGCACTTTCCTGCGTTCTGTGGGTCACTCTAGCAAACCAGCAAACCTAAGGAGGGAGCTGTGGGCGCCCCCTGAAGTTATAGTTGATTGGTCAGAACGGACAATCTGGGATTTGTGACTGTCATATGACGTGGGGGTCATCGGGTGCTACAAAATTCTTAACTGAGAGGATCTAACACTAACTCCATACAGACAGTGTCAAAATGGAAAGGAATTGTGGGACACCCAGCTGGCATCAGAGGACTGAAATGGTGCTGGAAAAGATACCACATGTTTGGTGTCAAAAGCATTGTAAGAGCAGTTCCAGATCTTATCTCTTCCCCTTTAAGTATATATCAGACTTCAAATTCATGATCTCCAAACAAGATAAATGCACCCCAAGGATACACAAGATTATCCATTGTGTTACAGGAAGAATATATTAGAATATCTTTTTGTTTGTTTGTTTCATCCATTAAAAATATTTACTATGTAAATATATAGCAGAACACGTGTATCATTTATGTGTACAGAATATATATATACACACACACATATATATATGTATAGGTATGTATATGTATATAATGTGGATGCATATTTAAAACTTCCTACTAATAAGAGGGCATGCTAAAAAAATATTGGAGGCTATTGACATCACATCCCCAAATACATTAAATTGTTTTTTCCTTGAAACAACAATGTGAGAGTCACTATGATCCACATTTAACAGGTGGGAAAATTAAGGCTCATAGATGCATCTACTAGTTCAATGTCACACAGGCCGTGAGGGACACCGCTTGGGCCGGAGTGCATTCATGCCGTCCCATAACATCTGACGGACAAGACAACGTGTTGATGGCAGGCTCTGTGGCAGGTGTTGGGGACAAGAAGACACATACGTCATGCTCCAGCCACCCCCAGCACACGCACACACCCTCCTCAGCCGGGCCACCCACTCCCACCGCCATAAGGTCTTCTCTCCGGTCAGGGCGTGAGACGAGAGCAGCACTGGCTACTGCCGCTTTCCTGGGACTTTCCTCTCAGCTTCTCTCCTGCCTTCCCTGTCCCTCCATCTTCATGAAACATGGGAATCTGGGCATCAGCGATTCTGCCTGAGGTGACTCTAAGGACATCCTAGATGGGGGCCAGGTCCCTCTGGGGCTGAGCTGCAGGTCAGAACGGGCACTTGCATGGAGAAGGGTGAGCAGACCCAGAGGCTGGACACGCGTGGCGTAGGGTGGCTCTCTGCAAGACCCCGGCAGGAGGCAAGAATAAGGATGAGGTCAGTGGGTCAGGGAGTCGGGGCTCGGCTGCACCCTGGCGTTGAAGGTTGAGGGCAGAACTGCCTCACAGGCATGTGGTGAGGGTGGCAGGGACTCAGTCAAAAGGACCAAGGCTCGCTGCAGGGCTTCTGTCCCCTGGAGCTGCCAGAAGAACTGAGTAGGGGCCCGTTTATTGGAGCTGAGATCAAAGGCAGAAGCTTAGTAACTAGGACTGAAGCAAGAACGCAGTTACTGGAACGGAAAACATGGTCGCCGTGTGCTCGTCAACAACGCTGGCTTATTATAACAAATCATCTACAGTACCCGTCTAAAGTAACTTTAAATTCCCTCACCTCAAAACAGGACTATTCCAAGAGCCTGGGGGAGACGGAAACTAGAAATGGTGAGTTATAAGTCTGTACGTGTATCACCTTTCTCCATCCCTTAGACCAACACAGATGGGTCTATGTGCGGGGCAGGGGGCTAGACACTGGCTGCGACCGTGCAAGAAGCAGCTGCCCCTGCCCCCTGCAGAGCTTTCTGTATAAAGGCACACAAACAGCTGAGGACTGTGACAGGATACACGGAGTGCTAGAGGGGATGTGGAAGTGCTCCAAGGGGTTTTTGTGCTTCTTCCATCAAGACGCAAAGATGTGAGCCTATCCGAGCAAACTCAAGAATTCAAGCCTGCTCACTAATGGAAAGGAGCCTAGAAGAGAGAGAGGTGGAATATGCAGGGGAGAGCGGGTATAACGAGTGGTTTGAGGGCCTCAGGGATTCAGGAAGGGAGCAAGATCTACAGCCTCCTCACTTTATATGGCATTCTGTTTACCAGTAAGAATAATAGCTGTATCTCTAGTGCTGAGATAATAGGAATAATTATATAGGATAATAATAGGAATAATAGATGATTAAGTGCTGATCATAAGGAATGATATATTTCTAGAAAGGTTGTGAATTGGTTGTACCGCACTATCTCATGGAAAACCTTGGCATTTGGAGTTGGATGCACTCTTTTTGAGTTCTACTGTAGCTCTACAACTTTCCCAGCCAAGTGAGCTTAGGCAAATCATTTAACTTCTTTTAGCCTTGGGTTGGTTAGTTTGTTTCCCCCTAGGACCTCAAATGGACAGAATTGAGTCCATCACAATCCTTGGTTCATGACGCATGCTCATCATTAATTCATTCACTTTGTTGCGTAGAGGTAATGTATTTTAAACTCTGTAGGATACCTCATCATGTGAATGCATGTGTGGATCACTGATGTATATCAGGGTAAGCAGGACATATCAGTGGGGAAAAGAGAAACTCAAATAAATAGAGCTAGAAAGTAAAATAATTTTCCATATGGAATAAGATAAAACAGAATCCCTAAATGATCCCATATGTAAAAATCAACTCCAGATAAAGTCTTACATGTCAAAAAAAAAACATTAAAACTTTTAGAAGAAAATTTAGATGAATATATTTTAGACCTTATAATATATTTTAGACCTTATAATAGGGAAAGATGTCTTAAAGACACATAACAGCATTGTTTATAAATAAAAGATTAATTTAAATATATTAAAGTTATATTTCATCAGAATATAAGAACATTTTCAGCTTCAATTTTCCCACTTATAAAATGAGGATAATAATACCTTATAGAATTCTAGCAAGATGAAATGAATTAACACATATAAAACACTTAACACAGATCCTAGCGCCTACAAAACAATAAACAGTAACTATTATTCTTCTTCTCAAACAATAATGTTATTATTTATCAAACAGTACCAAGTAATATGAGAAGACATATTTAAGCCACATGAGAATAAGTACTTAATTTCATGATGATGGTTTCAAGAGAGAAATGATCATGTAAACTACATTATTAGTCAACAAATATTTATTAAGCCTACAGTTACTCAACAAATATTTATTGAGTATTCATGCCAGGCACCGTGCCAGGAGCTGGTTGATTTATATCAACCACATGACTTTTTTGCCACAATCTAACACACACACAACTTTCATACATGTGTCTGTGACCAGAGCAGAAAAAGGACACCTCTACATATTTTGATAACCTATACACAGCATTATAGAACTTCAGCACTGTCTAAATCAGAAATTCTGGAACCGTTCAACTCTCAATTATTTGTATTAATGGGAGATTACAGTAAAACAGACAGTTCAGAATAGTAGATTAGTTTTCTTTCATTTATTCTGTTTTGGGTTTTGTGCAAATAATCAAAAGCCTCAAATCAATCTGACCCAATTATAAGGAAGCAAAACCAGAAGTAGGTCAGTTTTCAGGAACTGTTTGATCAGCAGCTCAATAATGTAAAGTGTCTCTCCATTCCTTTGGGTTATGGCTCTGGATATGGAAGTATAGACACTACACTTCAATACGGCTGATGGCTGTTCTGGAATGTACAAAACCTTGAATAAAGGACATGAAGCTGTGCTATGGAAACCTGGTTTGGGAAGGGCTGAAAAGCAATTCAGGGTCTGCTCTGCTGCCTCTATTTTCTAGGATTACACCATGTTACAGGCTTTGTATATTCATTGCTGGTATCTTCCTCATTGGATTTCTCCCACCAGGAAAAGTCAACATAAGCTTTTTTTTTTAATATACATCGTTGCTGGAGTATAATTGCTTTACAGTGTTATATCAGTTTCTCCTGTACAACAAAGTGAATGAGTTATATGTATACATATACCCCCATATCTCCTTCCTCTTGAGCCTCCCTCCCACCCTCCCTATCCCACCCCTCTAGGTCATCACAGAGGACCAAGCTTATCTCTCTGTGTTATGCAGCAGCTTCCCACTAGCTATCTATTTTACATTTGGTAGTGTATATATGTCAATGCTACTCTCTCACTACGTCCCAGCCTCCCCATCCCCACACCCCCACACCATGTTCTCTAATCCATTCTCTATATCTGCTTCTTTATTCCTGCTCTGCCACTACAACATAAGCTTTTAAAAATAGTGAATTGTGAAGATTTTATCATATAATTTGTCTAATGTGATTTCAATAAACATTTACTGGGCTTTAGGGGTGTCAACAATTATTCAGCTCTCACAAGTAATATTTGCTTAAAAATCTACCCAAGAATAGGATAACAACCTCCACAAAATAAGAATTCATGTCTAGCTAACCCGAAAGAAACCTAACCCAAGCATCTTTTGGAGAACAATCCTCCTGAAAATCATCCTGATATGATTTATGGGCTAACACAGATTTGGACACTGCCTTTGAAGGGAAAAGATAAAGAGGAAAGCGGTTGCCTACAAAAACATATTCTTTCTCCCAAGAGCTGGTGGGTTTCCTCCATTCCCAGAACCAATCCAATCATTTTCAGAATACTTCCTCTTTCTGGGAATGTGCTTAGAGTGGGAGTGATGCACACAGTGTGGGTGTAGGAAGTGGGAAGGGGATTAGACCAGGAATCAAAGCCCATGTTCCAGTTCTGGTCTATCTCTTATGAGCTGTGCAAGTCTGGACTTAATATTTCCAAGTTTCTGTTCTGTCCTTCTTCATGTCAGATCATCACCTGCCTTCCCTACTTCACAGGTGTTGTAGGATAATGTTGCAGAAGCATGTTAAAGGTTATAGCATACTTTATACTCATTTTCTGCTAGATCATGAGTTCCTTAAGTGTGGGAAGCATGTCTTAATTATATTTGTATATTCCACCGCTCAACAAATGTTGATCTTATATGACAGCTGTCACGAAATGAGAGGAAAAGTCAACAGTAAAAGTTAAAATCATTAAGTACTAGGGATGTAATGTACAACATGGTAAATATAATTAATACTGCTATATGTTATATATGAAGGTTATTAAGAGAGTAAATCCTAAGAGCTCTCATCACAAGGAAAATTTTTTTTCTATTTCTTTAATTTTGTATCTGTACGGGATGATGATATACACTAAACTCATGATAATCATTTCATGATATAAGGCAAATCATGATGCTGTACACTTAAACTTACCTATTTCAATAAAAATGGAAGAAAAATAATTTTGAAAAGCAGGAAAAAATAAAAAATAATTTTTATAAAAGTAGAGGTTCAAGATGTCTTCTGGTTAGCATATGCTACATCACATCTAAAGAAGACAGTCTCAATTAAATGGCAGAAAGAACACTCACTGAAGCTATCTGAGCAGTGAAGCATTGAAAACCACGGACCCTTTTTGGCCACTGTTTTACATTTAGATATGAAAGCTAGTCAGGCTAGGCTGAGACTAGAGAAGGAGAAACTAACAAATTTCAACAGGCTTAGAATTTACCCTGGCCTCTCACCACCCTGGTTCTCATCCCTCTTTCCAAACGTATCCCATGACGGGTAAATTTCAGGAGAGCAGCTGGAGCTGGCTCAGCTCAGTGTCTCCCTTTCTTTTTCCTGG
The DNA here is from genome assembly GCF_030028045.1 of Hippopotamus amphibius kiboko. Classification (NCBI taxonomy): domain Eukaryota; kingdom Metazoa; phylum Chordata; class Mammalia; order Artiodactyla; family Hippopotamidae; genus Hippopotamus; species Hippopotamus amphibius. Next base: position 223,672,559 of record NC_080186.1, read on the forward strand.
GAGTTGGTTTCCAAAGCTGACCTGCAAGGGAAGGGTAAAGCGAATGGGGAGATGGAAAAGAGAGATGTCAGGAAGGAGAAAGAACGTGGAGGACCAAAGAAGACCACAACAGCAAGCAGAGCCAGTGAAAATGAGGACCTTCCAACAACAGGGCTATCCAATATCCAATTTTTCATTTTGATTTTGCGAAAATCATCAGTTAAGTGATATGGAATTGTAACCAGCTTTGGTACCCATGGTCCTTCAATAAAGTCATGGCCTTGTGTACATGGTTGCCCTGGAGAATTGAAGGAAAGGGGGATGTGCCCATGGAGGTGATGTGCAGAAAGGCAGTGGGTACAGGAGGAAGGACGAGGAGAAGAGACCAAGAAAGAATTCACTGGAAGCAGGAACTTGGAGCTAGAGAAGAAACAGAGGGCTATCTACAATTCCTGGAGATATGGGGGAACACGGGGCTTCCCAAGAAAGAGAGGGAGGCTCCAGTCATTCTATTGGGCCGCCAACTAGAAGTATGGTCCCAAACACTGAAGAAATAGGACACACTCAGGCAGCCGACACCTAGGTTACAGGTCTCGAAAGTCTTATTGCTCTAGCCTGAGAGTATGGCTAAGGCTGGGAGGCGGGAAGGTGGAAGAGGGGAGTAGGGAACCAGGTACTAAAAAGAGCTTCTTTCTTTTGTTCTCCTATTTCAGGTGCCAGAAGGTGAAGCCAGAGAGTTGGCAATTTCTGCCCACCGGAAGGCAGAATGATACGGCCCATATCAGATTGAGGAGCCAACAGTCAAAACATTCTTCCTTCAGTTTAAGGCAGAGAATGCAGCAATCTCCCAGAAATTTGGATTTTTAAAAAATCACCATGGCCTAAGTTATAGGGTAATTTCCCCACCCCCCTGATCCACCCATGGATTCATGCTACAGAATAATAATTCCCCAAGATCCTTACCTGATGTGGGTCAGGGAATATTTGGTATGAAATAGCATCTTTAATTTTGGGTGAAAAGTATCTCAGGGGCTCGAAAACATTAATGTCTTAAGCAGAAATGGAGCAGGACTTGTTTAGCACAGGCCCTGATGCCCGTGGCTAACCTGGGCCTTCCAGGGCTGCCACATCGCGTGCAGCTCTGCCCTCTGAGCGTCCCAGCCCAGTGGAGGAGGCGGTCAGGTGGATAACTCACCTGCTGTACAGCCACCAGGTACACAGGGGCTTGGGAGATGGAGCGAAACTGCGCATCCTGGCCTGACTCTCAGGCTGAACACCCCTCTGATGGGCTGTGTAGACTGATGGGCTATGTAGACCGCCAGCTAACACGACACCTTTACTCACCCTCCACCTGAGGACAGGCTAAGAATCACAGGCAGCTTCTCTTACCCTGATTCCCCGAGCTGCTTTTTTTAGCCCGTCTCATCTTCTCCTGGTTGTGTTCTATTTTCTGCAAGCTTTTCTAGCTGGCTCACTTATCTCCCTTTACCCCTCGGAACCATCTCCCATCATTCCACTGACTGGAGGGGACGTTTTTTCCATCAGAAAGCCGAGCTGAGACACACACCCCCCAGGCCCTCCTCCACTTGGCAGCCGCTCTGACCCCAGTGGGGCTTTTTAGGTCACTGGGGACTTCCCAGACAGTGCCTTGTCCTCCTTTAGTTTTTTAATTTCTGGCTGTTGGACTTTCTTTTCTTACTTATGTGTGGAACCACATTTCACACAACAAAAGGCAACCCAGTTCCCAGGTGAGTTGTGCTTCTGTAGGGGAATCCCATCATTTCCATTCCCTCATCGAAGCAGAGCTAAGCTGAACCCACTGTAAACACAAGAATGAAAAGGGCTGATGAGTGTGGTGCCGGGGAAAGGCGCCCGGCTAGGCACCCGGCGATCCGGCACAGGGCCGGCCCCACTGCTTATCCCGCCAGATGATCAAGTCACCTAACCTCCCCGACTTCAAAAGGTTGTGCCGCTCAGCCTTCCTCATGATGGACGTGGCAACTCATGCACTGCTGTAAACATACCTGATAACTGTAAAGCACTGTTCAGGCCACTGAAGACCCCCATCAAGGGCAGTGTACCTTTCTGAATAAACAGTAAGTGACCCAGAATGAGGGCTGAGTGGCTCTCACTCATGATTTACTCCCTGTGCTTGGCATAGGGAGGGAAGGAGGGAAAGGAGGGAAGGAGAGAGGGAGGGAGGGTGGGAAGGAGGGAGGGAGGAGACTATGCCTCCTGGAGGTATGAAACGTCAGGTCCTCCCCACGTCTGTGATGCCTGTTACCTGCTGGTGGGAGTAAGAACAGCTGAAACACCACCCATGTCTCTCCCGAATCTGCATCTATGAATTAAGTCCCATTTGTGTGAAAAGTGAAAATGTCTAGAACTAAACCAGAGATGTTTCTATTTAAAAGTCAACAGCCAAAGCCCTGACCAGGCACAACCTCACAGACAGTGTTCATTTAGGGAAGCCAGTGTTACAACAATGACATCTCACATGTTTACCGTGCTTTATAGTTTATCAAGCATTTCCCAGGACCTGACCTCGTTCTGATCTTCAAAACACCATGTAGCTAGGTAGGACAGATTTGTCCTATTTTCCAGATGAGGAAACTGGGTGAGCAGATTTGTCCTATTTTCCAGATGAGGAAACTGGGTCTCACAGGAGTGCAGAAACTCACAGCAAATCACAAGGCCAGTAAGCGGCAGAGCTGGGACTTGGACGTGGATCCTTGACCCCTTGGACCTTTCAGCCGTTGCTGAGGACGGTAATGAGGGTACGCCCAGTGGCAAGCTGACAGCCTCTGTCACGACCAAAACTAATATGATTTCCTCTCTATTTCACTAGAATTAACTTTATCCTGAATCTCCAGGCAGGAGAGGAGACCCTCTTCTGCTAAAATAAGAACAAAAACTCCTTTCAAGTAACAAATGCAATTGGTAAATAAGCACAGTTTCAAATAATTGACTTCATTAATAGTCAGTTAATTGCAGACAACAACAATGGTGTGTCATTTCCCCCGTCAAGTTAGAAACTGCAGAACTGAAGTGATGGGGATGCAGTAAACCTGGTGCTTATGCTCCACGCTGGTGGCCCTGTCTCCTGCTACAACCGTTTAGAAGCTGTTTAGCCATACATTTCAGGAGCCATGAAATTGTTCACACTCTCTGAACCAGTAATCATACATCTGGAAATCTATCCTAAGGAAATAACATGAAATAGAGAAAGAAAAAAAATAGCTTTCCTGACCCCTGGTTGTTGAATTCTCTCTTGTGTAGCAGTGAGATAGCATGCTATCATTTTCAATAAATTTCCTTTGTTTAAACGAGCTCAAGTTAGGTCCTGTTAGCTGGGTCTGGAACCATCATTATACAAACATACACACAAAGAGAGCTAATATAAATATTAATATCTCCCCCTTCCTTATTTTGTAATTGATCCCAGTTAACCTTTCCAACTGCATTGCCTGTTAATCCCATCACTCTACCCTCCCCTCCATCAAACTCAAAGCTCTGGTCAAGTCCAACTTCTGGTTGACCAGAAGGACCATGAATAAACACGTTCTTAACTTTCACGCGTGTCAGAATCACCTGGAAAGCTGGTTAAAACGCAGACTCCTGACATACACATCCTCTCCTGCCCACTCTCTGACTCAGCAGGTCCTGTGAAAGGCCTGGGGACGTGCATTTCTAACAAGTTTCAGGTGATGGTGGTGCTGCTGGCAGGAGACTGCACTTTGAGAACCACTGGGGTCAACAGTAGTCTGCCTCCCATGACTTCCCTTCTCCTGGCAAAATCTTTCGAGGCCTTCAAGCCCCAGCTCTTCCCTACTTTTTGCAGCCATCTCCAATCCCACCAAGCTAAACTAATTACTTGTCCTGTGCTTCTTTGAGGAGAGAATAGCACCTATTGCACTGTATAATGAGAGTGTGTTGTATAATCAACACCAGCTCCCTGCTAATTGTGAGCGTCTGGAGGGCTGGCCCATGGCCTTAGCATCCCTGCACCCCCAGAGCAAGCACAGCACTTGACACACAGTGCCCATACACACATGTAAGATCGAGCTATTCCTTGCTGCCTCCCTCTACAGGAAGGAATCGTCGACTCCTTTTCCCACAGGATCCATTCACGTATCGAATGGCTATTTTTTAAAAACCAACAATTAGCCATGATGGCAAAAGAAGAAACATGAGCACAGTTTATGTTTGCCAGGCTAATAAATATCATTTTCCTTTGCTCTCTAAACTCCCTAATGAAGATAGCAGCTCTCAGGCAAATAAATAAAACATTAGGTTGACAACACACAGCACATCACAAGCACAGTTCACTAATTTGCTCTTTGCCGAAGGACATCAGCCACCTTTGGGAAAATCTCCATAAATACAGCCCAGACTTCCTTTCTCCTAGATAAATAGTCCCAAGCTAAGGTTTTAACATTTTTCAATGTCTTATATGTATTTTATTTCAATAAGTGTCTTTTAATAGCAAGATACCCATTTTAATCAAATGAAAGTTATTTTTCAGTAATTGTCCTAAAAGCCAATTCCTTTTCTGGAAAAACAACCTTTTGAATCACAAGTGGTTGGGCTAAACAGTGTTCTCAGAATATTAATGTGAGCTTAAGCTATTAAAATGTCATGGTTAACCTTTTTAAAACCTAATTAAATTAAAATAATAATATGTGGAACAGTTTTACTGGAAGGAAAGGCTCTTTTTCAAAGAACTTGTTCCAAGTCTCAGAGCTAACACCTTGAAGCCATGGTGGGAAAGAGGTTTTGCATGCAGACAAAGAGAGCCTAGCTTTGCATGTGCTGTGATTAACTTTTGGTTGTTAGTATTAGAGTTAATTATTGCAGCATGCTGGAGGGCAGGGACAATTTACTTGCCTGATCACACCTAATAAGATGTATTTGCAGATGCCAGCATCTCCTGGACTTAATCAACAAACTATCAAGACAATCGATGCTGTTAGGCCCCATGTCCTTGTGATATTTTTTCCAAACAAAAAGATAAAAATCCAAGGGCAAAGTGCTAAGGACATAGGCAAGCTGCTCAGAGGGCCTCCTTTAACAAGCATCAGGCTTATCTCCCTCCCTGGATGGCTGCTGCCACTGTGCAGGAGGGTTGGTTCACCCTAAGGCCTGATTCTATCAAGAGCAAAGTTCAGCCAGCCAACATAAGGAAATTAACATCTGAAAACTCATGCACTTCTTGGTAACTGGCCCTGGAAACAGGCCCTGCCGACTATCTTGTGTGGGAAAAGGCTCTTACCCCCACCCCCCAAAGACATTGTGCTCACCTCTTGTTAAGTAAGAAATGAGTTTCTGTTCCTTTGTTTGATAATCCACACTTGGATACAGGGATAAATTTGTAAAAGAAAGAAACTGGCTATGACAAAGAGCAGGCTGGCAAATTCCACAAAATACTATGCCTTGGTTTCAACCCTATTTCTTTTTTGGGCCACTATAATGATACAAGGAGGTAGGATGGGCACACAAAGTAAGCAGGGTGCTACAATGACTGAGCTAGAGAGATCTCAGACAGGTGATGGAGGGGTGCAGGTGACAGCAGTAGCCAGCGTGGGGGGGAGGGGGCACTGAAAGCTGGACTAAGACCATCTTTGATTCATAAGTTGTCTATTCTGAATAATGAAGAATGACCACCTTTCAGCATGAACACCTAGCTCTCTATGTAGTCCTTCATTTATCCATTCATTCACTCAATACATATGTATTTGTTGAGTACCTACTTCTTTCCATATACTGGGCAGAACATGTCCTGGTTTCACTAAAAGTGAGCTGTGCAACTTTGAGCTCTTGGTAGTTTGCACAGGACCCATCTCAAGCAAAAATGTTTATATGAGAAAGTTAGGAATCTTTGTTGATCTCCTGACTTCCAAACGATATCACCACCCCAACCGTGATGCACATCACTTCCATTCACTTTCCATTGGTGAAAATTAGACGTATGGCCACACCTGCAACAGAGGTTGGGAAATGTTGTCTTCATTCTATTCCCAGTTAAAATTCAGGGATTCTATTACCAATTGAAAGAAGGGGAAAACTTATATTAGTGTCTCTGCTATCATAAGATATTTACTTCTATAACAAAGGCTTTAGTGTCCTAATCAAACTGATGAGGTAAGAACTGAGGGCATCTCCAGAGACCAGAGAGATGGAGAGATGGCCAGGAGCCAAGAGCCATGCAGGCAGATTTCTCAACTGGGATTCAACCCTACTTCAAGGCCATGGCCTTGGAGTTAGTGCAGGTCTAGGGCCCCTAGAGGACTAACAGGTAAACCATGTAGGTATCACCATTCGGGCAAACTTCAGAAAAGACAGTGCTCTGTCCTTTTCAGGTATATGTGGACCTTTTTAAAGTTTGAAAATAAAGGCAGAATTATCCTTGATTTACAATTTCCAAATAGAACATTTCTTAGTGTCAAGGAGGAAAAACTTTTCCTCTACCTCTTAGGTTTAGTAATTGGGAGCCTGCAATTTAAACTAACACAAGACAGATCACAAAGAGAAAAGACAAGTTTATTCACTTTCTTATGTGGGAGTTTACAAAGAAAGTGGCTCAAAGAAGTGGTTGGAATTTGGAGCTTATAAGCATCTTACTGAAAGCAGGGGCTTAGGATTTCAAGAGACAATAAATACTGAGAAATACATGTGGCAACAACTATCAGAACATAAGCTTTGTTTTACTAAGTTCTGTTTGTGCATCCGGCACTGACTTTTCATCTCCAGTGACAGGAATCACTCTTTCCCCCTGGTATGGGAAGCCTCCCTTAAAGGGGGATTGATAACAATTCAGTTTTTTTGGAAGTCTCTGCTTTTTAGCATATAATGAGAGTGCAGAGAAAGCCTCTTCTGCATCTGTTGATTTTCAAATGCCTTCAGTTCAAAATAATTCTTATGCCACAGTGGTATATTCTGGACCCCTTTATAGGTCATATCCAAATTTTATAGAATCAATTACTTTGAAGTAAAAAAGGAAGGAGGAGAAAAGGTAAGAAGCAAAGCAGGCAGGCACTGGCTATGATAAAATATTTTTCATATAATCCCTGAATTTGAGAAAAAATTATATTTACATCCCGAAAATTCAATGAATCATTTTCCATAAAACAATGTGTAGTGAAAGGCTTAAGTAACATTCCAAATTCAATTGGTAAGATTTCATAGTTAGTGAGATCCATTCTCTCTGCCTGTTGCGTCCTTGACCTGAACATATTGCCACAAGCCTTGGGTAACCCACCATGATTTTTGCTTAGTGTTATACAGCAAGTTCTCCCAAATTTGAGAAAGTGTTGAAGAAAAACTTGAAGAGAAGAGGAAAGCCATGACATCGGAAGAGGAAATCTTACTGCACACAGAGAAGTTGCTTGTCAACAACCACGTTAATAGTGATTAGGAAGGAACATTTTAAGCATTTTACATCCTAATAGGAGAGTCTTTTAGTTCCCTGTAGATGTTTTACTACATTTCAGTTATGTTTTAGGAAATTGCGTGGGGATTTAGAATTGATGTGTAACACAGTGTAACTTTTCCCACTTCAAATAATAGGAAATGGGCTCTGGTTAGCATTTTCGTGCAGAGCATCTGACTTTTAGAAGCAGATTACTGGTGTTAAGTGGGAGGAGCCTGTATTTTAGAAACTGTGTAGGAATTGATGCCCTGTACCTCTGTACTTACTCAACACCCATTCGGCAAACATTGATGGAGTACCACGAGCCCAGCATTGCGCTGAGGGCTGTGGACACAGTGAGGAAGCCAACATCTCTGTCCTGAAGAGCCTTGCGATGCGGTCAGAGGACCAGCAGAGTGAGTGGGGGCTGGGAGGAGGAGCAGGTAGTAGGACCAAATCCAGCTCCCAGAGCCAGGGAGGCATGAGTAAAAATTCCCATCACAAAAGCAGAGGGAATAAATAGCCTGTGCCAAAGCCCAGAGACAGAGCACAAGGCAGCTGAATCTGAATGCATCACTGAGCTCAAGAGGGCTGGTCTTCCCCCTGAAGCACCCTCTCTGCACCCCATGAAAGAACAAAAGTTCCAGCTCCTCTCAGTGGCTCTGCCCACATGCTCCTGCACCCATCTTCGTCTTAAGCTGCTGCAGGGATAAAACTGTGAACGGACTCTAAGACTTTGTTTCCTCATCTGTAAAATGGGGTAATGAAGTTCCTCCTTATAGAGTTACTGTGAGCACTGAATGACTTAATACAGGTAAAGTGCTTAGACCAGTGCCTAGTACTTTTCAGTTCAATGTATTAGCTATTATTATTAGCTAGAGATTCTGTAAATATGTCACAGTGAAGCCGGAGGGTCCCTGAGCTCAGGCTGGGGCTATTAAGACTGCGCTCTCTTTCTTTCTTTCTCCTTTCTCTCCTCTTTTTACTTCTCTTTTCTTCCACACAGGCACATGAGTATTTTTGGAACATCCACTGGGACACTGAAACTGCATTCTACATGGATTTTTTTTTGGCCACGCCAGGTAGCATGTGGGATCTTAGTTCCCTGAGCAGGGATTGAACCCGTGCCCCCTGCATTGGGAACGCGAGTCTTAACCACTGGACCAGCAGGGAAGTCGCCCTACGTGGATTTAACTTAAGAAAATTCAAGAATGCTCACCCAGCTGGATGAGGCTGGGGAAAACAATTTGAATGCCGTAAGTCCCTGACATATGAACCTTCAAGTAGCAAACTTTCAACAATATGAACGTGCGTTCAGGCATGAGTGAAACTGCAGCGTGTCCTCCGTCTCCTTTTACTGACGATCCTTCAGCTCCACCACCTAACACCTCTTCTCCCTCCTCCAGTTAGGAACTCTTCTCACCTGTTCACTTAATGCCAGCCCCTATATGCCAGCTGTCGTACCGGACTACTGTACTTTTCAAGGTATTCTACTGTAAGATTAAAAACGTCTTCTTTACTTTTGTGTTTGTTTTTTATGTATTATTTGTGTAAAAAGTATTATAACCTATTACAGTACAGTACTATATAGCTGACTGTGTTAGTTGGGTACCTAGGCTAACTTTGTTGGACTTATGAACAAATTGGACTTATAAACACTTTCTCAAAACGGAACTCATTCGTATGTAGGGCACTTATTGCTACAAGTCCTCCCTTCCTTCTATCAGGGAGCACAGGCCCCAAAGTGAGCTCCAGAGGAGAGGGTGACACGTACCTGTCCCTCCAATGGGGCTGCTTTCCCAGCCTTGCCTGGTCTAAGCATCTCGCAGGGTACTTGCAGGCGAGGTAAGGGAACCTCAAGCATAAATTTGACTAAGTTCAATTTTCACCCTCCATGCTGCCTTTGGAAGCCAAGCCTCGCTAAAAATAAAAAAAAAATTTAAAAATTAACAAAAAAGAGAGAGAGAGATGCCTCAGTACCTCTGTCTGTTTAGCACTGAGTACATTCTAATTGAATTAGAAATTTCTAAGGCTTTCTGAGAGTTGGTCTTTACTTTGGACAGTTTAAATCCCCCCTAAGGGAAGCCTGAGGAGTAGGACATGTGCCTCCCAGATGTGGAGACAAAAAAGAAGGGGCTGGGATTTACTACCTGAGCCATCGTGCCTTTCTTTCCCCCACATGCTCCCAAGGTAAAATCTGCTTCATCTCTGCCTAAAATAGGGCTAAAAAGGGATGACCAACCCAGAGATTTGATACATGGAAGCTACAGCAGGGTAGGCACAGAGCTCCAGAGCATGAAAAATAGATGCTCTCAGCTCACAAGCCCACAAGCCCAGTGCTGCTTCCAACCTTGGGCAGGTATGTTTTCCCCGCTGGGTTTAATTTCAAAATCCAGTGCAATCACTGAAAAATAAGAGTGATTCACTCTCGCGGGTATGCACAGTTTTCATCAGCAGTCTCAGGTGGCACAGTCTCAGGCAGTCTTTTATCACCTTCTCCTCATCCTCCCTATTCTGGGCAAATGGTTTTTCTAATGGCCCGAAAACGCCAGCTCGTGTTTTGAGACATTTGCCCGCGCACCAAGTCAGGAGATAGAATCCTTTTTCCCCAGTCAGACATTTATAGAGAGCTGTGATCTCAGATTCCAGCTTTCTTCTTCCTCCTGAAATCTAATCGTTCCTTTTGTCTTTCAACCATTATATATCGAAAGATAAACAGGACAATGCAACCGTCTGCACGGACGTATGTAACTGATTTCACAGCAAGTGGTGAATAGAAGGTGTAATTACAGCTGAAAGGTGGCACCTTTAGGGGGAAAAGGGGGATAAAAAAAGGAAAATGCTCTTTATAAAATGTTTTTGTCTTTATTTTCAGCTTGTTGCTCACATCCAGTTCTCTAACACACAGAAGCAAGTGCACATCCACGTCCACACAAAAACACTCATACTCACCCCCACACACTAAGCACTGTTTTAGAGACCCTTTCAGCAAATGAACAATTAGCCTCAGTACTCAAATAAACATCAGAAGAGGAGGTTTTTGTCTTCCTCTGCTGCTACTAAATCTGGGAACAGAGATGAGCAGAACAGCACGAAACCTGAACCAGCTCACACAGAAGGACGCGAGAGAACAGGATCTTCCAAATGGAAACTCCGGTTAGCGCGGTGTTCTCGGAATCTCATCACTTACACTGTGATTCCAAAGAGGAAATCCCCCATGGCCCAGCAGGCACATACAATCAATTGTCCACATCCCTTATGTAAAAACCTGCCCTGCTGAATATTCCAGACAGAGAAGTGACGGTTTCCAAATTAGATTTGCCAACACAACCCCCTTTTCCCCAAACAGTAAGAATCAGCAGAATATCCCTACGAGTCCTCTCAATTTATTCTTCGTTATAAGCCAAGGGGAAAGGAACTCAGCTAAGTGAGATCCCAAGCTGCACAAAGGCACTAACCTAATCCCATCCAGAGGAAAACAAGACTAGAGGGTGAACCGGGGATTCTGAAATTAGTGGGCAAACTCAGAGACGCAGAGGAGCTTAGTTAGGCAGGACAACAATCAAAGTCACAAAGAACCAGATCTAATGAGGAGTCCAGGCTGTGGGGTCTGGAGTCGGGGGAATGACCACAGTGTCCCAAAGCAAAGGCTCTCGGGCCACCTGTCCACAGTGGGGTACATGTGTCAAGCACAGTGAAGGGCAGCGTGTGAGTCTCGCTTTAGAAAGCAGGAGGGCAATGAGGCTTTATTTTATGGGAATTCTACAGTGTTAGCCAAACCCACCCTTCCAATTTCCTGCAGGCTCCCCAAAGGAAAGGGCTCTAATCAAATGTAAGATGCGGCCTCAGCCAGGCACAATGGCCTCACCTAGAATACTGCTCGCCTCCTGTGCCCCGCCTGCCTTGCAAGAGTGGGGAGTGGAATTACAGTATCCGTATAAACCTCATGTGTTCATTCACTCCTTCCTCTCTTTCCTGGAAAAATGATAGTGACTGGGTTTGCCCTCTGTGTGGAGGGCCCTCTGGAAGGCTGAGAGGGGTCAAGGTGAAGCCCAGAGGGAGAGAGCAAAGAGTGGCTGTTCCAGACCTGCTCTGGCTGAGTCTTTGGGAAACGAAGGCAAGTTGCTTAACTTCTGCATTGTCAGCCCACGTTCCTGGCGAGAGAAGAGAGAAGGTTTAGTCAGATGACTTAGCAGAATGATGCTCTTGGCTGGAATGAGCTCAGTGCCCATGAGAGGCAGGAAGAGATGCCAATCAAACTCAAGCCAGGGAAGCCCTAACACCAACAGAGCCCAGAACCCAGGAATCCCCAGTGTACGGCAGCCCCCTCTCTTCCACTGCACTTGGACCTGGTGCCTGGGATGGCACCACGTTGTGGGAGCTAGAGTGCTACCAGAGTTCAGACCCCTGATTCTCTCTAGTTCCACATGTGACTGCTTCTCCTACCATACACCCTGGCACTCAAAAAAAAAGCATAATATTGAGAGCCTGCAATGCACAAGGCCCTGCGGATGACACAAAAATTAACAAGACACAATTGTGCCCAGACCAGGCGGTAAAAGGAAAGCGCATGGAGTCTGAAGCCATCCTGATCTTGGTTCTGTCATTTATAAATTATGTCACCTTGGCCAAGTCATTTTGCGTCTCTATTAAAGGGGGTAAAAATACTAACCGCCAAGTGTTTCTGAACAGATAGAGATAATGTACAGAAAGCACTTCTGCCAGAAGCATGGTGACCTTGAAAAGGCAACAGCATTACTAGCTGTGGAGAAACTCAGACTTGTAAGCAGCTAACAACAGAGCAAGGGAATAAGACGGAACCAGGGTAGAATGGGCTTAATGCAGATGGGCCAAGGAGAGAGAGAAAAGGGATGCATCACAGAGGAGCTGACTCAGCTGCTTTTGAAATGGGGACAGGCAATGACTCCTACCCCCAGAGGCTTCCCGGGTGTGCGACCGAGGGGTCACACAGGGCCCTACAAGTGGTCCCACAGAGCCCTACGCTTAGAAGAGCCTGTGCTTAGTTTAGTGCCCTGCAGCCAACATCTTGAAATTCTTGAATAAGAGGCTTTACGTTTGCATTTTTAAGGAGGCCCTGCAAACTGTGTGGCCAGCCCTGATCCTACTGACTGAGACTGATGGGGTTTTAATTGACTGCATCTCTGAGGCAGCCCGCCCGCTTCTCAGGGCCTCTGAAGCTGGGCAGAGCTCACTGCCCCTCTGCTATCCCAGTTTGTGGGATAGGTTTTCCTTCTCGGCTCCAGACTTCCTAATCCACGTGACCCACTCCAGCTGCTCTGTGGGTAATTGAGTGGGTAAAAGATCTGTACCAGGACATCACTTTCAAAATACAAGGAAATGTTCCCCTCCATGAAAACCATTTCAGAATTCAAGAATTCTACCTGGCAAAGACCATCCCTGTGTCCAGTCCCATCACCCTCCCATTCAGCCAACCTATACTGAGTACCTACCATGTACCCAGAGCTCAGCTGAGCCCAACTGAACCCAGTCTTCCTGACCACATGCAAATCCTACCTAGAACTGACAGGTGCTTGGCTAAAGGAACAATGTTCCCAGGACCTAGAGTAAGATATATCTTTTGGCCATTTGACCCAGAAACTATTGCTGGGAAGAAAGAGCACATTCTGGAATAGGGACGAGAACACAGAGGTGGGGCTGTTGTTCTCTCTGACTCCAGGAGCCAGGCCAGGCAGTTGAATGAGATGCTGAAATCCCAGGCATGTTTGCCCGCCTGCTGTTAAGAAGTGCCCTGGGGGCTTCCCTGGTGGTGCAGTGGTTAAGAATCTGCCTACCAATGCAAGGGACACAGGTTTGAGCCCTGGTCCAGGAAGATCCCACACTCTGTGGAGCAATGAAGCCCGTGCACCACAACTACTGAGCCTGCACTCTAGAGCCCGAGAGTCACAACTACTGAGCCCACATGCCACAACTACTGAAGCCCGCTTGTACCTAAGTCAGTGCTCCACAACAAGAGAAGCCACGGCATTGAGAAGCCTGTGCACCACAAAGAAGAGTAGCCCCCACCCTCCACAAGTAGAGAAAGCCCGCACGCAGCAACAAAGACCCAACGCAGCCAGTAAATAAAATAATTAATTAATTTTAAAAAAGAAGTGCCCTGCCCAATTCAATATCTTATAATAACCTATAATGGAAAAGAATCTGAAAAAGACATAAACTGAATCACTTTGCTGTACACCTAAAACTAACACAACATTGTAAATCAACTATCTTCAATTAAAAAAACAAAACAAAAAAGAAGTGTCCTGCCCTCTCTGAGTTGCACTGCTCCCAGGTGTTCTGCATCCCTAGCCCTAATCCTCTGAGATCTCGGCACCATGGTTTGGGGTGCGGGGTGGTTAGGGGTGACCTGCCTGGACTCACTTCCCCTGTGGGAAAGGGTTGGGGTAGCCAAAGAGCCCTGGACGTTCACAGGCACAGAAGCAGCAAGAAAGTGAGGCTATCCTGAAGAAAGTGGTCTGCACAGTGGCCAGACAGTGGGTAGAGGGTGCAGGGGTGAGATGCAGGTTCCTGCTGAATGACCTCTTTTCTCTTCCGCTGTAAGAGTACCACCTCTGAGCAGCCAGAGACCCGAAGGAGAGAAGGTTCCAGAAGTTGATCTATAGGACGTGCCAAGAAAAGTTTCCCCATTCATCAGAATCGGTGAACTGTAAGCCACAAGCAGTGAGAGTAAAAATAGCTACATCCATCTCCTGAGGAAGGGAGAAAGCACAGTAAGGCAAGAGCCCACGCTACCAAATCTGCTCTAAGCCAGGGGTCCTTGGCATTTTCTAAAACCCATGCCCCCATTGTGATAAATATGAAAACTTCTCATCCTCTTTTAGAGTTGTATAAATTTCAAGTAAAATTAGATATATCAACTACAATTAAGTAAAAGGCATAAGGGTAATCAAAGCATATGCTTTTAGAACTAAGCTTGCCACTTCTCCCTGTCTTCAATTTTCCTACCCCCGTTCCCACCCCACTGCCTGAGATTCTAATGTGCCCTTAATTGGGAAACTCTTGTTGACCCCCAGTTGGAAATATTCATTTTAAACTTATTTTAGATTGTGTCCTTCTTGAGGTGTTGTCTTAATCTTCTTGGATATTCTTAAGTCTTCTTTGGGTCTCTGGATGCTTTAGAGAAGTGGGGCTCAGGAAGAGAAGAGAGGTTAGTTGGCAGGAACCAACATCTCACAGGTGCTACCGCCATGCCTAGTAAATGGCCTGATATAGTCAGTGCTCAATATATGTTGATAAAAGATTACATATGTGGATGGATGGATGGACGGACGGACGGACGGATGGATGGATGGATAGATGTATAGGTAGAGGTAAGGGATGTCAGATCATTATCCATACTTCTTTAGAACCAAAGTTAATTTTGTGCTATAACCCTGAGCTTTAGGGGACATAGTCTGGGAGAAAATGAGATCCAGGGAGTGGGCAGAACCTCAAAGAGAAGAGGCAAGTCTTTACCAACCTACTTTTTCCCATATTTCTTGGGAACATCCAACTTCCCAGACCTCAGTATTCCCACGTGGGCAAAGCCCCTTGCCTTTGGGTAGCCACAGATGGTCGCCAGGCACAGAGTAAGACAGACCACACCAGAAAATCTTTCAGAGAGGCTCAGAAGACTCCCAGATTCCCCATGCAGGAAAGCCCGGTGTTATGACCCTCCTGGATTTCAGAGAGAAGAAAGGAGACAGGCCACAGCTCACACTGACAAACCAGAGGACATAAGCAAAACAGGAAGTGGTCTAAGAGTTGTGTAATATATGATCAACAATTGAAGGAACTGAAGACAGTCAGCCACTTGGTGGGGGAAGAGTAAGGTTGGCTGCTGAGAGCTCATAGCTCTCTTTGGGAATTTGAATGACAGTATGTTGAAAGTTGATACACTTGAACGTTTAGATCTAGAGAACAAAACTATGACCAAGGGGAGGCTTATTTCATTTCGCACAAGGAAGTAGTTTTTAACAATTAAGGCTGTCCCGTGATGGAATATTCAAGTCTATCATTGTGAAGAGGTATGATGAGTAAGTTTCCTTTCGATGGAAGAACTGAAACAGAAGCTGTATGCTCACCTGTCTGAGCTGTCATGTGAGGGATTTCTGTGGTGAAAGGGAGGTGGGCTGGATGATTTAAGCTCTTTTCCATGACTCATTTGTGCTGGCGAGACACCCATGCCATTCTCACTCTTCACCCCGCCCACCCCCACTCAGACTGTGAAATCAAGTTTTAATTCAAGGGATTGACTGTGAATTCACTTCCCCACTTAGAATTTAGGAATCTTCAAATTCCTAGGTGGAAAATTCTGTCTTCCCCAGAGGTGTGCAGACCTCAATGGGAGCTGGCCCCTTTCTCTCTTAAAGGGACACACTCACCAAGGGATAGTGAAAGCTTCACTTATGAAGGTCTCCCCAGACTGTCTCTGGGTTTCTGTTTCTCTGTTTTCCTCTCCTTCTCTCTCCACACCCCCACACCCGAAAGGGATTCCTGGCAAGTGCTTTGGAAAGGTTCTCCCTTGGGTCCCTGTACTGTAACTCCATTCTGGTAAGCCAGTTAAGTGTTCTTTCAGCTCATCTCTGGAAGATGACTCACACTAGTGTCCCGGCCTACAGGTCACCAAATTCTTCTAAGGAAGTGGTCCACAGCCCTTTAAAGTGAGTGTCAGTAGGAAGTATGCTGAGGAACGCCAAATACCCTTCCATCACCAACCCGGTGTCACACTCCTCACCCGCCTCCATCTCCACCACGCTGTGATCTGAGCAGGGCACAGGCCCAGTGCCCAGTGTCCCAGGGTATCTGTGTCCACTGCCAATCAACCAACTGACTATTGCAGTATTAAACCCCTCACCCTCTCCTCAGGTATACAAGGAACTTGGAACTCTAAAATGTTTTAATTTCCCATTACACCCCCACTCTACCCACACTGGACACAAGAATGCATGCCAATTAGATGCCAGGAACTGTCCAGAGGGCCACAAAATCCACCTTCAAACTAAACCCTGAAACTGTCTCTGGGTTGTTCCTCTGGCAACCAGAGCTGAGGATGGGTAGCCTGGCCAGGGACGCCAAGCCTGGTAGGTGCTCGGTAAATAGTCACAGGAACAATGGCTCAGTAAGCAGTCACCGGGATGCTGGCTGCACTGCTGAGTGACTCTGAGCACAGATTTGGGACTTGGGAAAAGTGACTAGGCTCTGTTTCTTCATCCATCAATAAGGAAGTTGGTCTGGGGTTCTGGAGCTTGACCTTGTCTAAAATGACACAAATTTCTGATTGAAAAAGACATTTTCCCTCAACCTCTTCTGTTTCAGATGAGGACATCTATGTTGTGGGAAGCATGCTGACCTGGCCAAGCTCACACTGGTCTTTTGAGTCTGGTCTTCTGCCTCCAGGGCCTGGCTCCACTGAACCCTTCCAGACCACCTGTCCTGGACCCTAGGAGAGAGATGGTTCTGGGTATTAGGAAGAGGAGCCCAATGGGCACTTAGCAAAGGGTAAAGGGAGCCTGCCGTCTACTCCTTGGCTCCCTTTGGCAAAAGGCAGTGCTATTAGCATAAAGCCCTTAAGGAAATATTTATTCTTCACAATCCTTCCTCTTCCACCACAGTCCCCCACAAGAGTTCAAAGTACAGACAAAAGCAAAACAATCTCCCAAGGAAGCCTCTGCCTCAGACTGTATTCAGAGCTGGAGCAACAATCTTCAGAGAACAACTTACTTCTGAATTCAATGTTGCTACAATCCTGGCCAGCTGTGTGTGTTCTGGGAACACCGTGAGCTGGCTTGGAGCCCTATTGCAGGTGTGGCAAACACCTCCTGCGTGTTCTCTAAGCAACTCTCATAGAACCTTTTGGGAATAATTATTGTCTCCCATTGATGACTCAGACTGTTCAGCCACAGGAGTGTTGAGTGCCCTGTCATGCTAATAAGGTGAAGTCAGTAGACGAGAGAGCAGTCAGGTCTTTCGTTCCAGGCCAAAACGCACATGTCCAATAGATACGTTTAATGAGGTTCCCTAAATGAAAGCAACTCATGGCTACTTGACAATGGCCATGTGATAAAGTTCTGGCAGATGTTGTTAACTTTCAAGGACAAAAAAGGAAGACACTGTATGGTTAGAACAGTCACACTGGAGGAATGATGTTGTAAGGATTTTAATTTGGGGGAAGATCCTTTCTTTTGCAGGGCTGTTTGTGTTATTAACTTCAATGATCTAATTTATCCTCAGTTTTTCCATGACCCAGGCCAAGACTGAAAATAGTTGATAACACAATCATGTGCAACTAACTTTTTCTAGATCCAGATAATTTGGAACACAGCCTGCCTATTGCACTGAATGATTTACAGATCGCTCATGTGAAGTCTATATGAGACTTTCAAATGTCTGCCTAGCTGTCACCAGGCACCACGTCGGGCTGCTATCAGTGACTGCCTAGGTCCACATTCCAGGAACTTGGTACCCTGAAATGTCTGCATGGTTGAGCAAGCCAAGAACTTCATGTGCACACAGTATCCATGCTGATGAAAACACTCCGCGGTGGTCACCCCTGGAACTTCTCCAAATCCTATTGCCAGAGGCAACAAAGTGAGTGCTGTAATCTAATTGGCTAAGACATCCCTTAGCTTATGTCAATTATCTTGTAAGCTACACAGAAACACAGCCATTCCAGTTTTATCACTAGTTTTCTTCTAAGCCTTGTCTGTTTGCAAGATAGAAGTGAGACAATGCACAGGAAAAGAACCAAGGGTTATCGGAGTGGGAAGGGACCTCAGAGCTCATTAACCCAGCTTCCTGCTTCACTTCACAGAGAAGTAAACTGAGCTTCTGACTAAGTCCTGTTCCCTAAAAGCAGAGCCTGAGACAAGGATTCAGGCACACATGGTTCACTGAGGGTGTGTGCTTCAAGGAAAACCTATGAGGGAGCAAGGGAAGCAGTACAGAAAAGAGGAAGGTGCTGAGAAAGGCTGCGACCTCAGGAAAAGCCAGGTCTTGGCCTGGAGGGCTCTGGCTATGGGCCTCCCCTGGCATGGGAGGGCCTGCTGTCCTATCAGCAGTGGATAATGCTCTAGAGAAAGGAGCAGCCGGGAGCTGTTAGCGGGCAATGCTCATGGCGGGTGGGGGATGGGCCCACCGGCCCAGGAACAGGAATCTGGGCAGGGCCCAGTGGTAGTGCCTCCTCCAGCCCCAGAGAGATGCCTACATAGAGCATCTGTGTAAATACATATTTTTATTTATGTAAACATATAAAGAAATATCTGTATATGTCTCTCTCTAGAGTTATATAGAGGCAGAGAGACAGACATACAGAGGCAGAGGCAGAGACACAGAGAGAGACAGACAGACACATGGAGAGGGAGAGGCAAGACACACAGGCTAAATGGGCCCTGCAGAAGCTGACATTCCAAGGGAACATACACTGTGAGTAATGGACACGCTCAGTAAAGAGTGTGTGGAGTGGAGGGTGAGACGTCTAAGCCACTGGAGGACAGAACAGACGTGCCAAGAGGGTGTGTCTGCGCTGTGTTAGTGACAGAGCTCTGAAATGCAGAGCCACGGATGCCCCGACTGAGGTGGAGTTTTATAAGTGAGACCAGGGGGTTGGTAACCTAGGGAACACATTTGTCCCTGAGACTAGGACAGATCCTGAGGTGTGAGCCCAGCTGCAAGCCATAGGAGGACACCCAGGAGTCAGGAGACAGCACGCAGAGAGGCTGGGGGCTGTCACAGTGGTGACCACAGAATTACAGCCCGGGTCGTGAGTGGGACCCTGGCCAGCAACAGAGCTCTTGTCAGGGGGATGGGAACAGGCTGCACTTGGGGGGGGGCGGGGGAGGGCAGCCTTAGGGAAGTCGGAGGCAGGGGTCATGACACAACACAAGTCCCAGGGAGACTTGGCAGGTGCAGAGTCCTGGGATCCAGGGGAGGTGTGATGGCAAAGGGAAGGCAGGAACCTAGCAGAAGCACCAGGTCCCAGCAGGACTAGCAGCTGATCACCTCTTCTCGGGAGGGTTTCTTTAATCCCTCCTCACTGGTCCCAGAGTGAAAGGCACCCTGAGCCTGCAGGTGGCTGGGTGGAGTAGGGGGACTGGGAAGGTGGCGGGAGGAATGGTGGGAGGTCAGTGGACCCTCCAAAGGCAGGAGCGAGGTCTCAGCAGTGGTCTGGGGCAAGAAATCTATTTAGGAAACCAAGCTTTGCAGGCAGTGGAAGACTCTGGGTGGGAGTTTGTACCTGAATCTCTAGGGGGTCGAGGCAGCCCCTCTCGTTATCCAAGCCTGTGTTTGCTGAATGTGCAAACATCCACAAGTAAGGATCTTAAAGAAAGATTACAAAGAGCAAAGCTCCTATAGGGAACACACACTATCAATCTTGAAAGTTCTCTTCCATTTTTTTACAGCTGCTCTTCTTCAATAAACATCACATTGTGGTTTTGTTTATTTTAGCATATTACAGTTTTGATAAAGCCCCAAATCCTTACATCAAATATATTCCTCAATGTCAAAAGGGCACGCAAAGAAATGTTTCCTAATGAAAGATTTCTCTTTTATCTGACAGTGAGGATTTAGTGGTGCTGATCTCTTCATCCTCTTTTCCATTAAAAAAAAAAAAAAAGTTGAACAAAATTACCTTTCTTGGAATAACAGC
The DNA here is from genome assembly GCF_030028045.1 of Hippopotamus amphibius kiboko. Taxonomy (NCBI): domain Eukaryota; kingdom Metazoa; phylum Chordata; class Mammalia; order Artiodactyla; family Hippopotamidae; genus Hippopotamus; species Hippopotamus amphibius. Next base: position 223,692,616 of record NC_080186.1, read on the forward strand.
TCCTTTTAAAACCTGACTGCTTTGTCATTACCTCTGTAATCTCCCTTGGAGATCATGGGCTATTCATTTTCTCCCTGACTCCAATTTGCCTTTTGATATTTTCCTTTCCTCTGTTCAAACCGTCCTCCGATTGCCCAGCTCATCAGAGCAAGGCCTTAGCACAAGCAAGAGCCCACTGCCGTGGCGTGTCACCCACGGCATGTCACCCAGAGCTCCGCCAGCTCTGAGGCCCCTCTGTGCACCACGGAGGTGCTTTGAAAATGGTCTAAGCTCTTCTCATTAAAGCTTTCTCTAGCTCTTATCCCTGTGACATCTTTTATCTATATATCATGTCAGAGGCCGCAGCCTCGCAGTCCTGAAAAAAAAGTAGCTACTGAACCTTTAAAAAAAGGAAAACCTGACAAAAGGAAAGGCTGGAAATATGACATGATTACCTGTGGACCCTCAGGGCCCCGTGCGCAGCTGTGGTGGGGAGGGGGTTCCCTGCACGAGGGGGCCTGGCTGAGAGGTAAGTGGACCTGAAATGCAGCCCACATAGAGCTGCGTGTGCCTAGAGAGGGTGCCTTTTCCCACTTCGTACCAAGCGCCATCTGGACTGGCAGCATCTCTGGGTTCTCCGCGGGTAGTTTCTTCTGCGTGATGAATTGAGCCAGTGGGTCAGTTTGGGTTGTTTTTTCTTTTCTCATGGTGTTGAATTGTTGCTCTTTTCTTCTTTGGTTTGGTTTTGTTTTGACTTTCAGTCCTTATTTTTAATTTTCTTTTTTTTTTTTAATTTTCATTTTATATTGGCGTATCGTGGATGAGCCATGTTATGTTAGTTTCAGGTGTACAGCAAAGCGATTCAGTTATACATACACATGTATCTATTCTTTTTCAAATTCTTTTCCCATTTAGGTTATTACAGAGTATTGGGCAGAGTTGCCTGCGCTACACAGTAGGTTGCTGTTGGTTATCTATTTTAAATATAGCGCTGTGTACATGTCAATCCCAAACTCCCAGTCTATCCCTCCCTCCCAACCCTCCCCCCTGGTATTGGGGGGTTTTTTTCTTTCATTTCATCTGTGTGATTTGAACTCCACTGTCCGCTGTGGAAAGCTGGGCAGCCCCTGGCACAGCCACGGTTCGGAGGAAGCACTGCACACACACAAGAAACCTCACGCGCCTCTCTCTGCCTCTCCTCTTACACGTCCCCTCAAAGTGAAATTCCTTTTCAACTATGTTTAATCAGCGGTGTGGATCCAAGTGCACTGGCTTAGTCCTTACTGGATTTTGATGCACAGTCACACCCCAACTCATTAGTGACAAGAAAGCTGAGCTGCCAGACATGGCTTCTGAAACTCTAGGGAAGCAGTCTGTGCTCGAGCAAGGTCCAGCATCCACACACAAGCTGAGCTGGCTCTTTCTTCTCTTTTAAGCTTTATTGATCTCAGGAAGAACTGAAGGCCTGTTCAGAAAAGGTGGGAATCAGCTCAACATACTAATTTATGTATTATTTATGGACTTAAGGAAGCCTAGACACAGCAATAAAGAAAAATGAATCCATGTGACAGAACTCCCATTGTATTCGATTCCAGCATTAGGAGTATGCCACACAAGCACGGAGAGATCTCGCAGGGCAGAGAATGGGGTAGTAAGCGCTGTGGAATTTTAGATCAGACAGCACCATCTCCCCTGAGACCTGCAGCAAGTTCCAACACTTCTCGAGGCTTCAGTTTCCTCATCTGTAAAATGGACAGAAATATCAGTTCTCAGGGTTGTGGTGATCATCACATGGGAGAAGTAATAGATGAAACTCTAAGTGGTTACAAATTCCTGTTGTGGGTATCCCGTGTGAGGAGGGGTTCAGCTCCTAGAATCTTGTCACAGAACAGTCCCCTTTCCCGACCTAAGGCCCATGGGAAGAGGCAACTGGCAACAGAAAAGAACTCACCCATTTTTACTCCAAAAAGACATAAGAAGAAAGATCTGCTCCACTAACAGAAAGCAGTTCTCGCTCTCTCTCTCTCTGTGTCTCTCTGTGTCTGTCTGTCTCTCAGTCTCTGTCTCTGTCTCTCTCTCTGTGTGTCTCTACCTCTGTCTCTGTCTGTGTGTGTGTGTGTCTCTGTGTGTGTCTCTCTGTATTTCTCGCTCTCTCTTTCCGTCTCTCTCTCTCTCTGTTTCTACCTCTGTCTGTGGGTGTGGGTGTGTCTGTGTGCGTGTGTGTCCCTCTCTGTCTTTCTCTTTCTCTCTGTGTCTCTACCTCTGTCTTTGTCTCTGTGTGTGTGTGTCTGTGTGTCTCTTTCTCTCTCTCTCCCTCTGCTCACTTTCCCTCCCTCCCTCCCTCCCTCAATCTCTTTTCAGAAATAAATACAAAACTGGCTCAATAATCCACCTACCATATAGGAATAAATCCAGTATTTTTTCTCACTATACCCTCCAAGTATTGGCCAGTCTGCGTTTCATGCTGGGCAGGGAGAGCCCTGGTCTCCAGCTGGTCCCCTCCTACCCTGGCTTCTTGCTGCCACCAGAGCAGCTGTTGAAATCTGATTGTCCACAGCCTGAGATGCCCATCCACTGGGTGCTGATCCAACACCCTCAGTCCTCGGAGAGGGGACAGTAGACGTCAAGTTCAGCAAAGGATGCCCGCCCCAACATGGGTTCCCAGGACAGCACTTCTTAGCTGATGTTCTCCCCTCCCTTTCCACTCATTCCCCAGGCATGAGAGTTCTCAGGAGCTCTTTATCATAATTAGTTCATGTGGCTAGAACCCGCTGACCCTTTCAGGTCCCTGCTATCTATGCCCTCTGAAGGCAAGCTGAGTTTTCTTTTCAGCTTTGAAATCCAGTGGATCTCATAGTAATCAAGGAGGCCTGTCGGCACTGTCTTCAGGGAGCTGAGCCCTCACGCACCCTGCCAGCTCCTCTCCCATCCTCTTCCCTGTTCCCTCCCCCACTGCCCCCTCCCCCTCCCAGGCTGTGCTGACACCACCTTCTCCCCTCCCCTGCCCATCCCCACCACAAAAAGGACAAAGCTACCTCCTGAGTTTCACCCTGGGGACTTCACCCTTCACGCGAAACAGAAGGAATATCTTCAGTGAGACATTTTACTACAAATCTAACATTTATTGAAAGATGATTATGTATGACAAACACTGTGCTAAATATTTTACAACCCTTGTCTCCTTCAATTCTTACAACTACCTGGTTGTTATACTCTCCGTTTTACATATGAGAAACTGAGTCTTTGGGAAGCTAAACAACTCATGCAAGGACACAGAGCCTATAGGTAGGAGTACAATTTGAACCCCTTCTATCAGATTCCTCTGCTCCTTAGAGTCTCCCATCCCCCGGCATTCACTCCACATCACTCTTCTACATATTCGATAAGCACATACTGTGCCAGGAAATCTTAGTAGTTCTCAGCCCTCCTCATAAACTAACTCATTTTATTCTCACAGAAATCCTACGAGATAAGCACTATTATTATCCTCATTTCACAGATGTGGAAACTGAGACAGCATGAGCTTACGTTAACTTGCCCGGGGTCCTACAGCTGTTGAGGAGCAGGACAGGGATGCCAACCCAAGTAGCCTGAGACCCTTTTGTCTGTATGGCTCCTACCCGGCCTAGCTCCTCCCAGAAGCCTCCTCTCAGCAGAAGAGGGGTGGCAGTGTCAACGGGACAGGGCAGGGGCCAGTGGGACAAGGACTCTTGCACCTACGTGGTCTAAGAACAGAGTTTCCTAAAGTGTCCTACTCTGAGATGGCTGCTGTGGTCCGCAGGACCAGGGAGGGGCTCAAGCCAGGGCTACCTGCTTGTGTGTGCTGTCCCTGCGGCCCCTGCCACAAACACATCCCTACCGCCTGGACTGAAGGTGCCCAGATTTCATCTTAAAGATAAACTCTCCAGGGACTTCCTTTGTGGCACAGTGGTTAAGAATCCGCCTGCCCAATGCAGGGGACACAGATTCGATCCTTGGTCTGGGAAGATCCCACATGCCTTGGAGCAGCTAAGCCCGTGCACCACAACTACTGAGCCTGTGCTCTAGAGCCCACAAGCACAACTACTGAGACCCCGTGCTGCAACTACTGAAGCCCATGCGCCTAAAACCTGTGCTCTGCAACAATAGAAGCCACCACAATAAACCCGCACACTGCAACAAAGAGGAGCCTCTGCTCACCGCAACTAGAGAAAGTCCGTGCGCAGCAAGGAAGACCCAACGCAGTCAAAAACTAATAAATAAATAAATAAATAATAGCTCTCTTCTAAAAAAATGCAAATGCCTGTGGGTGCTGTACCTCCTCAAATACCACTTCAGCGGAGGTAACCACCCATCAGAGCACACTGCTTTCCTTTCGGTGCCTCTTCTCAGCCATCTCCGTGTACTGAGCTCAGGTGCAGAGCCGGATGCCCTGACCCAGGACAGAAGCAGCGCCGGGAGCTGGACTCCGAGCCAAGGCTGACTTGCTAGGGCTGGGAATTGTGAGTCAGGGACAAACAAGTTCTCAAGGAGAAGTGGCTGGTGGGCCAAGACCACAGGGCCTCCCCAGCATGCACACTGGCATTTGCTCCTGGGGCAGCCTGGCGCACACCCCTGAAGGGGACCCTGTGCCCCACCCCCTCCGCGGCACTCTGTGCGACACCACAAACACTGCTCACTGGGAGCCTGTGTCTGTCTGACTGAGGAGGGTCTTCCTCTGACCTTGGGAGCATGCTCAGCTGGCACCCAGGGAAGCTGGGAGAACCACAAGTTAATGCCCCTGCAGTAGCCTGAACTAGTATAGACAGGCATTGGTGACTCAGTACCAGCTCCCTCATCCCCCATGGGGATAACTCCAGGGAAGTCCTATGCTGTCTCCCACGTTCTCCTTCAAGACTGAGCTCCAGGTAACTTCAGTGGTGACTGGTTTTCACCCATCCCTTCCTCCCCTTCCCTATCACCTCCCCAGTCCTCTACTTCACCTGGGGTAACCTCCCAGATAAACTATGTGTACTCAAATCCTTGTCTTAGGGTCTGTTTGGGGGGGCATTACTCTGAATATTTAATTTAATTCTGATTTTTCCTTCTGCATTGCGTTTGCCTTCTTGGCTGATTTGGGACTTTTTTGCCACAATTCATTCTTGAATATCATCCCGTTTTGTACTTTGCAAGGGTGCGTGCATACAATTCTGCGATACAGGAGACAACAGATGTGGACTGTGGAGATACAAGAGCAGAGAAGCACTGACAGATAAAAGCAGAGCTCTTGTTGAAGAGTCACACTGGCTATCCTCTAAAATGAGCTTAACCTTGACCATTTCCATCAAGTTCTATGTTGGCTCTTGCCAATGAGTCAGTGAATGATCATTGAGCACCTATATGTATAAAAAAATCTGCTAGAGGTTGAATGATACAACACATAAGACACAGTTCCTCCCTCTAGAAGTTTTTAAGTGAATTGAGGAAATAAAATCTCTGCATCTAAAAATAACTCATAAAACAACGTGACATGGAACAAATACTAAATGGATGCTATGTGACAATTTTTTTAAGCTCTTTATTGGAATATAATTGCTTTACACTGTTGTGCCAGTTTTTGCTGTACAACAAAGGGAATCAGCTGTATTTATACATATATCCCCATATCCCCTCCCTCCTATGACTCCTTCCCACCCTCCCTCTAAGGCATCACCCATCATCAGTTGATCTCCCTATGTTATGCAGCAACTTCCCACTAGCTATCTATTTTACATTAAATAAGTTCAATTTCTGGATAGCTCAGAAAGTTCAGAAAGAATTTCATTCCCTTGCCAATGGCAAAGCAAATAGCTTTCCATCAGAGTTGTCCCTGGTCATTTCTGCGGTACAAGGATCAGAATCTCTACCAACAGAGTTTCTTCTTTCCATGAGGCATGCATTCGCTGATTAGAGATCTCCCATTAACATACAAACATGTTTTCTAGGGGTAAACCTGATTCTAGGGATTAGCACCAATGATCCCAGAATCTTTTAATTCAGAGCCAGAAGGAAACTTCTAGAACTTCCAGCCTAACCTTGTCTCCCACAGGTGGCCATCTAGCTTGACCACCTTCAGTGACCTGAAGCTCACTCCCTGCAGTATCTCATTTCTTTGTGGGATACCCTAAGTGGTAGAAAATTCTTCCTGCAATAGTGAAGGTTCTGTTGGAGTCACAGAGAAAGGCATTTTGGGAGCCCCGGTCAGTGCCCTAGAACATCTTATAAAGGGAGATGAAGACTGCCATAAACACCCAGGAAGGCAGGGAACTCACCCCTCACCTCAGGCAACAGTCAGCTCTGGAGAGGAATGGTTTTGAGGATTCATCCCCCAAATCTTCCCAGGAATCTGTTCTATCATCCTCAGTACAGGGGTTTATAAGGTTCTACGGGCCTGAGCCATTTGAAAGCCCAGTCTTCTGAGAGGAGTTATAAGAGCTCTAATCACTGTAGGGTGTACTGGGGCAGGGGCCCCAGGAAAGGCAGGTGAAGTAAGGCAACAGCAGAGAGGGACAAGAGCAACCTTGGACCTTATGAGAAAGCAAGTTGCTCAGGGAGGTTGAAATTCCCAGGAATCAAATGGGAGAGCATTTAAAGTCAAATCTGTACCTATAGGCATTAATTGAGCACCTACTATGAGCCTGATACAGTGATTAAAACACTTGGTCCTTGTCCTTGAGGTGCTCAGTCTAGGTGCCTTGCACCCAAGGCTTTGACTGTCTCCCAGCAGTTACACTTAAATTGGTCCAAAGCTGCAATGTATGTTTTCTTGTTTTAAGACTTAGTTTTTCAAACAATAACAAAAAATGGCAAATAACATTTTTAAAGTCTGTATTCCCACCATGCAGAATTCATAGTTCTGTTTGCCATCTTTTTTTTCTCACGAGCCTCATCCCCAAGATCTTCTCTCACCCCGCAACCTTCACCCCCAGAAAATTACTACCATGAGTTTAGCAGCTATCTTTCAGTCTGTTTTTTCCTACAATTTTACACACAATTTTTCACTCCTGGTTTCACTTTCTATTTCTATTTTTCAGTGGTCACCCTTGAGATTTTAAAACACATACCTAACTTCATATTTTTGCAACTAAATCTAGAGTTATTTGATATCTTCATTCCACCTCCCAAATCTTTGCTTGCTTTAACTTCCCTCCCAAACTTATCCAGTCTCAAACTTTTCTTGCTTTTATGACCAGAATTTTAGTTATATTTTGCTTTTAAACAAGTACATAAAGTGTTCTGCTTTTGCATCCCATACCTTCCTTCCAGGTTTATTTGCATTCCTGCTTTAAGACATTCTTTATTAGTTCTTTCTATCTGTAAGTGGTACTCTCGAAGTCCTTTTATGTTTAAAAATGTCCTTATTTTGCCCTCACTCTTAAAAATGTTATTTGGCTGATGTTATATAGTCTATAATTTACTTTTAAATGTTTCAGCAGAGATAGCATGACATATATTTATGAATGTGTGCTAGTTTTAATCCATGGTTGTGGTTGGTTAAGACTGGAAGTACCCTAATCAATAATAAACAGTCCAGGAGTGGTTAGTTAGAATTTGAATTTAAAAGATTCCATTCAACAAATATGTTTCAATTTTACAAGACTTGCATTTGGCACTTGAGAATGGGATATAGACCTCAGTTTTTTAACTTTTAAACTTTGATTAAATTACATGAAAACAAAAATATAAAATTAAATCTTTAAAAAAGTGAAAAAATAAAAGATTCCATTCAAGACTCCCCAGAGGCAACTTCTGCAAGCCTTTAAAGACTGCCGTCCAAAACCACAGAAAGAGCTTGTTAATTACCATAATTTTATAGAAATATTTTTTTCATTGTTGAAATAATCTGTGGTCAAGCTATTTGGATTGGTTAGAAATACTGCATAGACACCTCCTCAGCTCCTGTATAAATAGAGTATAGAACTGGGTCAGTGCCACAGTTTACCTCCCTGCACAGTAGCAGGCTTCTTTTTCACCTGTGTTCCACCACTTAATGGAGGACTCTGTCATTTGATCGAACAAAAATATCCTTCTTCTGCAATAATGTCACATCTGCCTCTATGAAATATTTTATGCAAGGCATTGGCAGAAATGCCTAAAGGATGCCAAACTAGAATTTCCTTGACCTTATAAAAACAGGTATGACTGTTACTTGTGCCTGCTCACCAAAAAAGTTTGGGAGTGGGGCAGAATTTGATTTGAGACTTGCTTTCATTATAACATCCTACCTGGTGACAAGATTGTACAGAAGTGGACCTCACTCACCACTGATCACTGGAAGCCACTGAAATCTATCAAAAGAATAAAGCAGTGGTTGAATAGGCTTAGTTTAGTTCTTTACAGCTGGATATGAAATTCTGAGGCAGAGTGTTCCAGAGTAATAGCCACTTTCTTCTGGATGAACACATCTAATGATGAGAAGTCTTCTGTCAGTCTGATGGCCACTGCCTTGTAGGTAATTCTGGTGGATATCACAATTTTATATTCTGCCATCCTACCACAATTGGAATCTACTGAAGGATTTTTTTTTTCTTTTTTAATCCTTTTGGCATCCTGACTTTTTCTTCCTAAACTGTTATATCTTCATATTCAGATAATACTCAGCCATTACTTCCTTGAATCTTGGCTTTCCATCATTGTCACAGTCTTTGTTTATGGAGTTCCTATTCGATATAAGTTGAAGTTTCTCATCATATCTTCCATGTCTCCTAATTTCTGTCGTATTTCTATCTCTTGATCTCTCTGTACTACACAGGGAAAACTATGTCAGTTCTATCTCCCAAATACTAATTCTCTCTTTATCTGTGTCTAAACTATCCTATAACCTAACTATGGAGTTTTTAGGTCAGTGACTCCATTTCTCATTTTCAAGATTTCTGCTTGGCTCCTCTTAATTTGACTTTGAATAATTTTTTTCCTGGTCATTCTGTATGTTTGATATGGGAATAGGGTCTCTTAGCATGGCCTCAAGTTGACTCTTTGATTCAGATATCATCACATTAATTCTTCAGTGTAACTGGGAATTGGACACTAGGCAGCTTGATATTAGAAAAGTATGAGAGTAGAAGTATGAGTAAGGTGTGCACCCAGAATCTGTTTGCTATTAGAAAGACTAGAACCAGGAGAGGGACAAGCAAAGCAGGAATATGAAAGATTTCATCTGTGTGGAGAAACCCTTTTACAGCTACTTTACAATTACATTGTGTTCTCTAAAATCAGTTTTCAACATCATGGGTAGTGCTTGGCTTTGTAACTCCAAATTCTTGAGAGAAATCTATGCCAAAAAGAAGAACTGTTTGATCCTGTGAGAGAGAGTTATTAAGAGACTATTTGATGCAAATAAATCAACAAACACTAAGCAGCTGGATACCTGATACCAGGGCAAGCTTGGAAAGACTTAGAGGCCAGCCGGCAGGAAAACTGCTAATTGGAAATAGACAATCATGGGGTTTTTAAGCGGACCAGTGACATCATGCTGCTACTTCATTATTCTTTCTTTTTCTGCTTTGTGACAGAATTGAGGAGAGATACAAGGGAGCTTTTAGCTGGTCAGGAATACCAGGAAGGTTAAATCAGGCAATCGCCCTCATTAGCAAACAACCTATACAGAAAAATAGATTGTGGTTCTGTCAGAGAAGTGATGGAGGGCTACAGGGTAGAAGCTTTGCAATTGCCAAAAACAAAACAAAGCAAAACAAAAACACTATGAGTACTAAGATTTACTAATGCCCTCAGGGCAAACACTATTAATATTAATTAAAACCAGTTAAGCATTGCTGCTGAGTCTCACCAAGAGCCTCGGAACAACTGCCACAATGCAGATTCCTGGGCTTCCGCTCAGAGGGCTCCATTCTGTAAGTCTGGAATGGGGCCCAGGAACCTGCATGCTAACAAGCACCCTATATTCTAATATGAATGATCCAAAAAATACACTTTGAGAAACACTGGATTAAATCGTGAAACAAATTACATCTAGGAGATGGTATATATTTCAATTTAGCACTTAAGTTGGCTGAACTTTTAAGTAAATAAAATAATTACTGATTTGTGGATAAAGTTTCTTTCACTGAAACAGAGTCAAAAAAAAAGAATGGAAAGCTACGCTAACCAGGATTCTCAGTTACCCACACATGAGATGTGTGTCCTATATAGGAGCTCCTGCAGTTCAGGTGCTTTAACACAGTGGTTCTCATCTCTGACTGCACATTACAATCATCTGGGGCACTTATTAAAAATACCAGTGCCTGGGCTCGACCTCAGCCAATTAAATCTGAATATCTGGGGGTGGAGCCTGGGCATCAGTGATTTTCAAAAGCGCACTAAGCAATTTTCATGTGCAGCCAAGGTCAAGAACCACTGGCTCTAATGAGAACTGAGGGGCTAGTCTTGCAAAACCAGCCTTGGAAAGCGAAGACAAACATTGCTGCCTTCAAATGGCACTCAGGCTGGACCTTGGAAATAATTAGGCGTCTGGTAGAAAGACCAGTGTTTCAGAATGTACCCTGAAAGCAAGCTGCTTTGGAATTCACAAATGGATTTTGCAGGAAGGACCTCTTTGTGAAATAACCCCAGGCAGGTGCCTTTTGTTCCAACATCCTGTGGCTTATAAGTAGGACATTACAGCTCCACTCTCAGTCAGTTATCAGCTGCAGTTGAAAATTAGCCCAGTCATCATCATTGATTAATCAGTATATTTCAAAGTCTCTATTCATCAGGAATGGGTCCCACCACTCAACAGATTAACAGGTTATTTTAGTGATTAGCTAGTGTTTTTCATCAGGTTAGCAAAACGCTTTGTAGATATACTTTGGTCAAGCAGTAGCCCCTCACACTGACAAAAGAAGTCTCCCAGAGCCTCTCCCACACCCGCTCCTGACCCTCACAGTCTGGAAAAGCAGGGAATTCCTCCCAAAGGCCCCTGGTATCATTTTCATGACCTCCATCTATTCCATCCTTTCCACCTCCTCTTACACTCCAAGGAGAGAATAAGTTCTGGGTTTTGACTTGACAACAATATTCAAATTCTCTTTTCGATTTTACCTTTCTAAATGAAATAAGCTCCATATCTTGAACTCTTTTCTTCCCAAAGTACCCTGCAATCGTGCAAGTATTTTGATAAGCATCCTCTGTACTCTCCATCTTTTTCACATCTCTTAAGTAGCAGTCTCAGCAAGCAATGCCAGTCAAGCAATCAGCCAGATGATGTTGTGCCTTGCGTAGGTGCCTTGGGAAAGGGGCAGTTGGCAGCAGAGGGATGAGGACTCCTCCGCTTTTGCCCTGAAATCTCCAGCACCTGATCTTTGATTCTTTGCCAGCTTTGTGGAAGCAGCCTGGCTAGAATTTCATTTTCTTGTTGCCCCTAACAATTCCACTGCAGGGAGCAGCTTGGTGTGATGGGGGTGGGGGAGGGGTGTGTCAGAGCCTAGGAGCCTGGAAATGTAAGTGAATGTTACAACCTCCACCTTATATCTGGATGACCTGGGCAAGCCATTTAACCTCCTTGAGCTTTCGTTTCCTCTTCTGTGAAACAGAAATAAAAACACTCATCCTGCCTTCCTTAACAGATGGTTGTGAGAATAAAGTTAGGTGGTAGAAAGTGAGGTGTGAAAGTGCTCTGGAAATTGTAAAGCCTGATATAACTCCAAAGTTTTATCATTAGACTGTGTAATCCATGCACCCCTGATTCCATTCTTCATGACAAAGAAAGCCGTCAACATCAAATGCACAATTGAAGCGTCCCCTGGGACACACAACAAGTTCTCCTTCCTGCTGTCTGAATTACTGATGGGGATAGATATTCCCAAGGCATAGAAAATTCTGCTGGCCTTGGTCCCCTGAGAACTGTCACAGAAAATATGACAAGGAAGCCTAGAGAAAGCTAAAGGGATTAAGGGGCATCAAAGAAAGGGGTTTTGTTTTAGCAAAGACCTTTTCTATAGTCTTTAAGCCAGAAAGGGCTCTTCACTCTCCCCAGATGGTTTCCACGGTGGCCCCATCAGAAGGCCACAGATGGCCACAATGAATCTCTGGGAGAGCCTCACGCTTTCCAAGGAGCCTAAATTATAAGCAAGTAATCAAGCTTTTGGTTTTTTCATGTTGTGTTTGATCAGCCAAAACGCATCAGAGAACAAGTACCCTGCCAATGTCAAAAACAAAACTGTGAACATTTTTACCATAATATTTTTTGTAGAATTAATTTTAATTCACTTTTAGAAAAGACAAATACATCATTTTTCGACACAACCTCCTTGCTTTTCTTTTTTTTTTAACCATAATATTTTAATAGCAAATGAAATGTGAATCCACGTGCCACACAGAGGATGGGCTAGAGAAGTTATCCCTATCCAAAGAATAAGCTGGCTTACTGTCAAATAGGATGAAGCTGTGCTCCCAGGAGTGAATGTCACATTAAATGTAAAAGATTCAGAAAAAATAATGATGTGGAAAATGTATACAGTGCAAATAGAATTTTACAATATTAACAGAATGAAGGGAGCAATGGTTGGTAAATCCTCCAACACAATTAGGCTAAGAAGCTTGATATTTAGTGACATCTAGTGGTGTGAGATATGAAATCCTTCACGGGAGTTATTCTTAGGATGGCAAAACAGTGAATTTAGCAAATTTGCCTACAGGCCAGACCATAGTTTGGGGAGGGAGGGTTGCAACTTTTGTCTTCACTTGCCCATTCCCCATGGACCAGGACATGAAGAATTACAGAATATGGTAACAACAGCCATGGAGAACAGATTGTCTTCAGGTCTGTTGTATTTTTCATTATTTAAATTGATGCTAATATAAGCCTGCTTCCTTAAGACAGTAGATGGTTGCAGCGACAAGAATACAGCATTTGCAGGCCAACAATCTAAGACATGCTGCCTGGTACAGGCCTGGTTTAGCAGACCAAGATGTTAAAGTGACAGTGGCACCAAAGAATAACCTCATTCAAAAAATGAACAGCATATTCCCTTTTAAAATAATAAGACTTTTTAAAGATGCTTTTATCCCAAAATCATAGCCCTTCTCCCTAGTACCCATTGGACTTACTGTTCTTTTATATTATATCATCCAAACCTGGCTAGCATAAACTTTACCTTACAGGTCTTCCTGGACAGGGAAAGAGCAAGACAATACCTTTTTTTTTTTTTTTTTTAACAATAAACTGCATATATTTAAAGTGTACAATTTGATATTTTTTTCTTATTAGTAATGTATATATGGCAATCCCAATCTCCCAATTCATTTCCCCCCCCAACCCCCTCCCCACCTCGCTTTCCCCACTTGGTGTCCATATGTTTGTTCTCTACACCTGTGTCTCTATTTCTGCCTTGCAAACCGGTTGATTTGTACCATTTTTCTATATTAAGCATATATTTGTTTTTCTCTTTCTGACTCACTTCACTCTGTACAACAGTCTCTAGGTCCACCCATATCTCTACAAATGTCCCAATTTTGTTCCTTTTTACAGTTGAGTAATATTCCATTGTACATATGTAGCACATCTTCTTTATCGATTCATCTGTCGATGGACATTTAGGTTGCTTCCATGTCCTGGCTATTGTAAATAGTGCTTCAATGAACATCAGAGTGCATGTGTCTTTTTGAATTATGGTGTTCTCTGGGTATATGCCCCATAGTGGGATTGCTGGGTTATATGGTAACTCTATTTTTAGTTTTTCAAGGAACCTCCATACTGTTCTCCATAGTGGCTGTATCAATTTACATTCCCACCAACAGTGCAAGAGCGTTCCCTTTTCTCCACACCCCCTCAAGACAATACCTTTCTAATGTGTCTTCAGAAACTCAAAGTGTTCAAACGGCCACAAGCCTCCGTTTCTGAGACACTCGTTCCAAGGAGGCTTCTTATTAAGAAGCCAGTAAAAGTCTCTGAGTAAACCAGCAGTGAGAGGAGCACGGGTCATTAAGCAGGCAGAGAATAACACTCAGATGGGACTCGCCTCAAGTGTAGGGAAACAGCGATTGCTTTACTTCCCATCCTCACCCCCTTTTGAACATTCTCCTGGAATTTTGCCTAAGTATTCCTTCACCCATTCATTCACTCAACAAATGATTCAAGACCAAGGTCAGTAAAGAAAAGTAGAGAAATAAGACCTTTATGAGATCTTATTGTCTTGATCATTGAATTTATAGGATGAGGTGTCTTTTGATTCCAAACTAAAAGGATAATCTGAGCTTAAATAAGCTGATAATGCTTCAGTCCCACGCATCACATCCTGTATGATGTGGACACCTCAGAAGACGCCTTGTCCTGGATGTCACCCAGACCGAGTCAGGTTCTCAAGAGAGCCCCCTGGTGTTCAGAAGCAGTATCTGCACCAAGCAGAGCTCCCTGTGGCTAGACCCCAGCTACAGCCAAGCCCTAAGGAGGGCTCTGTGCCCCGGATCAGCGGTTGGAGGGAGGAGGAGGCACGGCTGGAGGCACACTCAACATCAGAGGCAGCAACCTCACCACAGTTCATGGATGGGTGGATTGCTACCCACAGACCACGGGAGGAGAGGGGAGGTTATGCCTTTACCTGTCAGGGGGCATCTTCCTCCCAACCTTGGCTCCATAGCTCTTACAGCTATTAGGAGAAGCAGCCTGAGAAATGGCTTGCGTGAAATATCTGCATGCCTTGCTCCGTGATTCCATTCACATATTGGCTTGAAAGTTTCCTCCTCAGAATGGCCTTTCCTGACCATCTGTCTCAAATATGCCACCCTGTCCTGCTTACTGCTGGAGCCCTCTCCAACTCACATTCCTGGCTGTCACTGGAATTGCCGCCCCCTCTCTCTCCCATCCCCTCCCCATCTATGCCAGCACCAGGGCCTGATGCTTCTTCCTTCTGTATCTCCCTCTGATTTGTCCCCTCTGCTACGGTCCCTCCATCCCTTCCTTGGTTCAGGCTCTCCTTGCCTTTCACTCCTCACTTGGCTATTGAAAGAACCTCCTGCCTTCAGGCTCACCTCCTCCAGTTTATTCTGCACACCAACTCGGAACAGCCTTTCTACTCCTCTCCCCCATGGCCCTCCGACCTACTAAATTTCCTGAGTGCTGACATGTGCAGGATAAAGTCCAAGTCTCTCCAGGACCTGAATCCTAGGCCCTCATCTCCCGCCATCTCCCACATGCTCGCCGTTTCACGCACACACAGGTCGTCATACCCTCTGGGATGTTCCACCGTCTTCCATGCCTCCGTACCATTTCCCATGCTGCTCCTCCTGACTAGGATGCCCCGTCTTCCCAGACATCTACTCTCCTCCTCAGCCTCCTTTCCCCTAGATTTAGTCGCCCCTTCCTCTGAGTTGTCATAAAGCTTTGCTTTATCTCTCGTCAACAACTTTCTCATATATTCCTCATAATAGTTTTGTTCACCTATATGTCTCCTCCACCAGACTGTAAGATTCGCAAGAGATCGGACATTATTTTTATTATTCTTTGTATCTCCAGCATTGGGCATAGTACCAAGCACAGATTTAATAGTTAATAAGTGTTGCCAAATGAATAAAAATTGTAAAGCATCAGTTAGATCAACAACATGGAGAGGTGTTTTTTTTTTCAGCATCAGAGCAGTGTAGTGAGTGTGAATACTACTTTGCTATCCCACAGTCTTCATTATTCAAGTGTCTCTTCCCTGCTCTTCTTCCTCCCTAACAGAATCCTAATCTCCTTCAAGGAAACACCCCGTCCTCCATGCAGCCCATATAGGAAACCTGACCTCATTTCCGGCTTCAGAATATTCCAAAGGTAATGTCATTTCCATCCCTTTCCAGTGACTGGTTCCACGTGGCATAGGTCTGAATTCAGACCTATGAAACATGAGAAAAGATTTTCTGGGGGCTCCTCAAGCTTCCAGAAGCAACCATTGCTCTCTTTCTCTAGATATAGCCCCCTGCTATATGCCTAAGAAGAAGCCCACCCACAGAGGCCAGCAAAGCCAAGAGCATCTCAGGAAAATGGGGCAAGAGCCCCTGGATCAAGGCAGCACTGAAGCCTGCCCTATCTCTGGACTTGTAGCCATGTCGCCCAATAAACATCTTTCTTGTTTAAGTCTTCTTAAGCTCTTTATGCTATCATTCATAATAAAAATCATCTCACCTGAAACATATACTCACAATAATATATGTACAGGTACACTTGAAAAATACCACTTAATCACTCATTCCCTGATTGATTCTCCAATGGTATTCATATCACCCGTCCTGTCTGACTTTGAAATAGAGGATAGACTAAGGAAAATCAGGGCTTCCATGGTGGCACAGCGGTTAAGAATCCTCCTACCAATGCAGGGAACATGGGTTTGAGCCCTGGTCTGGGAAGATCTCACATGCCATGGAGCAAATAAGCCCATGTGCCACAACTACTGAGCCCACATGCTGCAACTACTGAAGCCTGCACACCTAGAGCCCGTGCTCCGCAACATGAGAAGCCACTGCAGTAAGAAGCCTGCACACTGCAGTGAAGAGTAGCCTCCACTCTCTGCAGCCAATAAATAAAAAATAAAAATAAAATAAATAAAATTATTTTTTAAAAAGGAAAATCAGTACAGCAACTAGTGCCAGCTCATCAAGTTCACGACACAATAAAATCACTGGACAGATCCAGTCACATTTTGAGAAAATTTGTTTAGTGACTAACCTCCTGATGATTATAAGGACAGAGGTATGCCATAACTGAGTTCAGGTTCAAACCTCCATCACTGTTCACTGTATGCTGTCTTCCCTGGCTTAATTACTGCAGTTTTTTGATATGTCCATCACTTTCTTGATTGTCTGCCTTAAAAAAAAATTAGCCCTGAAATAATAATACTAATTGTCCTTAGTCATCAAAAGAAGAGTACACAGAGATGCCGAACGAAACTTGGAAGCTAAGAGATAAAAGCGAGCAAATCTTGGCCCCTGGTTCAGAATGGTCTTAGACTGGTCAAAATAACTGCCTGGGTCAGTGTTCACTCAGGGATATTTTGAGGAGAAAAAGATCTAATGCAGAACTGGCGATAGAGGTGGTAAACAGGCTGGAAGAACAGATGAGAAAAACAGAACCACAGTGTGGTATGGCTGAAGGAGCCCAAAGAAGAAGGGGGCGGTACCCAAAGATCAGAATGGCGCCCCACCCCCGCAGCCTGGGAGCCTGCACACTCTGCTCTGCTGCTGGAGGAGCTGCCACCTCTGCTGCGGGCGGTCAGGAGCCAAGGAGCCCCCATGCTTGCTAGTCCCACTGAAGCTGCCACCACGCAGCTGGAGCCGTGGTTGCCTGCCGTCCCACTTAGCCACGTGCTGCTGGCAAAGGTGTCCCTGAAGTTGGTGGCTCCCTCCTCCTCCTGACTTTCAGCCCCCTTCTACGGAGCCCTGGAAGACCCAGCAGGGAGCGAGTGTGGTTTGCAGACTTCAAGCCCCCATGGAAGCAAAGAGACTGTGGCAGCGTGCGTGTGGTACTTTCCCATCCATGCCATTAAGAATCACATTGAGAATGACAAAACAGCCCAGGAATGTTCGAGATCATTTGATGTGCTTGTACAGCGAACCATACTGTACGGAGAGGCGCTCAGAACGGCAAGGAGGCAGAGGGCCAAGTGATACAGATAATGCCTGCAAGGCTGGGACACCACAGTGCATGACCTCCCCCTAGGCAGTCACACTTATTTCTGCGTGGAGTTCGAAGGAGCGCTCCAGAGAGCTGCTCGCCGGCTCTACCTTGCCGGTCAGTCCACACACAGACACATCTTCCTTCCCTTTTCTTTGTCTGGTCTTCCATTCTCTCCCCAGTACCCCACCCCCCACATTTTTTAACCAGTCCCGTGAGGCACCCCTCCTCATATGCGCCTCAGTGGAGCTAGAAGGGCAAGGTTGAGTTTTTTGAGTCTTCCTAGAAACTCATCAAATAAATCTTCCTCTGGTTACTAGGGACCATTCTTACAGCAAATGCACAAAGTGCTACTAAGCTAACAGAGTCTCTATTTCCTCCTCATTTTCCTAAGACTGACTTCCAAGGAGTGAGAGTGGAACATTCTGGAGGAAGTTTGTTTACCAGGCCTGGTTTGGAAAGATGTCAGGTAGCTCAAACCACACATCTTATCCCTGAACGTGCTGCTTTGAGGCATCCACGGAAAGTCTTACTCGTCCTCACCCTCACACTGATACCACGTCCCTAATCAGCAACCAAGGAACACCCCTCTTCCTGATTTCCGCACAAAAGTTTGGGAATTTAAGCCAAAGCACTGAAGTCGTGCTATTTAAGGATCACCTCCAGGGCAATGGATGCTAAAGCCAATGTGCGGGTGCTCATGAATGCTGCAGTCTACTCCCACATTCCTCCAGAGGCCAATAGTGAGTAAAGACTATAAAACGCAAGCATGATGCCTTCCCTGATTATTTCACAGAAGCCACCCTGCAGAAAATAAAACCCTATTTATCCAGCCTCCTGCATCCCCCCAGCTCCAACATCCAGGTCTAGACTCACCCCATCATCAGGCAGGACACAGAGACCATGAAGCCGCAGATATCAGGTGTGTGGCCATACGAAGAGGAGCGTCGTGAATCGTGAGCTCCACGTGGGCATCTTCTTCCCTGTCCAGACACCTGCTGTTCTCTCAGTGACACTTTGAAAGGGTGGGGGAGGGGGAGAGAGAGGCTGTGTAGACAGGTGCGCATGTTTCCTGTGTGGAAGCAGAATGGACCAGCACGATACTTTTTAGGAATACTGAAAAGGCCCTTTGACATAACCAGCTCTTGCAGTAGCCCACCAGGCTGTCTGAAATTTCTAGGATTCACGACATCACTTAAGGGCCCCAGGATGTTTCCAGAGGAACCGAGAGAAGCACACACGTGGGCCACAGCATTGCTACTGGGTGAACGTCCGTGATTACAAACAGCTGGCCCTCTCCAACAGGGGTTTATGGGGAAGACCCAGCCCTACTTATTCCCTCATGGTCAGGAGAATGAGATCTTCTCAAGAAGCCCAAGGGTCTCCAGGGAAAGGTCCTGGCAGCAGCAGGATGCAGTATAACAGAGTGGCTATGAGCATGGGTCCTGAAGGCGGCAGCTCTAGCTTGGATTCCACTTACAAATCTTTGGCAGTTTACTTAACCTTTCTGGTCTCAGTTTCTCCAGATGTTAATAAACAGGCAGGATTCCAAGGTGACCCCAAGATCCACACTCCCTGGTGTACATGCCCTGCATAATCCCTGGGACTGCGGATGTAATGGATTTTACTCCTGTGGTTGCATGATGTTACGTGGCACAGTTGACTTAAAGAAAGGGAGAGTAACTGGGTGGGCCTGACCTAATCAGGTGAGCCATTTAAAAAACAGCATTTTCTGCAGCTGGTCACAGAGAAAGAAGTCAGAGAGATACGTTCTCCTGATGGCCTGGAAGAAGCAACAACCATGTCAACTGCCTATAAAGGTCACGTGGCAAAGGAAGTGATGGCATTGAGGACTGAGAGCGACCCCTACCTGACTGCCACCAAGAAAATGGGGACCTTAGCCCCATAATCTGTAAACTGAATTCAACCAACAACCTGAATGAGCTTGGAAGAAGATTCTTCCCCAGAGCCTCCAGAAAGGAACACAGCCTGCTGTCACGTAGATTTCAGGCTTATAAGACCCTGAGCAGAAGACACACACATGCCATGCCCAGATCTGTGACCCACAGAACACAACACAAAAACAGGTATTGTCTTGGGCACTAAGCTTGTGGTAATTTGTTATGGGGCAACAGGAAACTGATACAAGCACCAACTCCATAAGGTTTTGCGAGGGAGAAATACACATAAAGCCTTCAGCACAGTTTCTGGTACATAGTAATCCCTCAGAAAATGCTAAGATTATCATCATTCATGGGACACCAATAGGGCACTGAGAGAAAAGACAAAACTTTATAGTTTTAAAATCTTATTTTATAAAAATTACTTAACCTCTCTGAGTCTCAGCTTCCCCACTAGTAAAATGAAACAGTAGCATCAATAATAATATTGCTTGGTATAGAGTCTTCATAAATAGTAGCTCATTTAATCACTCCAACATCCCAGGAAGGTAACATACCTATCACTATTTTAGAAATGAGGACACTGAGATTCAGAGTCAAGTGGCTCACCTATGACCATACCTAAGTATGGCAATGCAAGGTCTCAAACCCAGGCTTTCTGACTTTAAGCCTTGTATTCCTTCCACCTACACCTTATTCCCTCAAAGAACACCTGTAGTTCTAAGAGTGTGTGGTTCTGCAGTATTTGCAGCAGGTTGTTGCCGCCAATGGCTAGATTTATCACACTAACTGCTCAGCTCTCTTCCTCTCATAACAACATCCATATGACCACAGTGTGAAAGAAAGGGTTCTCCAGAGAAATAGAACCAATAGGAGATGTGTGTGAGAGTATTTAGATATATTGATTGATAGACAGATAGGCAGAGATATGAATAGATTTATTTTAAGGAATTGGCTCACACAATTATGGAGGTCCAAGTCCAAAATCTGCAGGGCAGATCAGCAGGCTGGAGACCCAGGGAAGAGTCAATGCTGCAGCTCAAGTCCAAAGGCAGAGCCCGGGGCAGAATTTCTTCTTCCTCCAGGGACATTAGTCTTTTCCCTAAGGCCTTCAACTGATAGGATGAGGTCCACCCACATTATGGAAGGTAACCTGCTTTACTCAAAGTATATTGATTTAAATGTTTAGCTCATCCAGAAAATACCTTCACAGCAACATCCAGACAAGTCTGACCAAATATCTGGGTACCACGGCCTAGACAAGTTGACACATAAAATCAACCATCACACATGGTCACTGTCCTGTGTATCATAAGTCCCCTTGTCCTTTACTTATTTACTTTCTCTAGTGGTGCTGGGTCTGTATCTCACAGCATATCTCGCAATGTGTTTGTATCTCATAGTGTGTGGATCCCCACATGGAAGAAGCAGAAATGAGGCTGGGGTGGGAATTCTAGAGGGAGGGAGATCTTGAGCCATTGACCATGACTGATTGCATAAATGCATTGACTGAGCAAAGACCCTCAGAACTTTATACTGGAGATCCGTTTCTAACAACCCACAAAGTAATAATCACCAAGATCTGTCTCCAGGGAACACTTGGACACCTGCACCTATGTTTTCAGTTCATTATCATTTTATATTCTTTCCAAAGTGAGAAATGAATAAAAAGATAAAAGGAGTCAGAGAAAATAAGGAGTGTCAAGATCATAAACTTTAATAACTTGCTTTCCTGATGCATTTGGAAATACCATTATCTTTAAAACGTCTATAAATTTTTCATTTAATTCAAAATGCACCTCCACACTGAAGTCTTCCAAGCAGGAACACCTTAATTGAAATGGTCACCCTGGTGATAGACCAGACAGCCTACCTGTTCCCACCCCATCCCCATGCTAGGTCTGACACTTGCGAATTTAAAAATTCATTTCTTGGACATCCTCTCAGCCCATATTTATTGAGCTCCATGTTTGGAATCCGGCAGAATGCTAGAATTGCTTGGGACATGGAAAGTTCAGAATGAGCTTTCAGATTTCAAAATGTTTCCGATTTAATTTCAAAGCACCATCAACACACTTGTAATGGTTAATTTTATGTGACTTGACTGGGCCACGGTGTCCAGATATTTGGTCATACGTTATTCTGGATGTTTCCATGATGGTAGTTTTTTGTTTTGTTTTGTTTTTTGATAATTTTAACATTTAAATAAGTAGACTCTGAGTAAAGCAGATTGCCTTCCCTAATGTGGGTGGGCCTTATCTGATCAGTTGAAGGCCTGAATAGAACAAAAAGACTAACTTCCCCTAAACAAGAGGGAATTCTGCCAGCCGACAGCCTTTGGACTTCATTTGCAACACGGCCTCTTCTCCTGGTCTCCACCCCGCTGGCCCACTCTGCAGATTCTGGGCTTGCCAGCCTTCCTAACTGTGGAATGCAGACAAACATCCTATTGATTCCATCTCTCTAGAGCACTAATATAACTCACAGGGGGATTCTTGAGGCATAAAATGCCACAGGTCTAATTAAAAATAACAGGAAGTATAGGAGAAGAGGCTGGCAGACAGGAGAGGAGAGGCTTTTCAGAGATTAAGGATAAAGAGCTCAGCCTCAGATAGAGAAAACTGAAATAATCCAAGAAAAGGAGGAAAAGCGTGGGGAAAGGAGAAAAAGCATTCAAAAACAGTTACAATGGATTCTGAGCAATGCCTCTGTACCAGGCTCTGTGCTCAGGGCTTTACATTCTTTATTTTATTCAATCCTTATAAAACCCTATGAACTGCCAAAATCCAAAACACTGACAACATCAAATAACGGCAAGAACATGGAGCAGCAGAAACTCTCATTCACTGCTGGTCGGAATGCAAAATGGTACAGCCACTTGGGAAGACCATCTGGCAATTTATTTCGCTCCTCCACTCAGCCTTACCATATACTCTAGCCATCCCACTCCTAGGTATTTACCCAAATGAGTTGAAAACTTATGTACATGGAAAAACCTGCACTTTATTCATAAATGTCAAAAATTGGAAGCAACCCAGCTGTCCTTCAAGACGTGAATGGATAAGCAAACAAGTATATCCTTGTAATGGAATGTTGTTCAGATAACAAGAAATGAGCTCTCAAGCCATAAAAAGACATGGGGGGAGCTTAAATGCAAGTTGCTACTGCAAGAACCAGTATGAAAAGGTTATATACTATATGATTCCAACTATATGCAATTCTGGAAAAGGCTAAACTATGGACAGCAAAAAGATCCGTGGTTGCCAGGAAATCTGAGGGAAAGAGGAAGGGAGGGATGAACAGACAGAGCGCAGGGGATTTTGGGGGGTGGTGAAACTGTTTCATATGATACTGTGATGATGGATACATGACATGCATCTGTCAAAACCCATAGAACTGTATGACATAAAGGGAAAGGGAAACGGGTACATAGGAACTCACTGTAGTTTCTGCACAATTTTTCTGTAAACCTGAAAGTGCTCTAAAAAATAAATTCCATTATTTAAAAATTTTTAAACCCTATGAGATAGGTATTATCCCCACTTTACAGGTAAGGAAACTGAGGTACAAAGAGGTAAATAACCAAGGTGACACAATGCAGCTAAGCAACAGCAGTTCCAGGAAGCAAACCCAGGGGTGGCCGTGATCATAGCCACCTCCTACTAAGGATGTAGGAGCCAGGCAGCTCTCCATCAGTCCATACACAAACCCTCTGGGCCCCCACAACACCCACCAGCAACTCATGCATTTCCTTTCCTAATTCTTATACGTCTTTCTCCACTTAATAATTCTGCTATATGTCTTGTTCTCTTTCTCCATCTCTGAAGCCAGCACAAGGCAAACAAAGGTCTGATAAATTGCCTTAATCTACTGAGGGTCCTAACCTGGTTCGTTATATCACATGCCCCCGACCATGGCCTCCCATCACGCTCATGAGCATTGCAAAGCTGCTGAAACTTCTTACTCCCAAGGCCCTGTTTGACTTCTGAACACTCCCAGGGGGACCTTCTCACCACCCACTCAGTTCAGACTATCCCAAGGGACACTGAAACAGGGTGCACCATCTTCAACTTTATTGGAGTATACCAGAATTGCACTAACATGCACCTATTTAAAGTGTACAATTAACCAGCCTGACACATGTATACAACCATGAAACCAGCACCACAACCAAAACAAACATTTCCATATCCTCCAAAATTTCCTTGTGTCCTTTTGCCATCCCTCCCTCCACCCCCTCCAGCAGGCAGCCACTCGCCTGCTCTGGTGCCACGGATGACGTGCCCTTTCCTAGCGTTCACGTAAATGGAGTTTTGCAATGTGAGCTCTTCTCAGTCTGCGGTCTTTCACTCAGCATAACTAGTTTGCAATTCACCCATGTTGCTGTGTGTAGAGCATTTCACTCTGACTGGTATTCTGTCATATGGCTGTACTATAGTGTGTCTAGCCATGCTCATATAGATGGACATGGTTATTTACCTCTCCGTACCGCAGTTTCCTTACGTGTAAAATGGGATAATACCCATCTCATAAGTTTTTAAAATTTTTAATGATGGACTTTATTTTTTAAAGCTTTCAGTTCAGAGCTACTACAAATAAAGCTGACGTGAACAGTTGTGTACAGGTCTTTGTGTAGACAGAAGTATTCATTTCCTTGGATAACTACTTAGGAGTAGAAGGGCTGTGTCATATGGTAGGTGTACATTCAACTTTTTAAGAAACTGCCAAACTACTTTTCCAAAGTGAGTATGGCATTTTTCTTTTCTGGAGCAGTGACTGAGGGTTCTAATTGCCCCACTGACTCACAAATACTTGGTGTGCTCAATGTTTTGTTGTTGTTGCTTTATTTTGTTTTACTTGTCTGCCATTCTAATGGGTGTGATGTGGTGGCATCCCATATGGCTTTATTTGCATTTGCTTACTGACACATGATGGTGAGCACATATTCGCGTGCTTATTGGCATTTCACATATGATCCATAACATGTCTGTTCAGATCGTTTGTTCAGACAACCCCATCATCTTATCGGGTTGTCTGTGTTCTTATTATTGATCTATAAAAGTTATTTATATATTTTGGAGCCCAGACTGCACACTTCTAAGAGGGCCTGAATGAGGTGGAGGACCTCAGGTGGAGTCCCCAGCTGGTGCTGTCGGAAGGCTCTGTTCAGAACGGGGTCCAGCCTCCGCCTCTCTGTGAGCTCAGGAGGGTGTAGCCCAGCAACACCGTTGAAGAGACAGCTCCATGTGGGCTGTGGAAACGTGGCCAAGGAAAGAAACAGTGTCCCTGTTATGTGTCGGTCAGAGGCTGTGGCCAAGGTCTCTCCTGTCATAGATAGGCTCTCCTTCCTCCTATCCCCTGTCCCCAAGGCCACCCAGAGGGTACCGTCCTACCTCAGCACCACAGGCCCAGGACATGGAGGGAGAGCTCATGGATGGCTAGTTTCATTAGCGGAAGCATCTCAAAGTGTGAGACCAAAGGCTCGGTGTGTCTAGACCAAGTTCTCCAGCTGCCATGTGCCTGTGAACCCCCCAGGGGTCTTGTTAGAATGCAGCTTCTACTTCAGGAAGCCTGGCGTCAGGCCCAACACTCTGCATGTTTAATAAGCTCCGGGTGACGCTGCTGCCGGTCGGGGACCACACAGGTTGGGTGGTGAAGGTCTAGGTCAGAGTGTCTCCGAGTGTGGTCCCCTCATCAGCAGCGTCGGCACCCCTGGGAACAGGCTGGAAATGCAAATTCTTGGGCTTGAGCCAGAGGTACTGAAACAAGGCCTGCAGAGATGGGCCTGGCAGTGTGTTTTAACAAACCTGCCAGGTGACTGTGATGCCTGCAAGCTCTGTGAGGAGGAGGAAGAAACTGTCATCTCGTCCCCCCAACCTGCCCTGTCTGAGAGGACTCCATTGCCGAGTGTTTTTTTGGTTCTTTTGAGTCCCCAGATTTCCGGATTAGAGGAAGTCAATAAATTGACAGGTTTCAAAGTAAACAAGAAAGAGAGGAAGAAAGGGAGGAAGGGAGGAGAGGAGAGGGGAGGAGAGGGGAGGGAAGGGGAGGAAAGAATAATACAGAATAATAATAATAGAGAAACAATCTCATCCACTCTCCTGCCTGTTTCGGCACCTTTTTACGGCTCTCCACCGCACCCTTTCCTAGTTCGTGGATTAGAGAATCGAAGGACTTGAGCCCCGACAGAACGTGCCCCACTTGCTCCTTCACTTGCAGTCTCTGTGGAATACTCTCCAGCCTCCTCAAGGCCTCCTGCTCAGACCCTCGCCCGGCATCTTCAGCTCCTTCAGGTCTCAGTCAGCATGTCACTGACCCCCCAGAATTGTAGCCCTCTCTTCCTATGTCTCCTACTCCCTGCTGGCCCCATTGGGTAGGGGGACAGCGCCTGTCTTTACCTGCAGTGCTCTGCATAGCGTCCGGCGCCGGGTAATGTTTGTTGAATGAATAAGTGGGAAATAGCCAAGGGAGGAAGTAGCCCTGGGAAGAGAAGAAAAGGGGCATTGAGCTCCAGCTGGATAGTCCACCCCCTACACTTTGCAGGTGAGAACACGTCCAGAGGCGGCACTGTCGCTCTCGTCCCTCCCCTGCTCCTTCCCACTGAGGCAAGGGAATATCCTGGGCTCGCCAGGCATGGATACCCTCAGGGGACACCAGACACCAGGGCCTGGGACAGACCGGCTCTGTCGTCCGGGGAAGGAGCGGCCGCCCTTGGCCCTCGCCTACGGGGGCCGCTCACACACGTCTGTCTCCCATCCCGTAAACTCCTCCCCAGCCTGTGACCGCAAACTCTTCACGCACGCACACGATCACTTGTTTTACACGTTTCTAGAGCAGAGAACAGGTTGTATAACTCCAAACCCTCCACACTATAAACTAGCAAGCCCTGACCAGGTAGGCACACGCAGAGGCCCCAGAAACGTGGAGACGGAAGTGCAAGAAATGATCCGGAGACGCATCTCGGTGCTTGTGTTCACTCCGGCAGGAGCCCCTTGGTTGCCCTGACTTCCGCATAATTCACCCGTCACCTAATCCTGATGCCCACCCAGGCGTTAAATGGATTTTAGGCCTTTTAACCTCAAACCCTTTGCCAACTCATTCATTATACGCAGAAACCAGACGCAGAGTGCGGCTTACTAAACATGTGTCGCGAGCGGTGCGGGCTCCCCCCTGAACACCTGTGGGGTTGCTGGGATGATGAGACCCAGTCGGGTCTGCAGGAAGCGGTGCCCCTGGCCTTTCTGCTGGGCTTCCCGGCCCCTCCCCGGGTGAGAAAAGCTGAAGGCGGAGCTCACTCCGCAGCGTGCGCTTTTTAGCCATTAGGGTTTGCTGCCCTTCACATTGGACACTGACATGTTTGAACTGCCTGCCTGGGCACGTGTGGGAGAGAATAAAGAGATGAAGGTGCAGCCCTCACTGCCGCGCGGACCTCCGACCGCTGCCCTGGGCGGGGCGGGGCGGGGCGGGGCGGGCGTTCAGGCCACCATGGCGAGGCCTCCTGCGCTTCATCCGGACCGAACGATGAAAATCTCAGAAATCTCAGCTCATCTATTTATTAAATGGCTCTTTTTCACATAAAAGAAATAAACCAGGCCTCACTTAGAGGCACGAATCATTTTCTTTCCAAAGAGTTCAAAAGAGACGGGCGATAACCTTTACTGAGTGACCACTATTAGCATCTGGGGTTGTGACAGACACTTCCGTGCATTTTTTACCTCCTTTAACCTTCACAATAACCCTACGAGGCAGGCGATAAGTGTGAGGCAGAAAATGGCACTCAAGTTAGGCAACTAACTCACTCAAGGGCCTACAAGGAGGGAGGCCTGGGTGTGCCCAGGGCCAGTCCCGCAAGGGGCCAGAGTTTGAGACCTTGAAATATGAACCTTCTAAAGATGTGTGTGTGTGTGTGTGTGTGTGTGTGTACATACACATGTACACACACATATAGTATGTGTACACCTATACAGATATACATATGCACATATGTACGTATATAAACCCAGGTAGATACATATCTACACATACAGAGACAGTTGCCCTCCACATCCTGTAGGCACCACATCCACAGATTCAACCAACCTCGATGGAAAATATCCAGGGGAGGGGGAGGAATGCCAGAAAATTCCAAAAATTAAACTTGAGGATAACTATTTACACAGTATTTTCATTGTACTTACAACTATTTACATAGCATTTACATTATATTAGGTATTATAAGTAATCCAGAGATGATTTAAAGTACACAGGAGGACGTGCATAGGTTATATGCAAATACTACACCGTTTTATGTAAGGGACTTGAGCATCCTTGGATTTCGGTATCTGTGGGGGTCCTTGAACCAATCCCCTGTGGAGAGCAAGGAACAACTATATACTTCTTTATGGTCAAATTAATGGATTTATTATGTGTTCTAAACATTGCAATTGATCTTATAATGGAATTATCTGTCATTTTGTAATATTTCCTTTGAAATTGTTTTGAGTTGGTCCCGTACAAACAAAGGATGAGGTCACCCACATCCATTCTCCTCCATCTTTTCTCACATTATCCACACGTAGAAAATGATAATATTTATATGGCAGGCTGAGGTCATCTGGGCGAGATTTAGGCATACCTCTTTGGAACTTGGTGTAAAAACACTACATTTTCTTTGTTTTATATATAGTCATGATAAAAATAAAAGATATTAGGGAAGATGTTGAATAATGAACTAAAATAAAACTTCCTCAAAAATCTTTTCGCATTTTTTAATGAGAACCTTGAGCTTGCTTGCAGGAAGAGGACAAGCACAACATTCTTATATCAGATTTTCAGGCTGAAATGGCTGCACACAATTCCTGCTCAAGCGTTTTCAGCGGTGACTCTTGAAATCTGTGAGAGTCACGTCAATGAGAAATTTTGTTCACCTACGTATAATAAAAATTTTAAAACCATTTTTATAACCATTGAAAATTTCACAACAGTGAAAACTATGCTTTAAAATTCCAGTCACCCTTCTTTCTTTTCACGGGCAATATGCTATTGAAATGTATGTAATGATGGGAACAGATTTTTGATCCAATGAACTTTTTATACTTCAAGCATTTCAAAATAATGACAACACTCTAACTTGGAGAGCATGAATGTCATCCTCCAGGGCCAAAACAGACGAGGGAGGCAGCATCTGCGTGCAAGGCTGAATAAAGGCCCCCCGGAGATCTATGCTGTGATCTCTGGAACCTATGAGTGTGTTACTTCACATGGCAAAGGGCGCCTTGCAGTGGTTAAATTAAGAGTCTCGACGTGGAAGGATGCCCCTGACTAACCATGTGAACTCAGTGTCATCCCGAGGGTCCTTATAAGAAAAAGTAAGAGGCAGTAGAGTCAGAGTCAGAGAAGATGTGACAACAGAAACTGAGGGCAGAGTCAGGGAGACATTTGAAGACACTATGCTGTTGGCTTTGAAGATGGAGGGAGGGGTCATGAGCTGAGAAATGCAAGTGGTTTCTAAAAGCTAGAAAAGCTTAGGGAACAGATAGATTCTCTCCTAGAGCCTCCAGAAGGAATGCAGCCCTGCCAACATCTTGATTTTTGGCCCAGTGAATCCCATCTCAGACTTCCGGCCTCTAGGACTGTAAGATAATACACCTGTGTTGTTTTAAGCCACTAAGTTTGTGGTAATGTGTTACAATATTAGTGGAAAACTAACACACATAGACGGATGGCAGAGCCAGGACCTGGAGCTGGGCCCACAAGGAAACCTATCCAACCTCTGCACCTCCAACCACCTACTTCTGGGGCACGAAGCGCACAGATTCTCTAACAGCTCCGTGGGCCCTTATCCACAATGGATAGCAGGGTGTGCTCTGCAGCTGGCTGCTGACGTAGGTCTCTGGGGAATAGAGCTCCCTGCTCTCACTCAGCACAGCAACCTAGAGCCATGAGCGCTGGCTGTTGCTCAACACGGTTGCCATCCAGGGGGACCGCAGGGCAGCCCTGAGACCCTGCTGCACTTGGGCTGCCCTCCCGGGGCTGCTCGGGAGCTCCTGCCACTGCAGGCCCTGCCCTGCCACCTGAAGGCTGAGAGCAACCATGTCTTGTAGCAACCCAGGTACCCATTTGTGATATCCGCGTGTACCGATGACAACTATTGGGAATCTCTGACTTCTGGGACCATTGTTACCAAGTTTGGTACAGAACAACACACTTGTTATTCTGAGTTAACTGGTGTAATACTTCTCTTTTATTCCAGTGATGTTTTGGTGCCAATTATAAGTTGTTGCCTTGGCATGACAATCTGGTTTTGATAAATCTCACTTCTTTCCTACGTGTGTGTGCGCGCGTGCGCACGCGCGCACACACATGCATGTTTTCTTTTGGGGTGGGGTAGCCAATGAAGACATTCGGAAATGTCCAAGGTCGGCCCATGCCTCACCATCCCCGGCACTGACACTCGGCCAGAACACACTGACACAGCTGTGCCAGCTGTGCACACATGTGTTGATTCATCAGGGCTCCATTTTGACTGGTTGGTGCCTGTGCTGCAAGTTGTTAAATAGTTTTAATATAACTCTTGTTGTACCACTTGCCTGAGTATTGGCTGTATGACAGCACTGGGAAAGCAACTTTTCTAGGGCTCTGACGTGAGCATTAAGAAAGGAGTGATGACCAAAGGAAATGTCTTGCATATTTGCATATATCTGCAAGAATAGATCAAGTCATATTCACAATTATCCCCTAAAGAGGTGTTTAAAAACCGTTAGACCTCTTTCTCCTTCTGAGAAGTAGCCATATCTATACCCCAGAGCCAGTCATTTGTGGTCCTTTTCAAACGTGTCAAAGTTAATCCTCTGCAAGCTATAGAATGGCTGCTTTTTATGCATTTTTCTTTCTCAAAAGATAAGGAAGGAAAGAGGAAAGCCTGTAGAATGAGAGATTGTGGCCGCGTCTCTTTTCTCAGATGCGTCATCCTCCTCAGAGCACTTCTGTCTGAAGATTTCCAGAGCCCTTTGGAACAATCTGTGCAGGTCTCAGAGGTCAAAATCCCTCGCGTGTGGCAAGTGTGGTAAGCCTGATGGGCAGCGTTGACAAGGGTGAGCACTGGCACAGCCACTACCTCCCTGCTTTCCTTCAGTGCTGCGGTCGGTCTGGTCCTCACACTCCGAGTCTTGGGAGCAGAGAACAATTTCACTCTTCCTTGCAACTCTAGCTGGAATGATGCCACACATAAGGTCCTTGAGTGCTCCAATGTGGTTTCTGTCTTATTCTTGGGTCCCTTTCAACACCTGATGGTACAGAACAGCTCACAAGAAGGCCATTGAATAGACAGCAAAGGAACAACCCTCTCTTCAGCTTGTACATCTTGAGTCCTATGCTAAAATTTTCCATCTTCTCCTTGTGGCACAAGCACCCCTCCTCACTGTCCCACCCTATCCTGGACACGCCACTGCCCACAGGAATAGGCAGGGACTCCACTGAGAAGGAGGGGGTCATTTTCTACCTGAAAGCTGAGTAATGGACTGCAACTTTCTTGAGAAGGAAGACAGCGTTGGGGCCCATAACTCGAAATGAAAAGAATGGTGGATGGTTCAAAAAGATGGCGGCGAAGTAGAGAGACGTGGAGTGCATCCCTCTCCACAGATGCATTGGGAATGCACGGAAGGACACAGTCATTCCCACAGAGAACCAGCTGAACACCAGCAGACGGCCTCGGACACCGGAAAGGGCTGCGGAGAACCTGACATAGCCGGTAGGGAGGCATCTACGAGGGCTCAAAGAGGGTGAAGCGGCGGAGCTGTGGCAGACGGGAGGGAGTGAGAAACATACGGAGGGTCCGCAGCGCAGCTCAGCGTTCCCGGACTGAGACATCGATCCGCGGCTGAACGGAGGGTCCAGGAGCGGGAGCGTGGGAACCGGAGAGCTGGTTCAGGGGGAGAAACATTGTTGCCGGTAGGGTGACGGACCGAGAGGACAGGAGGGAGGAGGTCCGCGGAGAGGAGTGCCGATCCCTGAGAGCTTCCCGGCCATGATGGCGGCTGGAGGCTGCAGGCTCCCGGGCGTGGGGGAGGAGCCGCACGCATAGCCTCTCCCTCTCTTTCTGCGCCTCTGCAACAGGCAGCGGAGAGACGCCCTGCGGGGCCACATAAGGTGCTCAGGGATAACAAGCACCCTCAGGCGCTCGGGCGGGGCTAGATTAAAACTCCTTGCAACGCCAGCAGCAGGGAGGCTGCCGAGAGGAAAAAAAAAAAAAAAAAAAACCAGCATCAAAAAGAAAAAACCCCGAGAGAGGCCCAACTCTAAGACTTTCTGTGTACGCCTGAGCCACCAGCGCCCTCTGCAACAGGCACCTCCAAGCCTGACTGAAGCAACAGTGCGCCACTGCTCACTCCCTCCCAGGAGAAGGAGCCACTATTGCACCCTCTCCCTCCCCACACACCGAGGCTTACAGACGAACAATAAAGGAACCTCTGCTGGTCACAGAATAACGCAAAAAAAAAAAACCCAAGGCAAGGAAAAGGACACTTACAGCTGAGACGCTAAGGAAACAGAAATAGTAGTATCAATACCTATTGAACTGGTCCATTCGGGGATCAGTTCTGGATTTTTTTTTTTTTTTCCTTTCTCTCTTTTTTTTGATTTATTAAATACGATCTTAGCCCTAAGGGATCTACAAGTTTTACAACATAATTTTATAAGGATATTTTTTACTCTTTTTTTTTTTTTTTTTTTTTTTTTTTTTTGCCTTTTAGAATACTTCTATATCTGGCTAAGTTTTTGGTAGTACGGACAAAATATCTTTCATACTTTACTTTCATCCCTTTCTTTTATACACTTCTATTCCTTTCTTTTTCTTTGCATATTTCCAACCACATTACGCTCTTCTGTTCCCCTTTCTTCCAGCCATTTTAAGTGTATTTTATCTTAACATACTTATAAGCAACACTATCGGTCTGCTCAGACTCCTTGCTCTATTCTCCAGATGATGCACTGCCTTGGTATTAATATTAGGCTTTTGTCTATATCTTAGTTCTTAGTACAGTTGTCTAATTACATTCTGAGAATCTCCATTCTCTCTGGTGGTACTCCAGCTCATTTCTATATTTGATCCTAGCTTACAAAATCTCCCTGGATTGATGTTTGTATGTGTAGGGTGTTATTTGTTGTTTGTTTGCTTTTGCTTTTGTCTCTGATTTGTTCTGTTTCAGTTGTCAATTTCTGCTGGGTTTCTCTCTGAATATCTGATAGCACACTGGAGTTCTGTCAGGTCTTTCTAGAGCCTTATGTCCTAACGGATTCAATAATTGTGTGTCTTATACATGTATGTGTTTCCTAGACTGAATATTCGTCTAATCCAATACTTGGACATTAGTCTGAGGCTTGGACAGTCTTCTATAAACACCTCTATCACCAGGACAAGCAACCCCAAAAGCTTGGACAACCATGAGGAAACAAAGAAACACCATGCAGGCAAAGGAGCAGGAAAAAAACCCACAAGACCAAATAAATGAGGAGGAAATAGGAAAAATGCCTGAAAAAGAATTTAGAGTAATGATAGTAAAAATGATACAAAATCTCGATAACAAAATAGAGAAAGTACAAGAAACAGTTCATAAGAACTCAGAAAAACAAACAGCAATGGATAACAAAATAACTGAAATTAAAAATACTCTAGATGCTCTAACCAGCAGAATGACTGAGGCAGAAGAACGAATAAGTGAGTTGGAAGATAGAATGGAAGAAATAAACGCCACAGAGCAGGAAAAAGATAAAAAAATAAAAAGACTAGAAGACAGCCTCAGAGACCTCAGTGATAACCTTAAACGTACCAACATTTGAATTATAGGCATCCCAGAAGAAGAAGAAAACAAGAAAGGGTCTGTGAAAATATTTGAAGAGGTTCTAGTGGAAAACTTCCCCAACATGGGAAAGGAAATAATGAACCAAGTCCAAGAAGCACAGAGAGTCCCATACAGAATAAACCCAAGGAGAAATACACCAAGACACATATTAATCAAACTAACGACAATTCAACACAAAGAAAAAATATTAAAAGCAGCAAGAGAAAAGCAACAAACAACATATAAGGGAAAACCCATCAGAATAACAGCTGACCTTTCTACAGAAACTCTGCAGGCCAGAAGGGAATGGCAGGATATACTGAAAGTCCTGAAAGAGAGAAACCTACAGCCAAGAATACTCTACCCAGCAAGAATCTCATTCAGATTTGAGGGAGAAATCAAAAGCTTTCCAGACAAGCAAAAGTTAAGAGAATTCAGCACCACCAAACCAGCCTTACAACAAGTGCTAAAGGAACTTCTCTAAGTAGGAAACACAAGAAAAGGAAAACACCTACAAATACAAACCCAAAACAATGAAGAAAATGGTCATTGGAACACACATGTCAATAATCACTTTAAATGTAAATGGATTAAATGCTCCAACCAAAAGACACAGACTGGCTGAATGGATACAAAAACAAGACCCTTCTATATGCTGCCTACAAGAAACCCACTTCAGACCAAGGGATACATATAGACTGAAAGTGAAGGGATGGAAAAAGATATTCCATGCAAATGGAAGTCAAAAGAAAGCTGGAGTAGCAATACTCATATCAGACAAATTAGACTTGAAAGTAAAGACTATTAAAAGAGACAAGGAAGGGCACTACATAATGATCAAGGGATCCATCCAAGAAGAACATATCACAATGGTAAATATCTATGCCCCCAATATAGGAGCACCTCAATACATAAGGCAAATGCTAACAGCTATAAAAGGGGACATCGACAGTAACACAATTATAGTGGGAGACTTGAACACCCCACTTACATCAATGGACAGATCATCCAAACAGAAAATAAATAAAGACACACAAGCTTTAAATGACACATTAGACCATCTCGACTTCATTGATATTTATAGGACATTCCATCCAAAAACGACAGACTACACTTTCTTCTCAAGTGCACACGGAACATTTTCCAGGATAGATCACATCTTGGGTCACAAATCAAACCTCAGCAAATTCAAGAAAATTGAAATCATATCAAGCATCTTCTCAGACCACAACGCCATGAGACTAGATATCAATTACAGGAAAAAAACTGCAAAAAATACAAACACATGGAGGCTAAACAATTCACTATTAAACAACCAAGGAATCATTACAGAAATCAAAGAGGAAATCAAAAAGTATCTAGAAACAAATGACAACGAAAACACAACAACCCAAAACCTATGGGACGCAGCAAAAGCAGTTCTAAGAGGGAAGTTTATAGCAATACAGTCCTACCTTAAGAAACAAGAAAATTACCAAATAAACAACCTAACCTTACACCTAAAACAACTAGAGAAAGAAGAACAAAGAAACCCCAAAGTGAGCAGAAGGAAAGAAATCGTGAAGATCAGAGCAGAAATAAATGAAAAAGAAAGGAAAGAAACCATAAGAAAAATAAATAAAACTAAAAGCTGGTTCTTTGAGAAGATTAACAAAATTGATAAACCATTAGCCAGACTCATCAAGAAAAAAAGGGAGAAGATGCAAATCAACAGAATTAGAAATGAAAAAGGAGAAGTCACAACGGACACCTCAGAAATACAAAACATCATGAGAGACTACTACAAGCAACTATATGCCAATCAATTGGATAACCTGGAAGAAATGGATACATTCTTAGAAAAATACAATCTTCCAAGACTGAACCAGGAAGAAATAGAAACCATGAACAGACCAATCACAAGTACAGAAATTGAGGCAGTGATTAAAAATCTCCCAACACACAAAAGCCCAGGACCAGATGGATTCACAGGCGAATTCTATCAAACATTTTGAGAAGAGTTAACACCTATCCTTCTCAAACTCTTCCAAAATATTGCAGAAGGCGGAGCACTCCCAAACTCATTCTATGAGGCTACCATCACCCTGATACCAAAACCAGGCAAAGATGTCACAAAAAAAGAAAACTACAGACCAATATCACTGATGAATATAGATGCAAAAATCCTCAACAAAATACTAGCTAACAGACTGCAACAGCACATTAAAAAAATCATACACCACGATCAAGTGGGGTTTATCCCTGGGATGCAAGGATTCTTCAATATACGCAAATCAATCAACGTGATACATCATATCAACAAATTGAAGGATAAAAACCATATGATCATTTCAATAGATGCAGAAAAAGCTTTTGACAAAGTTCAACATCCATTTATGATAAAAGCTCTCCAGAAAATGGGCATAGAAGGAAATTACCTCAACATCATAAAAGCCATATATGACAAACCAAAAGCCAACATTGTTCTCAATGGAGAAAAACTGGAAGAATTCCCTCTAAGAACAGGAACAAGACAAGGGTGTCCACTCTCACCACTGTTATTCAACATAGTTTTGGAAGTATTAGCCACAGCAATCAGAGAAGAAAAAGAAATTAAAGGAATCCAAATTGGAAAAGAAGAAGTAAAATTATCACTCTTTGCAGATGACATGATACTATATATAGAAAACCCTAAAGACTCTACCAGAAAACTGCTAGCACTCATTGATGAGTTTAGTAAAGTAGCAGGATACAAAATTAATGCACAGAAATCTCTTGCATTCCTATACACTAACAACGGAAGAGCAGAAAGAGAAATGAAGGAAACTCTCCCATTCACCATTGCAACCAAAAGAATAAAATACCTAGGAATAAACCTGCCTAAGGAGGCAAAAGATCTGTATGCAGAAAACTTTAAGACATTGATGAAAGAAATCAAAGATGACATAAACAGATGGAGGGATATACCATGTTCCTGGATTGGAAGAATCAACATCGTGAAAATGACGGTACTACCCAAAGCAATTTACAGATTTAATGCAATCCCGATCAGATTACCAATGGCATTTTTCACAGAACTAGAGCAAGAAATCTTACGATTTGTATGGAAACGCAAAAGACCCCGAATAGCCAAAGCAATCTTGAGAAGGAAAAATGGAGTTGGTGGAATCAGGCTTCCTGACTTCAAACTATACTACAAGGCCATAGTGATCAAGACAGTATGGTACTGGCACAAAAATAGAAAGGAAGATCAATGGAACAGAATAGAGAACTCAGAAGTAAGCCCAAACACATATGGGCACCTTATCTTTGACAAAGGAGGCACGAGTATACAATGGAAAAAAGACAGCCTCTTCAATAAGTGGTGCTGGGAAAATTGGACAGCAACATGTAAAAGAATGAAATTAGAACACTTCCTAACACCATACACAAAAATAAACTCCAAATGGATTAAAGACCTACATATAAGGCCAGACACTATCAAACTCCTAGAGGAAAACATAGGCAGAACACTCTTTGACATACATCAAAGCAACATCCTTTTTGACCCACCTCCTAGAATCATGGAAATAAAATCAAGAATAAACGAATGGGACCTCATGAAACTTAAAAGCTTTTGCACAGCGAAAGAAACCATAAACAAGACTAAAAGGCAACCCTCAGAATGGGAAAAAATAATTGCCTATGAAACAATGGACAAAGGATTAACCTCCAAAATATACAAGCAGCTCATGCAGCTTCATACCAAAAAAGCAAATAACCCAATCCACAAATGGGCAGAAGACCTAAATAGACATTTCTCCAAAGAAGACATACAGATGGCCAACAAACACATGAAAAGATGCTCAACATCACTCATCATCAGAGAAATGCAAGTGAAAGCCACAATGAGGTATCACCTCACACCAATCAGAATGGCCATCATCACAAAGTCTGGAAACAACAAATGTTGGAGAGGGTGTGGAGAAAAGGGAACTCTCCTGCACTGTTGGTGGGACTGTAAGTTGGTACAGCCACTATGGAAAACAATTTGGAGGTTCCTTAAAAAACTACAAATAGAACTACCATATGATCCAGTCATCCCACTCCTGGGCATATACCCAAAGAAAACCATAATCCCAAAAGAAACTTGTACCATAATGTTTATTGCAGCACTCTTTACAATAGCCAGGACATGGAAGCAACCTAAATGCCCATCAACAAATGAATGGATACAGAAGATGTGGCATATATATACAATGGAATATTACTCAGCTATAAAAAGGGATGAGATGGAGCTATATGTAATGAGGTGGATAGAACTACAATCTGTCATACAGAGTGAAGTAAGTCAGAAAGAGAAAGACAAATATTGTATGCTAACTCACATATACGGAATCTAAAAATGGTACTGATGAACTCAGTGACAAGAACAGGGAAGCAGATACAGGGAATGGACTGGAGAACTCGAGGTATGGGAGGGGGCGGGGGGTGAAGGGGAAACTGAGAAGAAGCGGGAGAGTAGTACAGACATATATATACTACCAACTGTAAAATAGTCAGTGGGAAGTTGTTGTATAACAAAGGGAGTCCAACTCGAGGATGGAAGATGCCTTAGAGGACTGGGGCAGGGAGGGTGGGGGGGAATCGAGGGGGGGGCGTCAAGGAAGGGAGGGAATATGGGGATATGTGTATAAAAACAGTTGATTGAACCTGGTGTACCCCCCAAAAAAATAAAATAAAATAATAATAAAAAAAAAAAAAAAAGAAAAGAAAAGAATGGTGTACAGAATTCACTACCTTTTGTCAAAATGTGTTTCTCTTAATTGTCTCAAAGAATAGTCAGGAGCTTAACACCTTCCTAAGAAAGTCATGTAGGCAGATTATAAGGACTTCTACACCATGTGCCTATGTTAACCTGCCTTCCTGGAGCCCACTTCATAACTTTTAAAAATAGCAAGACACCAAATAGTAAAAAAGTTTTCAGTTTGCAGCCTTCCCCTTTCTTTCATGGAAAGAGAGAGCAAAGGAAACACTAAGCAAATACTGTATTAACAAGAAGATGACATTTGCTTACCACAAGGGAAGATGAAAACCCCAGTCTGATATAGAAGAACTAATAAGAAGGTACATGCAATTGGCCTGAGATCTAATTTAAAGTGAACTAAATGCATACAGGTGATAAATTACAGGTATGCCCCATTTTAGGAAAAAACCCATCCAACAAATATTTTACTATGGGTCTAATTGTATCACAATGTCCATTCTGCTGGTCACTAAATATATGTGGTAATTTTTTAAAAAACATAAACAAGGATGATGTTGCCTATCATTTTTTAAGTGTGGGCTTGAAACACTAGTACGCACAAAGAGTTTTATTTTTTCCTGGTTCCTCTGCCTTAAACTGAGCCACTAGGACTAGGCTGATGGTAATGGTTGATCAATGATCTGAAGAGAAAGGCAACTTACCTAGGCAATTTATCTAAGCAAGTCACAGGCTGAGTCCCACAGAGATCCAACCCATTGTTTTATAGGCACATCACATGTATTTTTCACTGAAAATAAATTTTTATTACAAATGAAACATTGACACTCTTCCAATTTATAGGCTATGATACACAATTTTGAAATAAATGTTAAAATAAATACAAACTATTTTAAATAGAGGCAAACACTATTGGAGTGCTCCATCATGGAAAGGAGTATTTTATCACTGATACTGTTTAGAATACTGGTATAAATGCTAATAAAAAGCAGACTGGCTTTTAGCCAGTTTTATTATCGATCTTTTACTTGTCTCTAGGGCAGACAGCTTCCCATCCTTGGTATGTCACAGTCTTAGTAACTGCCTCAAGTCCTTTTTAGGATAAAGCAAGTATAAATGAATGAATGCTAATATACCTAGGAACTAAATATACCTAGAAGATATATTTAGAAATTTCAGAATACCATTGCCTACAGGAAATCTTATTAAAACCATTCTAACAAATCTACAACTGTTATCAATCATTGCTTAATCATCTTTCCATTTCTCTATTTTGCTTTAGGAAGATGTAGTTAACTCGTCTCTCAATTAAGATCAAACAGCCACCCTTTATTAGACTTTCGGCAGAGCCCCACTGTAGCTTGTCCAATGCAGGCCTCAGCTGCACTTATTTTACACTTTGGGAGACTGCCCCAGCCCAG
This sequence comes from Hippopotamus amphibius kiboko, assembly GCF_030028045.1. Classification (NCBI taxonomy): domain Eukaryota; kingdom Metazoa; phylum Chordata; class Mammalia; order Artiodactyla; family Hippopotamidae; genus Hippopotamus; species Hippopotamus amphibius. The sequence goes on from NC_080186.1 coordinate 223,732,035, forward strand.
CCCCCAGCACATTCTGTGAGTATAAACTCCTGTGTGATGGCTTTTAACCCAAAGATAGTAAGAACCTCTTATTAAACTTTTAGCCTTTATTGAAGATTGCAAATCCAAATGTATAATGCCAGGCAAGGAGCACAGATAAGCAAAACAATCAGGGACTGTTGGGACCATGTAAATTGGAGAGCTGGAGAGGATGTGCATTCGAAAAAGTCCTGCATCACGCCAGATCACAAGGATATTGTGGTGGTGGTGATGGTGTGCTGGAGTTTCTTTTTGGAAAATTTATTTGCTTTTCTTTAAGATCTGTTTTAGGTAATTTTAATAATATTTCCATGGATGTTGGAAAAAAGATACATAGGTATAGATTAGATTTACATATAGATATCAGAGTAACCCTCATTATTGACGTTCTTCAGATTCTCTTTCTACGAGGGTGAGTCAAAAATTACCTGTACTCCAGTTATATTAAAACTTCTATAAAGAAGATGTGGCATATATATACAATGGAATATTACTCAGCTATAAAAAGGGATGAGATGGAGCTATATGTAATGAGGTGGATAGAACTACAGTCTGTTATACAGAGTGAAGTAAGTCAGAAAGAGAAAGACAAATATTGTATGCTAACTCACATATACGGAATCTAAAAATGGTACTGATGAACTCAGTGACAAGAACAAGGATGCAGATACAGAGAATGGACTGGAGAACTCGAGGTTTGGGAGGGGGCAGGGAGTGAAGGGGAAGCTGAGACGAAGCGAGAGAGTAGCACAGACATATATATACTACCAACTGTAGAACAGATAGCCAGTGGGAAGTTGTTGTATAACAAAGGGAGTCCAACTCGAGGATGGAAGATGCCTTAGAGGACTGGGGCAGGGAGAGTGGGGGGGGACTCGAGGGGGGAAGTCAAGGAAGGGAGGGAATATGGGGATATGTGTGGGAAGACATTCTGGAACCTTTTTGAAACACCTGCTCAACTCAGACCCAGGAAGTAAACAAAGATAATTGCCTCAGTCATGTGAGGCCTTTGATTGTTTATGAGTGTAACCTGAGAATGTTAGCCCACGAACTCAATAAAAGCAGCCTGGGATGAGTCAGCGGGGCTCTTGATCCGAGAGGTCTTGAGCCCCCCGGTCCCACTTTTCTCTTCAGTCTGTGTCTGTGTCTTCTTCAAGCTTGCGGCACCCGTCACTCACCTCGAGTCGCCGAGCTGGTCTCGGCAAGTGGCACCCAACGTGGGGCTCGAAAGGCTTGAGTGACGAAGGTTCACGGAAAGTGAAATTGATAAAAGTAAAGAATTGGGAAGTGCCGTGAAGCCCCCAAGAGGAGAGTAAGAGGCCTCTGAAAAAATCCTGCCAGTAAGTAAATCTCTTGGGTAGTTTGTGTTCGGGGTAAAATATGGGAAATAAAGAAAGTTCAGATCAATATCGACCAGATGTGTGCCTGTTACGGCAGCTCCTAAGGGCAGGTGGAGTAAAAAGCAAGTGAAGGTCTTGTAAAAAGCAAGTGAAGGTCGATTGTTAGAAATTCTGTAAATAATTGAGAGAATATTGTATGTGGTTTCCTTCTTTAGGCTAACACTGGGTTTATGTACTTAGGGATAAGGTTGGGAGCAAACTTAAAAAATTGCATTCTAAAGGGACTTCCGTACCTGGTTCTGTTGGGTCAAATGTGGTCTCTGATTAAGTCAGTATTAAAGCCTCTATTAGAGCCTCTATGGGCTCCTGAGGGCTCAAATGATAGCTTTGATGAAGAAGCTGGTCCGTCAGAGGACCGATGGGCTTATGCGGTGCCAAACGAAACTCAAAAACAAAAGGGAATACAAATGGCTGAGGGATTAAGACCCTTGGCTCCCTCACTTGTGGAGGAGGGCAAACTTCCTATACTGCCCCCTCCTCCACCCTCTTTAATGCCACCTGGGGAAGCTTATGCCTTTCCTGTGTCTATAGGACACTCAGTTTTATCACCCTTACAGAAGGGCATTTTGCAGGCTAGACAAGAGGGAGATCTGGAAGCTATGCAAATGGCATTTCCAGTAACTATTCATGAAAGGGTGGCACCTGGAGTGGATCCTAATAATCCCAATGGAATTTATGAGGCAGTACATGAGCCGATACCCTTCAAAATATTGAAAGAATTGAAACAATCAGTACAAAATTATGGAGTAAATTCTCCATTCACCATAGGTATCATACAGGGAGTAGCCGAAGGCTCTCGTTTGATTCCAGCTAATTGGGCAACGTTGGCTTGTGCAGTACTAGCCCTGGGAGAATTTTTACAATTCAAAACCTGGTGATGTGATCATGCTGAAACTATGGCAAACCAGAATTGAGCAAGGCAGGTTCCTATCTCCTTGGATCAATTGATAGGTAGTGGAAATTGGGGCAGAGTTCAAGATCAGATTCTGATGGAAGATCAGGCCATAGAACAGGTGAGACGTTGTTGCTTAAGAGCCTGGGAGAAAATAGAAGCTAAAGGGCAAGCTCCTGTCTCTTTTCAAAAGATCATGCAGGGGGCAAAAGAGCCCTATACTGAATTTATTGCCAGATTACAGGAGGCTATCAAGCGGCAGATCACTAATGCTGAGGCTGCTGATACTATTTTGCAATTATTGGCTTTTGAAAATGCAAATACAGATTGTAAGAAGGCCATTGGACCTATGAAAGGAAAGGGAACATTAAATGATTATATTAGAGTGTGTCAGGGAGTGGGAACTGAGAGCTTTAAAGCAACAATGATGGCACAAGCTATGGCTGGACTGAAAATAAATAACAAATTTCCAGGGAAATGCTTTAACTGTGGTAAACAAGGACATACAAAGAAACAATGTAGGAAGAGAGTGGATAGAAAGGCTGTTAATTTTCAAGATAATGTAATCAAAGGGCAAAAACAGCCTGGACTTTGTCCAAGATGTGGAAAAGGATTTCATTGGTCAAGCCAGTGTAAATCTAACTTCCATAAGGATGGAACCCCCTTGTCGGGAAACTATCAACGGGGCTCACTCCTAGCCCCGCAACCAAAGGGAGACTATCAGATCTAGAAACAGACAGAAGTGGCCCAATACTCCGCAATGCCATGGAATTATCACCAGCCACAGCAGGCAGCGCAGCCTTAGACCTTCCTTGTGCAGAATCTATTATTATACTGCCTGGAGAAACTCCAACATTGGTCAGGACAGGAATTACTGGACCTTTGCCAAAAGAAACCGTTGGCTTAATACTAGGAAGGTCTGGTTTAACATCAAAAGGAATTAGAATTCATACTGAAGTGATTGATAATGATTATACTGGAGAAATTAAAGTGATGATATCAACTTCGGTTCCATGGAAAGCCCATCCAGGTGATAGAATAGCACAATTGCTTATTCTGCCATATTATAAGATTGGCAATAGTACAAAAGTAAGGAGAATGAAAGGCTTTGGAAGCACAGGAGAGGCCGGAGTTTTCCTCTCTGAAAAAATTTTAGAAACACGCCCGACGTGCTCAGTAACTATAAATGGAAAAGCTTTTAGAGGATTAATAGACACAGGTGCTGATGTTTCAATTATAAGCAGTAATCACTGGCCTTCTCGTTGGCCTACTTGTCCCACAGACATTACAGTGGTAGGTTTAGGTAGAGCTCATGGCTTGCAGCAAAGTGCTAAAATATTGCCTTGTATTGGCCCAGATGGGCAGCCAGCCCACTTACAACCCTATATAGCAGACCTTCCCATTAATTTATGGGGAAGGGATTTATTGCAACAATGGAAGGCTGAAATCCACATCCCAACGTTAGATACTTATAGTATGCAAAGTCAAGAAATGCTGATAAACCAAGGATATCAGCCAGGGTTAGGTTTTGGTAAATATCATGAAGGGAAACTATTTCCCATTCCAGCTGAAGGTAATGCAAATAGAGAAGGTCTTGGATATCAGTCTTTTCACTAGTGGCCACTGTTCGTAAAAGCTTACTGCTTCCCCCAGCACCAATCCCATTGACCTGGAAAACTGATACACCTGTATGGGTTGAGCAGTGGCCTTTAACCATAGAAAAGTTAGAAGCTCTAACAGAATTAGTGACTGAACAGTTAGAAAAAGGACATATTGAAGAATCTTTTAGCCCATGGAACTCTCCAGTATTTCCAATAAAGAAAAAAACTGGTAAATGGCGTTTATTAACAGATCTCAGAGCAGTCAATGCAGTTATACAACCAATGGGGGCCTTACAACCAGGCCTCCCATCACCTAATATCCCTGCTAATTGGCCTTTAATAGTTATTGATCTGAAAGACTGCTTTTTCACCATTCCATTACATCCCAAAGATAAAGAAAAATTTGCTTTTTTTGTGCCTGCACTAAATAATAAAGAACCTCGAAAAAGGTTTCAGTGGAAGGTATTACCTCAAGGCATGTTGAATAGCCCTACTATTTGCCAGAATTTTGTTGCTAAAGCCCTTGAACCAGTACGACTAGAATTTCCTAATTGTTATCTTATCCATTACATGGATGATATCTTATGTGCTGCTCCTAATCAAGATTTACTTACTTCTGCGTATATTAGCATGCAGCTTTGCCTGGATAGAGCAGGACTTAAAATAGCTCCGGAAAAGGTACAAATGCATAGCCCATATCAATATTTGGGCACAATAGTTGATAGAACAACTATTAGACCACAAAAGGTGGAACTGAGGTCAGATCAAATCCACACTCTTAATGATTTGCAAAAACTCCTAGGAGATATTAATTGGCTTCGCCCATGCATAGGGATCCCCACCTATGCATTGTCTAACCTATTTGCTTTGTTAAAAGGAGATTCAAAATTAAACAGTCCAAGAACTTTAACATCAGCTGCTTTAGAGGAACTAAAACTTGTAGAAAGTAAAATTCATTCTTCTCAATTACAGAGAGTAACTATTAATCAGCCATTGCAATTAATTATATTACCTTCTCCTCATTCACCTACGGGGATATTAATGCAAAATGAAGGAATTGTGGAATGGTTGTTTTTAGCAAATACTATGGTAAAATCCTTGTCACCTTATTTAGAATTATTAACTCAGTTGGTTCTGAAGGGAAGAACTTGAAGTAAGCATTTAATTGGAACTGACCCTTCACATATAATTATTAATTTAACTACTAAAGAAATTCAGGCTTGTTTCCAAAATTGTGTAAGTTGGCAAATTGCCTTTGCTGATTATATTGGGAAAATTGATAATCACTATCCAAAAATCCCATTTTGCAGTTTCTTAAGAGAACTCAATGGATTCCTATACCAGATGCTTCTATAATTTTTCTGATATGGTGGCAGGACCCATTGACTAATATCTGGTCATCAGGAAGGTTAATCACATGGGGAAGAGGGTTTGCTTGTGTGTCACCAGGACAAGGCCTGGAACCTGTGTGGATTCCATCTCGGAGAATTAAGCCATATCATGAGCGTTCCAAAGAAACGCCATCTTGAATGGGATATAGAATCTCCGGAGATAAACTTTGTACATTTGTTTTCAGGTTTGAGCTTTGGATACTAAGTTTACTAATTATGCCATCCCTGATAGACCTTTGTGTAAAATAAAACAGATATGGGCTGACAGACAAGATCAGATTCTTTGGGATGTTTGCTGTGGGACGGAGGGTGTGATACTACTTAATGGTTCCTATGGAACAGTATGAAACTGGTCCCCTAAGGGGTATGCAGTCTCTGATGGTTTACACCAAAAAAACTCCTCCTGCAATCCCTATAAAAGGTTGTAATGGCATATACCAATATTGCCATGCACTCGCCCTATCCCATCTTATGGCTTAGGATTGGATTAATACTTCCTTGGCCTCAATTAGAGAATGGCAGAGCTCAAACAGAAATATGGAAACTTCCCTTAAGTTTAAGAACATTACAAATCTGGAATGGCCATGATGCCAGTGACACATCTGCTGGGATATGGAGCGGATGGTCTCACACTGGACATACAACAATTACAAACTAAAATAACTGGCATGCAATATGATTTTTGCAGTCTCTACACCAAATTTGCTACTTTACAAAGTATAGCTGATGGATTAAAAGCATTGCATCCATTGGATTGGATAAAAGGCATGAATAGCAGTCTCCTAAGCATTTTGATACTTTTTGTTGTCTTTTAATTATCCTATGTTTAAGTTCTCAGGTGCACAGGAGGAACACTCCAAGGATTGACGGAAAAAGAAATAACTCGAATAGGCTTATCTTCTCCTACAGGCTTATCTTCTCCTACGAAAACAAAAAGGGGGAGATGTGGGAAGACATTCTGGAACCTTTTTGAAACACTGAAAATGTTGAAGTATGTGGGCCGAGCGATGGGATTCAGAATGTCCTGCTTGAGCAGTGGAGGAACTGAGGGTGTGGGGCATGGAGACTAATATCACCCTGTTTGGTCCTGAGGGATGGCTGGTTAGCCAAAGACGGGTAAGATTCCTCAGAGGAGGAACAACCTAAGACAGGCACAGCCGCAGAGGGGCCAACAGGGGTGGTGCATAGAACCTTCCTTATATCACCGTGTTTGGCCCTGGAGGATGACTGGTTAGCCAGAGACGGGTAAGATTCCTCAAGGGAGGAACAACCTAAGACAGGCACAGTCGCAGAGGGGCCAACACGGGTGGGGCACAGACCCCCAATATTTGAGAGAGGTCTCCTGCCCCCAGGGCTGTTTTGCTCTCCACCCCCGGCTCAAATCCACACCTGCTCAACTCAGACCCAGGAAGTAAACAAAGATAATTGCCTCAGTCATGTGAGGCCTTTGATTGTTTATGAGTGTAACCTGAGAATGTTAGCCCACGAACTCAATAAAAGCAGCCTGGGATGAGTCAGCGGGGCTCTTGATCCGAGAGGTCTTGAGCCCCCCGGTCCCACTTTTCTCTTCAGTCTGTGTCTGTGTCTTCTTCAAGCTTGCGGCACCCGTCACTCACCTCGAGTCACCGAGCTGGTCTCGGCAGATATGTGTATAAAAACATGATTGAACTTGGTGTACCCCCCAAAAAATAATAAGTAAATAAATAAAATTTAAAAAAGAAAAAAAAACTTCTATAAATTTCTACAGCCAGAGTGCAGATAATTTTTGACTCATGCTCATACTTCTAACATTATTTGCTCTGTGTATTTTGAAGCAATGTTATTTGGTTCATAAGGGTTTATGAAGGTTATAGAGTTTTGAAAATGATTTATCAACATAAAGATCCCATAATCTTATTTAATTTGTTCCTTAAATTCTACCGTATCATATTTACAATATTCCTTGCTTTTTTTTTTTTGTATTTTCTAATATGCCTACACTTATCCTTTTACATTTGTGTGTGTGTGTCTGTGTGTGTGTTTAGACTCTTTACTGACTGAATTTATTCCAAGGTGTGTGTATTAGTTTCATAATTCAACTAACTGCAACAGTTACAATAGGCCTTCTCATATTATTTGAAAGATAAATATGATAGGATGAGCCCCTCTGGGCCACAGAAAACAAGCTTCTGTGTAGTAACTTTGTCAACATGTAACAACTTCTGATTTGACTCCTAACCTGTGTCCAGAGCAACATACTTCTTTTTTTTTTTAAGCTTTTTATTGGAATGTAATTGCTTTACACTCTTGTACCACTTTTTGAAGTACACCAAAGTGAATCAGCTGTATTTACACATATATCCCCATATCCCCTCCCTCCTGAGACTCCCTCCCACCCTCGCTGTCCTGGCCCTCTAAGGCATCAGCCATCATCAAGTTGATCTCCCTTTGTTATACAGCAACTTCCCACTAGCTATCTATTCTACAGTTGGTAGTGTATATATGTCTGTGCTACTCTCTCACTTCATCCCAGCTTCCCCTTCGCCACCCTGCAACCCCATGTCCTCCAGTCCATTCTCTGCATCTGCATCCTTATTCTTGCCCTGTCACTGGGTTCATCAGTACCATTTTTTTAGATTCCGTATATATGAGTTAGCATACAGTATTTGTTTTTCTCCTCCTGGCTTACTTCACTCTGTATGACAGTCTCTAGGTTTATCCACCTCGTTACATTCATTTCATCCCTTTTTATGGCTGTATAATATTCCATTGTGTATATGTGCCACATCTTCTTTATCCATTCATCTGTTGATGGGCATTTATGTTACTTCCATGTCCTGGCTATTGTAAATAGTGCTGCAGTGAACATTACGGTACATGTTTCTTTTTGGATTATGGTTTTCTCTGGGTATATGCCCAGTAGTGGGATTACTGGATCATATGGTAGTTCTATTTGTAGTTTTTTATGGAACCTCCAAACTGTTATCCTTTTACATTTAAACATTTGCTTCACTTTGTTTTAGGTCTACTCCTTTCTTTTCAATAGCATAAAATTGGATTCTGTTTTTTTGACCCAATATGAGACTCTGCTTCTTTTAATACGGATGTTTTATCCCTTTTTATATTTATTATTGTGACTGACCTGGTTATTTGTACTTTTATCACAGTTATTCTATGCTTTCTTGATGCTAATTTAGTTTTATGTCTTTTATCACATGGATTCTTTTTCTTTGTTTTGTTTGTTCAGTTGATTTTGATTAATATTCTCCAGGGTTCTGAAAATTCATTTGCCTTTTATTGCACTAAATAATACCTCTATATGTAATACTTCAGCCTATATCACCCCATCAGAACCAAGAAAACACTGTAGTTTTTCAGTTGCCCCTATTTGAGAGAAATTAAGCATATTCCTCCTTCTCTTCTGTCCACTCAGGTTTTTTATTCATGTAATCTGGACTTTAAAATTCAGATTATTGTTAATTTCCTATTACATATTCTCTTTTAAAGAGTATCTGGGACATTTGCACTCAGCTTTTTTTCACATCAATCCGGCTTTGGCTGCCTTCAATGTAATTGTTAATCCCACAATTGCGTTCTTGCTGTGAGCAGTCCTCTCTCAATTCCTCTAACTCCCTTTTTATCATATTTAACTGCCTTTTCAATTCAGCTCTTTTTCACTTCTGGCTTTCTCTCCTTAAAGAGGTCAAGTCTTCTTGAATGTCAAAACATCCTGTGAAATTTTCTTCTGGGTTCTGTGGGAGATGATATTTAAAGGTAAGTTTTTCCTCTGAGTCACCCAGATCCTTTCCTTTCCTTTACTCTGCACAGTTTATTCACATGCCTCATGTTATTGTTTTCTCTTCCTTGAATGAGGCCTCTGTCTAGCCTCAGAGTTTGTCAACAGAGACTGTGATATGCAGCCTCTCAGGGTAATTAATTTTCGGTTTTGTGTGAGTTTTCGTATAATGATCTTTGATTTGCTGCAGATGAATCCACTTCATACCTCTTCTTTCTTGTCTTTTCACCCTTAAACCAATGGAGTACATGAGAGACTGGAATTCCTGGCATGCACTGTTCCTAAACTGGTGCTTTATTCACGAGATTACATCTCCCAAAATATATAGTGCGCACACACACACACACACACACACACACACACACACACACACACACACACACACACACCCCGTCATGCCCAGTTGACTTCTAAGATTTTAAGTCTCTGCCTAGATGTAGAAAATTGATATGGGAGGCACCCAGGTGGAAAAAAAACATACTTTTCTGGCCTCAAAGAGGGGGACCCAAAAAGAGTAATCATTTTCAAATTATATAAGACCTAAGTTCTTGTATTGAGAGAACAAATGGTGATGGGATATGCAATATTTCTTGACTTTTTTCAGGCAGTCTGCTTTGGAAACAAATCTAAAGCTTGAGTAGTCTTCCCAGTTCAATTCCATCTGTCTCATAATTATTGTCAGTCCCTCCCAGATTCTGTCATTAGGTTGCCTGGCTTGGGGTAGCGTTATGAATGGTCATCTCGTACTGGATCTTTGTCAATATTTTAGTAAGAAATAAACTAGAAGTCTCTTTAACTATTTATACACCTCCCCCACCCAACCTCTGCCCCTGAAATGTTGTAGGGCTGTCTTCCTTTCTATATCAAGATCCAAGGCTTTTCACACACACACACACTCACACACGCACGCACGTACACACACACACCATGGATGCCAGGCTGTTGAAATTCCCTTCCATCTAATTTTGATGTCAATGATGCAAAAAATCTCTGGAAATCAATCAAAGGAGCTCCTGCCAAAAAACAAACGAACAAAAAGCAACAACTCTGGAAGCCACTCAAAGAAGTATCTGCCATCCACTGCTTAAATTTACTCCTATATCACAGCGGCCATCCATATATCGGGATGTTCACAGGGTGATGCCTAACTTTTGAACTCAGTCTACAGGCCAAGAAAATACAACTGCTGAAGCTTATCTTCTATTGACCACTCTGCTCCTTCCCCCTGCACAGGAAATGGATGTTGGCAGATGGTCTTTCCCACAGTCCAAGTCATGGTCTTGGTGTATTAAAAACTCATCCCTTCTCCCCGCTTGAGGATAGCAGCTTGCTATCAAATGCTGTGTGCTCCAGAACACGACACCATATGGTTGCCACCATAGCCAGAGGCTTAGTAAATGTTGCTAAAACGCAGACCGTTGAGAGAGATGCCTCTGCTTGCTGCTGAGGGCTTCATCTTGCCAAAAATCATGGCCTAGCCTGGAAAGCCCAGAGAAAGATGGCAAATCTAGTGGGGAAGTTCAGCACCTGCCCTACCAACAGTCAAGGGCAAGGGTGATCTGAGCAGCCATAAGAGTCAAACCCCACCTAAGCCATCAGCTGTGGAGGTCCAAATTACCCTGAAGTCCACATGGGCTCAGTGGGAGGAAGGGGAAAGCAATAGGAAAAGTCCAGTTGAAAGCCCCAGAGCCAACCTAACCTCAGCATCCTCCCAGGAACCCACCTAAGGTCTCATGAGCCCTTCACTCAGGGGTGGGTGGTCAGTGGCCCAGGTTCAGGGACCGCATCCACCTCTGCAGCTCTTTTCTGAGCCCTCAGTCCTCTGCTTTCCCCTCAAGCAGCAGGCAGTAACATGGCCTGGCCCAGTGGTTGGTACGGCCTCTGTCACAGACTCAGTTAATTTTGTCATCCTTCCTTCCCTCCTTTCTTACACTCTCCCCTTCCTTCCTTTCTTCTTTTCCTTTATTTTATTTAGTTTAGGGGGTGGGGAAGGGAAAGAGATGTCAAGCTGTTTGGCCAACTGAGCAATCTGAGTTGCGGATCTTTAAATACTGCTAATAAAACAGAATCCAAAGAATTACAGCCTCCATTATGACAGGTATGATTAAACTGCCTGAGCATGATTCATCTCTATTATATTAAAGCATGAGAAAAGAAATTAAACCATCACCTTTATCACTACTGGAGAAAAGAACCCTTTCCCTGCATACTGAAGACTGCACCTCTGCTCAGAGAGAAATTTAAAATCCATTCGTGGTTATGAACCATCAATGAGCTGGTCGCGAACAGAGTATTTGGGAAGGAGTTGATACTTGTGTCTGAAATGATGATCATTTACATTAATGTGGACAAGAAACTAGAAATCTCTATCACCTGTCAAAACAGCTAAAATGAAACATAGAACAGGAATAAAATATTCTTCTGAGGACAGGCAGCCCACAGCAGGGCTCATGGGTGAGGGGTCAGTGCTGAGTGTCGCAGGGGAGGGGATATGAGTAGTGCTGTGGAAACACTGTCTTCTTCCAGCTTAGTTTACATAGGGGGCAGGTGCCTATAGGCTTTAAGAAAGAGTGCTCCAGGGCTTGGTGGTTTTTGCAGTAGAGTCCAACACACTATGGCTTCACTTGGTTCTTGGGGGGTTGCAATTCTCCCTGCCAATATGCTTTCTTGAATCCAGAAGAAGGCAGCTGATACTCCAGAAGTTTCAAATATCCTGGGTTTTCCCAAGGGAGGATGCCCCCACCATCCATTACAAGTTAGGGAGGAGAGGGACTTCCTAGGTGGCACAGTGGTTAAGAATCCGCCTACCAATGCAGGGGACACGGGTCCCATCCCTGCTCCAGAAAGATCCCACATGCTGTGGAGCAACTAAGCCCTTGCACCACAACTATTGAGCCTGTGCTTTAGAGCCCGTGAGCCACAACTACTGAAGTCCACATGCCTGGAACCTGTGCTCCGCAACAAGAGAAGCCAGGGCAATGAGGAGCCCCTGCACCACAATGAAGAGTAGCCTGCCACAACTAGACAAAGCCCTTGAGCAGCAACGAAGACCTAGCACAGCCAATTAATAAATTAATTTTTAAAAATTAAAGAAAATTCAAAAAATTTTTTTACAAAGTGGAAAAATAAAACCAAGTTAGGGAGGAGAAATGACTTGCTAACTTGGAAGTTCTCACTGTTCTTTCCGCCCCTTACCTCCACCCCACTCCCAGGAAACACACGACCTCCCCTCCCCTCCCCACTTCTTCTCACTCTCTCTGCCTCCTTCCCTCTTTTACTTTGTCTTCAGGTGTATATGATATCAGACATACTCAGAGTGTGTGACATTTTATATAGCAGGAATTAGAACACTTGGAACTTAGAGAGTATTTTAGTTTGGGTTGACAGAGCATTTGTTTTAATCAATCTGATTTTATTAGTAATTTCTAACTCCTTAGCTATCCGTGGAAAACAGCTTTAAGAAGACATAACAACTGTACATCAACAACTCCATAAAAATTGAAACTAAGCCCACTTTCTTAGTGTAGCAGAAAAAAAGCCTTGTACTAGAAGACAGAGACCTAGTTTCTACTCCTGGTTCTGCCACTGCATACATACATGATCCTGGGTGAGCTATTTTGACATCTTGGCCATTGTTTTTCTCGTCAGCGGTACTTATGTAACCTTTGAGGTCAGAGACGCCTCTGAGAATTAGATGAAGCTACAGACCCTCTTCCCAGGGAAGTGCACATGAACACAGATCTTTGCACAGAATTTTAAGGTTTTGGGGGCTCCCTGCAATAGCCCACCTAGGACTTCACCTGTGTGAGTGAACCCCAGGTCAGGAACTCTTTGATGGGAGGATTGCTATAGCCTGCTCAGCTCTAATGGGCTCAGCTTTGTGAATCTGTGAGCAGGAGACAATACTGAGGAATTTACTTGAGAAAAAAGAGGAAGAAGAGGAGCAAAAGGAAGGGAAAAGAGGAAAAGGAGGAAAAAGAGAAAGACTATTTCTAGTAACTCAAAAAATACTTAAAAATCCAGTTGTTCGATGAACACTTACATGAATTAAATGCAATATAATTATATTCATGTTATAAAGGAAAATGTAATGTCACATGTTAACTCATTTTAAAGTTATACCCTCTTGAGAACAATAAAATAACTCATAGTGAATAAAGTAAAGAAAGGAAAACGGAAGCAAAAAGCATGTACCGTAACTAAATGATTATCTCAAGATGTGATTAAATACTTAGAATTCTATAATAATTGAATTAATCTTTACATGTTTTTAAATCATCGGGTTCCCGTGACTTGACTCTTAAATCTTTTGGGAAAATAAACCTCAACTACAGACTTTTAGATCTAGAAGAACACATCACTACTCCCATTTTTTAAAATGCAATTTTAGCAACTCAGCATAGGTATTCAATCTAAGAGATTTAATTAACTTTAGATAAATGTCTCAAGCCAATCCCTAAGCAGAATACAGTCTCTTACAAACATTACATCAACACTAAGCCAGAGAAGCCACGGGCTCAAGAGAGGGAGTGCTAGACTCCAGTCCTGGAGATGGGGCACTGGGCTAGTCCTTTGCTCTATCTGGGGCTCAGCTGATCCCTCTGCAAAGGACAGGTGTTGGGCCTGACCATCTCTAGGATCCTCTCCTGTGCGACTTTTACAATGAGTCTCTCTTCATCACAATCCCCAAGACACTATCATAAATCAATCAAAGGGGCTAAAAGTAGTTTCCTTCCAAATGCAGGTACTTATGCATTTGTGGCTCTAGATGTATAAAAGTTCAAATTGAGCAGGGAAGGTAAAGATAAAATAAAATCTAATCTTATGACAATTCCCAAGCATGCTTTCTAACTGCTATGGGTTTTCCCAGAAAGTAGAGAGGCAAGGAGAGGGAAGAGGGTCTATGTTTGTATACTTGAATATTATCAACTAGTAATTATTGCTAATTTTCCCTGAATATCCTGCTAGAAGGAAAAAGTTAAATAGTTTTCTAACTCTTAGAATTGTAACTTAAGTGGACAGCAACAAACTACGCAAACATGAATGTACTTATTTTACCAGAGTTTATAGTAGAGATTGCACACCTAGAGGGGCCAAAGTGGTGATGTAAAAGTGGGAAGCAAGTTGTGTCTGATGCAATAGGGAGCAGTGGGGGCTGTGGAAAACTGAAATATTGTGTTAGCCAAAATCAATGTGTCTGCAGGTAAAACTGATGCATTGGCCATATCTAGTTTGAAATTCAGACTTAAGGCTCAGAGAAGTGCCTGTTGAGGTTATCCAGCTAGTTAAAGGCAGAACAAGAATTCAAACTTATGCCTTTTAATTCTCAGACCAGTGTTTTCTCCACTTACACCGAAGCTTCCTTTTGTCAAAGGTCAGAGCAAATCCCCTTCATTATAGAGGCTGGCATCATTCTCTCCCATCACTCCCACTGCTGCCCCTCAGAACATGCTCCACATTCACCATCATCAGACTCTTCCCCTAAAATACCACTTTTATAATGTCCCTTCCCTGCTCAAGAAGCAACCAGGCCCCACCTGTCTCTTTATGCCACCAAGGACCTCTCTAATCAGGCCCCATTTAACCCAAATCAAGGTGACTTAGACCAGGGTGGGTAGACTCTTGGTGCTCACTTAGCCTCGTCATTCATACCTTTACCCTTTATTCACCACATTTCCCCCTTATGGAAAGTTCTCCCCATTCATTATCCAAATTATTTGCAAACAAATAATGAATTAATATCAGTTTCCGTTCTTCACTCTAAGATGATGGACACACAAAGAAGCTTCCTCAAATCCCTCCCCTTTCTCTTCTTGACCTGAGATGATGCTAACCTTGAGAAGAGTCTTCCTTTCAGAAGCCAGTAGTTCTTACATTTCCCTAAAGGGCTCAGTGACAGAATTACCAGGAAATACACAAAAGGGGTAAGTACTCAACTGCAGAGACATGTTGTTCACAAACAGGGAGAAGTTACTTATATAGGGCATGAACTCATTTTTCTGACTCATATCAATGTTCTCTGGAGGATAGTGATATCAGCCACATATCATTCCCAGAAAGAGAAAAAGCAAGTAACTTGGTTGGTGAATGGAACATCCTCCCGTTATCCAAATCTGGCACTTTTTGTGGGTACAGAGAGAAGAGGCTGGGAAGAAAATCCAAAAATGTTGAAAGAGAAGTGGCATCTGAGGTCATTGTTTTCAAGACCGCTAAAGCACGCTGAACGTGCTCCATACTTTAGCAACCATACTTTAGCAAGAATCTTGGGACTTCCCTGGTGGCACAGTGGTTAAGAATCCACCTGCCAATGCAGGGGACATGAGTTCAGTCTCTGGTCCAGGAAGATCACACATGTCGTGGAGCAACTAGGCCAGTGCACCACAACAACTGAGCCTGTGCACCACCACTCCTGAAGCCCTCACGTGCCCTAGAGCCCGTGTGCTGCAACTACTGAGCCCATGAGCCACAACTACTGAAGCCCGCACACCACAACTACTGAAGCCTGCACACATAGAGCCTGTGCTCCGCAAAAAGAGAAGCCACCACAATGAGAAGCCCACACATCGCAACGAAGAGTAGCCCCCACTTACCACAACTAGAGAAAGCCCATGCACAGAATAAAGACCCAATGCAGCCAAAAAAAAAAAAAAATTCCAGAATGTCACATACCTGAAATAAACTCTCAATGTTTATTCTCCTTTTTACTATTTATATTTTATGATATTTCATTTCTCTAATTTTCAGTCTGGCTCAGGTGTAATAATGAAATTCTAGGTCAGGGATAACTTTTACACATGATTAACAAGCTAAAAGAATAGTGCCTTTCCAAAAAAACGAATTGTTCACCTGCGATAATTAGCCAGTGGTTCCTAGTTTCTAAATAGTCTCATTACAACCTATCTCTTCCTGCCAAAATAGGACTCGCTGTGGAATTTGGACCTTCACATGGGCACCATTCCCATTTGTGGGTTTTGGAATGAGTGGAGGTGCTGCAGCTTTTCATCTGCCATGAATGAGACTCAGTCGATGGACGGAGGCTTTCATCAGCCAGCCCTGCTGGAAACCTTTCTGTGTGAGCGGGAGCCTGCCAGACATTCATATCAAAAATCCACAGGCTTTATTTAACTCTCCCTGGAAGGAGGTATAAAGGTTACAAAATAATGAGGAAGAGCTCTGTCGAGCAGGAACCCAAGAGTCACAACCTCTTTGTTAAAACTGACAAAAGAGGTGGGAGATAAACTCTATGAGGAGCAGAATCCGGGCTATTTAACCCGCTGTAGGGGAAGCAGGAAGGGAACACAATCGCAGGATTCATACATATGCAGGGATGTTATAATAGGGGATCCTGAGCAGCTGTTCGTAATTCCTCTGAGGACAGGTAAGAAACGGGCTTTAATAGCAGCAAAAGGCTTCGTGAGTATTTGAGTATGTTAGAAAGAATATACACAAAGGCAGAAAACCTAAGTTCTAAACCGTTTCTCCCTTAACCAGTTAATTAGCCTCAGTATCTCTGCTTTCTGGGAAATTAGAATGGGATAGCTACATCCCTACGTAGTGCTGAAGGATTATTGTGAGAGGAAAAAGCAACGATGGGCATTTAAATGCACAAAACGCACTTTAAAAGGGAAGAGTGTTAGCAAAATCTAAGGCTATCTCAGCTTCAGCGAAAAATAGGTGAGGGGGTTGATATTACTTTCACCAATCCTGCACTAACATACCTGCTGGCCTTTTCAGGTTGACTATAGTCAGCCCTATACATATGTTTATTTCTCAAGAGCACAACAGATGGAGCATGTATGTATGTGAATGTGTACATATGTGTGTTCGTAGATACAAAGGGTCCTAATAATGTCACTTTTTAAATTCTCTTTTAGAGGCTGATTTAGGCCTAAAGTCAGAGTAACATCATAAGAAATGCCGAGGTATATGAGAGAATATCTTGGTTTATGGGTCTTATTACTGAATATTGATGTCCAGGAATTTGTTATCATGTGGCTTTTTCAGTTTTTGCTAAACCACCAAAATACAATATCCCAGGAGCTGATATTATTTTATATCTAGAAAACCCATAAGAACCCATGAAAAGACTACTACAGATAATAATAAAATGCTAGCAGATTATACAATTAATGCACAAAAATTAATAGGTTTAACATATAAAAACAAAAACCAGTTAGAATGGAAAAGAATGAGCCATTTGTGATATCGAAATATGAAATAAAATTCCTAGGTGCAAACTTAATAAGATATGCCCAAAATCTGTATTAGGAAAATTTCAAAGCACTCCTTTAAGTCCCAAAAGTAGACTTGAAAGAAAACAGAGACATACCATGTTTTGGCATATCAGTTATCATGAAGGTAATATATAAATTTAACACAATCACAATATAAAATTTCACCAGAATTTCATCAAAGCAAGTTTACTACCAAATTCATTTGGAAGAACAAATAAGCAATAATAGTCAGGAAAAAAATCTTTAAAAAAGAAAAAAGAAAAACAATGTGGGGAGTATAGGGAACTAGCTTATATAAAATAAAATCTCTATTAAAAACACTATGGCATTTGACACATGACTGACTAGAGAACCAATGGAAGAGAATAGAAAATTCAGACATAGACCTAATTGCACATGGAAATTTAGTATACAGTAAAGGAGGCTTCTCAAATTGGTGAGAAAAGATAATAAGTGCTGAGAGTATAACTGGCTAGCTAAATGAAAAAAATAAAATTGGATCCATTTCTTACACCACACACTGTATTAAAATTTAAATTGATTAGAGATTTAAATGCAAAACATAAAGCTCTACAAATACCATACAAAAATATAGGTAAATTGCTCTAGAACTAGAGAGAGGGGAAAATTTTTGTCACTAGGACTTAAAATCTGGAAGTATGAGAAAAGATTAATAAATTTGATAACAATCAAAAACATTTGAATAAGTCAAAGCACCATGAGCAAAATAAAATACCAAATGATGAAGTGGAAAAAACTATTTTCAACTAATCACAAAGTGTTAGTATCTCTAATATATAAAGAACTTCTAAGAATACAAGAATAAAGGTCCAAGATCCCCTGAAGGAAAAATAGGTAAGGTGATATTAGTAAAAATGTCAGAGTAAGAAACTGTAGACGTCTACCCCTCCATGAGAGCAACCAAAACTGGCAAGAACTGTCAGAATCAAACTTTTTTGGAACACAAGAAAAACCAAAAGCTTGTTGCAAATTTGGGAGGACTGAATCAGCAGAAAAGGCTGAATTTCAGTAAGAACAGTGAGCTTTGTGGCATTTTAGTCCCATCACCTGGTGCTCAGCTTAACAGTAGCCTTGAAAGAAACAGCCCACATTCCCAGTACCAGTACTAACACCAGAGGGAGCAGAACAGACCTCATTTGGAAAGAGTTGTCCTTAGTTGATCTGTCTGGTGACTCCATGGAAAACTAGCCCGAAAGGCATGTTTTATGTCACCTACCTGGAACTCAGTCAGCATTATGATCACTACCCAGGGGCATTTATCAGAAACATTTACAGGCAAATGTTTTAATCGATGCTGTGTGCAGCAATGGGTAACAGTTAGAAGAAAAAGAAATGCAACAGATTAACTAAAAAGATTGGAGGAAAGTCTGGGAAATGATACACTTTGGAGAACAAGGGCTTTGAAAGGCTCTAACATATTCCTGACAATCTAGAAGGCCTTACACATAAACAGGACTGTGCACATGTTCAGGAAAGAAATTAGAAGGCCTTACATTCTCAGTTCTGGCTGACCTTCACTCTATGCACAAACAGGAAATGAAGGCTAAGGCAGAGTTGTAAACTGCCTGGCTGAGTATTGAAAGTGTACCCCAACACAGAAAGCCCATGTGCAAAAACTGGGAGCTATTTTGTTTCTAAATATTCAAGGATATCTGTATCTAACCATTAACTGACCACTAGGCTAACAGAACAGAAACTTCAGTGGTCACAAATGACAAAAAGACACACTTTTTTAAATTGGTTCAGAAAAGTCACTAAAAAGCCAACAACTAAAACAAGTAGAAACAACAAGCCCTAAGGAAGATGGGGAATCTTATTTCTAGAGTCACCACATTATAATATTCAAAATGTTCAGTTGTCATTTAAAAAGTACAAGGCATGAAAAGAAACAAGAAAACATGGTCCAGACACAGGGGTAAAGAAACAATCAATAGAAACTGTCCCTGAGCTAACCCAGACATTGGAGTTACTAGAAAAAGATTTTGAAACAGCTATTTTAAATACATTCGAAGATCTAAAGGAAATCATGCCTAAAGAACTAAAGGAAATTAAGAGAGCAATGTCCTACCAAATAGAGAATATCAATAATGAGGGAAATTTTATATTAAAAGGAACCAAATAAAATTCTGGAGTTGAAAAGTATAATAACTGAAATTAAAATTTTACAAGAGCTCAACACCAAATTAATGCACGCAATAGAAAGAATCAGCAAACCTGAAGGTAGGTCAATTGAGATTACCCAATCAGAAAAACAGAAAGTAAAAAGAATGAAGGAAAATGAAAGAATCTAAGAAACCTATTGGACTCCTTTAATCATAATGACATACATATAATGGAAGTCCCAAAAGGAAGAAAGAAATAGAAAGGAAAAGAAAGAATATTCAAAGAAATAATAGCAAAATATAATTGGCAAAGCCCTCCAAAATCTCTTGGTATCAAACAAAATATTTTCATTAAATGTCCTTTGTTACTTAGGAAGATTTACTGTTTAACTATTTCTTCATAGTCAGGAAAAGTATAGCTAGGAAGAAGTCAACAAAGAATAACTACTTTGCAAAAACCACATTGGAACATGAGCCTTTTCTTCTAGAGATAAGTGTAGAATCACTGCCAATAGCTTACTAAGCTGCTTCTTTTTGGCACCACTGTCTGTTCTTGATGACAGTAAAACTACGGTCATGCCCCAAACTGGTGTGAAAAACATCACCAGGAAAACTCAGCTCTCAGAGTGAATGATCTTAGCTGATCACCAAAAGAATATCAACAGAAAGAGACCAAACCATGGGCTGTCACCACATGAAAATAAAACAAATGGCTAAATACATCAGTCTAAGGACTTCTCTCAATTTTATGAAACCTAGGGGATTTGCACTGTATTGGTTTCTTTTCCTTCTCTGATGAGGGATTTGGTATTATGTGGCTATAGCCAGAGTATGCATTTATTAAGCATCTCAAACGCTGGTCATTTGATTCAGGTTCAAATGCTCTCTCTCAGTTCTTAAAAAATCAGCTCAAGGAGACCTGGCATCTATTCACATTCAAAGAGCTGCCAGAGTTAGCACAATGGTGGAAAGTGAAATACAGCAGATACCACAGTGGAAAGAACAGGTTTGCTGGTTCCCGTCTTTCTTTTTCTGTGTCTGCAAAAGTCCTTCTTCCAGACGTAAGGGAACTGGCTCCATATGTCTTGTCTCTTCTATTTTGAATAGGTTTCCTGGGAGTTCTTTTGTAATCACCGATCTTTCTGATCCTTTCTAATTCATCGCTGTAAAGACCATTTCTCCAGGAACAGGGTTGCATTTTGCCAGAAGCACTGAAGACACACACAATTTAAAAATCATGCTAACCCTAACACTGAACTTTTTTTCCCATTTAGAATGAACAGTCCTTTGTTTTATTGTTACTGTGTTCCTGTTAGTTTCTCTTAAAAACCATTTTTTTAATTTTATGATGCCTGGAAAATCCTAGAATGAGGTGGAGGTACAGGTCTGTAACCAGGTTAGGTTTCAATCACACCTGACTCTTTGGGGTACCCCCTGCACATGGGGCTTCCCTCCATCACTGGGTGACTGCATGAAACAGTAATTGTCTATTTACCTGTCTAGCTGTGTGAACAGGAGAAGGTAAACCTCTCTGTGTCTTTATTTTCTCACCTGTAAAGTAGGGAAGAATAGAAATATCTACCTCAGGATATTGAGGAATGACACATACTAAGCAGTCTGTAAGTATTTTCTGCTATTATTATGACTATTATTATTATTATCATTATTATGAGACTGTGAGCACCTTGAACAGGAGTATTTAGTCTAATCCTCCATGCCATGGTGCCTGGCACTTACTAGGTGCTCAGTAAACATTTGGGTGGGTGATTGAATGAATAAATAAATGAACAGCTATTTAAGTGAGCAAGCAGCTGAGAGAAAAAGAGTGCAGGGACTTCCCTGGTGGTGCAGTGGTTAAGAATCCACCTACCAATGCAGGGGACACAGGTTCGATCCCCAGCCTGGGAAGATCCCACATGCTGCAGAGCAACTAAGCCCGGACGCCACAACTACTGAGCCTGTGCTCCAGAGCCCATGAGCCACAACTACTGAGCCCACGTGCTGCAACTATTGAAGCCTGCGTGCCTAAAGCCTGTGCTCCGCAACAAGAGAAGCCACTGCAATGAGAAGCCGGCGCACCACAATGAAAAGTAGCCCCCGCTCGTCACAACTAGAGAAAAGCCCACACGCAGCAATGAAGACCCAAGGCAGGCAATAAATTAATTAATTAATTTTTTTAAAAAAGAATGCAATGCATTGTCCCACTGAATTTGGGTTTGGCACTTGCTAGATCTTTCTGACAAGATATCCACTGGTGCTTCTGTGTCCAATGGAAAAGGAGTGTGTGTGAATAGAAATGGGGGTGATGCTGGGATCCATGTTTTATTTGCTGACGTAGTTATTAAAAGCATGTGTTCATGTGTATATTTGATACTGAAAGAGTGATGATGGCTGTGCAGCCAGAGAGACCCAGCACCTGGAGACACAGGAGAGATCCCAGGAACCTGACAAGGATTCTGGAAGCAATAGCTACTGAGAGCTGCAGGTGCTGTAACTGAAGCTACGACTGATCACATTGCCTTGAAGGAGTTTCCTCAGAAAGATGTCAGGAACCACTGGGGACCAGGGAAGAAACTGTGCTGAGACACACTTTCATCAGGAGAGCCTTGCCAAGAGCCACTGTGGGCTCCACACTGGGAACCACACAACCAGAGACAGGTAGGAAGACCACGGTGCTTTTGGTCCAGGCCTCTCTGCGTTGCAACCCTTGACTTTCTGGTGGTGGTGGGTGAAGACTATGAGTGTTTCAGAGTCTTCCTCCTGGGAGGGAGAGTGGTGGGGATCTGGGCCAGCCCACGCACAGGGAGCTCAGACTCTTGGTGGAGGATATGGGTCCCTGCCCCGCTTTTGTACCCCGCTGTAGGTGAGGGAAATTGCCTAATTACCAATCAGTCCTTAATTCCTTACCTGATTGCTTGTTTTCCTCCTTAAGGATTAAAATTATGGTAATACTTTAAAACACAAATCATGATATTTATTCATTTTTTTTTAATTAATTAATTTATTTATTGGCACACGGGCTTAGTTGCTCCGCGGCATGTGGGATCTTCCTGGAGCAGGGATCGAACTCATGTCCTCCGCATTGGCAGGCAGACTCCCAACCACTGCGCCACCTAGGAAGCCCGATATTTATTCATTTTTTGCTAGAAGCTTACTCAGTAAGCCTGGGCAAGTTATTGAACTTGGCCTTCTTCTAATGTGGCTTTCCCATCTATGAACTCAGACTCCCTTTCCATTAAATATGGATAGTGTTGATCTCTACCTGCTGACTCTCCCTTTTGTGCTGGTATTTTATATTCACGGAAGCTCAGCAAGGAACAAAATATAGAATACAGTGCAGAGCTTCTGTCCATTGGGTTTTCATTCAAAATTGAACAGGTAGACAGAACTCCCTGCATAAGAAAAGGATGAGGTGACTCAGGGAAGGCAAGTAATGATGCTTGGATGTGGGCTGCCAGAGCTCTGAGGGCTAAAGGGTGATCTTTTCAAAGAAAGTGAGTCTGGAGATGTCAACAACGTATGTCAAGGTCACACTGAGTGAGTTTTGCAACCCCCAAAGTCAGTGGAGTATGAGCTATGCAAACACAATAAACTCCCATTTGCCTGGAATTAGACATATTTTTGTGCTCCTCTTTATGACATGGGGGAAAATGGGTATTATACAACTGTATATGGGTAACTTATCCAAAAAACAACTATCGCAGTAGCATAATGTCTAGTACCTCGTGCGTGAAGATGTTGCTAATGTCAGCAAGTGCAAAGGTTACTAAGCAAGCTCCCTTCCCTCACAGAATTGACCATAATGTTGGTGAAAGAGAGAAGATAAAAACAAAAGACAAAATTGAGCAGCAGTATAAGATAGGTATAACTAAAAGGATTGAAGGATTTAAGGAAAGGAAGATGTGATATGTACTTGGAAAGTTTCACAGCAAGTTGGAGTTTTGGCTGGACCTTGAAGATTGGGCTGAATTTGGGTCAGCGTAAAGGAAAAGGATACGCAGTGGCATACAGGAGCCAGCTCCCAGCGGCTCATGAGAAGTGGTTGTTACATTTTTCAGGAATAATGTTTGCCAGGTGCTAAAAAGCAGCCATTATTAAAAATTAAATTATAAAAACTTACAATTAAATAAATTATATTTTATTTATGTTAATTTATATGTATAATATATAATTTAGTATTATACAGTTTTATCTACATACATACTCCTAACTCATTACTTCCTTATTATTTTACTGCCTTTTACTATTATCTTTGCCCTTGTGGTTATTTACATCTCTTGCATGTGTAAGATAGCAATGCTATATAATAATGTACTCCCAAGCACCTCTTCCTAACTCCTTGCTGGGAGCACTTACAAAGCAGAAGTCTGTAAATGCTACAAACCAGGGCTTGATCTATTGTTTTGTTGGTTGTTTATGCTTAAGAAAGTAATAGAAAAATATTAATAATGCACATTAAACTTTAAAATATATCATGTTGGTAGCTGTCACATTGTGAATGACACCAAAAAAATTTGAAGAAATCTTCTAGCACTGGAAAATTATTATCTGATTGAGCAGAGAAGTTCCTCCTGTTATTGATGAAGAGTGAAGTTCTGACATGCTCATTCATGTAAGTGAAAACATCACCCAACATTCATGAAAGAACTACAATAAGAAAGCCAGCTGTTAAACATTTACCAGCACACCACTGGAGGAAGGCCACGTCATAAAGAAATAACAGCATGTGCAAAATGGCAGAAGCTGAAACGCTTGTAGTGAAGGGGATGGTGTGGTGGGAATAATATGGGCTGTAGTCATGTGTTCAAATCCCAGTTCTGCTATTTACTAGCTGAGCAAATTTCAGAGAGGCACATCATGTTACTGACCCTAAGTTTCCTCATATGCAACAGAGATGAGAAAGTCAATCTTACAGTGTTTTTATAAGAACAAGAAAGAATATAGCGTTCGGTGCCTCAAACAATGCCTGATGATATCACACACCCAATACTGACACTAATCATTACAGTCAAATATTCTAAAACCTATAGAAAATCATTTAACTGAGCGGTGGGTTTATTTAGGGGGTGGCTGAAAGCACTGTGTTCTGAATTTCAGGCAAGAAATGTGGAATTTATTACGTAAAAATTGGTGGGTCCCTAAGGATTTCTGAACAGGACACTAAAGTGAGTGAAATGTATCCTAGGGAGATGTGATGGCATGAGCCTGTGGTCCGACCCTTTCTTCTACATGTGGACATCTAGTATAGTGTTGAACATTAAACTTAGTTATGTATGTAACAATGTCCTAGAGGCGCTGGCAGATCCCCGATTGCCTTCCAAATCAAAGAAAGAAAAAGTCATGTATAATATGACTTTGTTGTAAAGTGTACTCAGAACATTCTAAATCTTTAGAAATGTATAATGTATCCCTGGTAGCTATAGTAATGTGCAGTTAAGGAAGAACCCCAGACTCATCTTCAATATTTTTCCCACCCGTCACTCTCACTGAATTGATCACCAGGACCTGTGGTCCTAACCTCCTTAATATCTCTCGTCCTACCTGCCACTGACCATCCGCACTGCCTTGCCTTAGTTACTGATTAACAACCTTGACTTCACATTGGAATCACTTGGGGGATTTTAATAAAAAATGTGCCAGCATCTGGGTCCTGCCTCCAGAGACTGTGGCTCAGTTGGTCTGAGGTGGGGCTTGATCACGGGTATTCTTCAGGCTCTCAGATGTTCTACTATTCAACCACGCTTTAGTTCAGGCTCGCATTGCTACTCACCTGAATCACTGAATAAGTTATCTGCCTGGGCCAGTTTTGATTTCTTCAAATCCCTTCTTCACTCTGCTTCCAGAACGACCTTTCAGAAACACTCATCTTATCACGCCACTCTTGGCTTACAACTCGTCAGCACCTCCTCAGGACCCATCTAATAAAACCCAAGTTCACTAACACCAACCTTCTTTAACACACACACACACACACACAACTCTAATAAAAGGGTTATGACAAATCCAAGGGATACAAGTTGAACCGAAGAGTGATCTAGCCTTGGAAAGATGTTGCTGCTGAAACATACACCCCCATGTAACTGCGGTGCAATGCTGAATGCAACTGAGAGCTTTGGGAGGGAAGCAAGTCCAAGAGCAGGAAGCAGCACTCAGCCCCTGTGGCCCACTGCAAAGCGTGAGGAGATGAGGAGAAATGACAGCCTAGCAGCACCCAGTACAGGCTGCTTCGTTCAACTTCCGACTCCCAATACATTCTCTGATTTCTCTCCTGTTGTGGGTTGAATTGTGCTTCCCGATATTCATATATTGACGTCTTAACTCCTAGGACCACAGAATATAACCTTACTTTTGAGACAGGGTGTCTACCTATGAGATCATCCAGTCAAAATGAGGTCGCTATGTTGAGTGCCAATCGAACATGACAACTGTCTTTATAAAAAGGAGAAATTTGGAGATGGGCGTGCACACAGGAGAATGCCATGTGAAAATGGAGACAGAGATGTGGGGTGATGCGTCTACAAAGCAAGGAATGCCAAAAGATGGCAGGCAACTACTCTCTGCTAGGAAAGAACCACGGAGCAGATGCTCTCTCATCCCTTGGGTACCACTCCTGCTCATACCTCAGGCTTGGACTTCCAGCCTCCAGAACTCGGAGACAATAAAATTCTGTTGTTCAAGCCACCCAGTTTGTGGTGTGTTATTGCAGCAGCCCTAGCAAATGAACACACCTCCCAAGTCAGCTTCTTGATCTGACCCCTGCTTCTCTCTTTAGCCACAACCCACCTTCCACCCCCAGCGTTTACAATCCAGCCATATCCATCTACTTCAGATTCCCCACATGTGCTATGTCCCTTCAAGCCTCAGGCTTGTGCCCAGGCCGCTGTCTGCCTGGAATACTCACTCCCCTGCCGACTTCCACCTGGAGGTACCGAGGTACCGATGAGCCCTACGAGACTCAGCTCAACCCTCCCTTCTCCTGTTTCCCTAGTCCCTACACCCCTCTCCCTCTCAGCCAAATCCACAGAGTCAACCATTCCTATTCCTCCTTAGAGGCACCTCACTGTTGTTTGTCCCAGTCCCGTCTCTTACTCCGGCCACTGCCACAGCAACTAGTCCCAGGCCCGCTTCAACCAGCTTCGCACACGTGGAACACGACAGCCCCTCTCCTCAGCCCACACTGCTTGCCTCTCACTTTCTGGCCCAGGCCTCCTCTGATGCCGAGACTGGAACATCCACAGACGCCCACTGACACACGCATGGGAGGGCACCCCCTCTGGGGCCACTCATGGATAAAGTTTCCCCTTTTGTTCCCTCTGCAGGCAGTTCTGACTCCCATTTCATAAAGCTCCTGAGACGTTCCAGCGGACTGACCACCAGTGGTTTGAGCCGTGGCTGACGCCAAAAGCATCCCATGTATTGTTCTTTCCTCCTTCTGTTTTACTCCTCTGGTCCCTCCCTGACTTCTGATCCCTGGAACCATTTCCACACAAATACATGCATGTGTTTGTCTCAAGCTCCATTTTCAGAGACAGTCAGGTAAGACGCTGTGTTTATTTTGTATTGGCTTGGATTAAACTACATGAAATTGCCCATATTTGACCATTCTTGACCTACGAAAATGCCAATTTCATATGATCTGACTAATGATTATGTGTTTGCATTTAGCTCTTTTCCAACAGAATGTAAGATTCCCCCCCCCCTTTTATTTATTTATTTATTTTTTAAATTGAAGTATAGGTGATAGAAAGTAAGCTTCTTGAGGTCAGGAGCTGTATCACTCATTTCTCATCCCTGACATCAACTACTAAGTCTGGTACTTAGCAGTCCCTCAATAAATGGTGAATGAGTACAGAGTGATCTTCTCAGGGCAGGTAAGGACAAGAGTAAGGGAAGAATTCTCCTGTAAATATTAGGACAGTAAAGTAAGATCCCTTCCTCACACTCTCCATAAAAATAAAATCGATATGAATTAAAGATTTAAATATAAAGAATACATAAATTTTTTAAGTACTAAGAAAATAGTTTATAGCCTACTGGTGGAGGCAGTTATACAAACCAAATTTCCAATGCAGAGTGGGAAGGGCTCCACTAGCAGAAGTGTGGACGTTTGAGGATCTAGGCAGGCCTGGGGGCTCCTGAGGAAGTGACCTCTAAGCTAAGTTCTGAAAGACAAGTAGAAATTAGGCAGGAGAAGGGCTAGTGAGGGGGTGTTCTGGGCAGAGGGAAGAGCCTGCGCAAAGACATGGAGGTGAGAGAGTCAACTGGAAGAAATGAAAGCAACTGTCTTGAAGCGCTCCATGTGGATACTAACTAATCCATGGGGATTAAAACACCCTGGCTTTGGAAAAGGCATATCAAGTCTTACACAAATGGCAGCTGTGTTTCTTGAGGCAGGAGCTCAGAATTAGATTTGGAGTCCATGCTACCTTCTTGGGGGTAAACTGGGATCTCTGTATGGGGCCAAATTGTTGTTGAATCCCTGCAGTAAATGCAGCTTTAGTCTGCACACTGGCACCAGCTTTGACAAGTATCTATGAAAACTGACCTGACCCACTTATGAAGGGACATCCCAATGCCAGGGTTGGATCTTGCAACAAATATACATTTATGAACACTGTCCTTTCTCTTTTAATGGCTTGTGAGAAAGCTGCCTGGTAAGTCACCCCACTATGGCCCTGGAGCGGTTTGAATTGCCATGACCCAGTGTGGCGAGGAACCAGGATCCAACACAGGGCCAGAGCACAGGGCATGAAGCAGGCTGGCTCTTTATTTTTCAGTCTAGAGTTAACTGGAGACTATTGGTGCTACCTTTTATGGTCTGTAACAATCAAAATCTTTTCCCCTACTTAAAGTCCAATGCTTATATCAACATTTCCTCTAGTGAATTGCTCTACATAATAAAAAGATTGTTCTTTGCAATTCAAATTGATAACTTAAGATAACTTCTTAAATTTTCCTGTTCCAAGAACTGGGCAAATTGAATCAACACATTTCATTCTATAATAACCATGCAATATTTCACAAAGTGTCTTTAAAATCCACTTAAAGTAATAAGGTATGTGTTTTGTCATGAAATCCTTTAAAACAAAAACACCATGATATTCTAAAGAGAACAAACCAGTATATTCATGCCCCTTCAAGAGCAGTGGTGACTGAACATGGGTCCTGATAAGAGCTTTTATGATAAGCCCATCCTTTGGCATTTATAATAATGAAGCAAAGTCACCTGGCTTCAAAAACTTGGTCTGTCAGTAGAGAGCAGGCATAAAAAATTTCAATATTTTTTAAATCATCTATTTTAAAACACCTGTCTTCCGTCGTCACTTATCTATATTTTCAGACATCTGATAGGATAAATTGGAAGAGACTGATCAAGTAATATCATCGGTAACATACCCAAAGAATTTCTATAGTCACATATTTCCTGAGTTACAAGTGTGTGTTATTTATGACCCATGTCAAAAATGCCTTGGGGCTTTGGCTCCTCGATTCCATAACCATTTATTTCCCCCCAAACTGTGCCCATGTTTTACAGCAAGGTCCACAGCAATAAAGCAAGAAATCAGAAAAATCAGCATTTGATATCCATGGTTTAGCATTTTTTGCTACCTGGGACAATCCAGAGGAGATCACAGAAAGGGTCTTGGTGACCTTGCAGCAGCTGCAAATCACTGTGATCTGAATTATAATAGGCTCCTCTTCAATAATACATTACAGATGCAGTACACTTAGGCATCCTCAGGAGCTCTCAGTAGGGACCAAAATTATTCCAGCACATACCACGTTTTTCTTATCACACAGCTTCCATCAATACATTTATGACCTCTTTAAAGCACACAATAGAAGGCACACCTATGCTTCGTGCCTACCTTTATCCACAAGTGCTCAGACAGACACAGAAGTCAATACATTCTAAATAAAAGAACTAAAATTCTTATCCAAGGGGCAAATGCATGGCTTCTCACATTCAAGATCTGTCCTGATAGAGACTGTGTTAGAAAGCAGACAAAAGCAGGCCAGAAGAGGTCAGCTGTGAAGGTCAAGGAGATGAAGGGGCTGCTGTACCAGGCGGTGTCAAAAGGAGGCCAACCAAGACCCTTGGCATTAGCTAAGAGTGAGTCCCCAAACTGCTGGAGGGTCCCCATATTCAAGCAAGTCTCTATAGGACACGACTCCACAATAAAAAGCAATAAAATACAAATAGAAATGCAATGTGCCTTCAGACTCAAGTAAAGAGCAACAAAGCCACATTGAAATGTCAGTGCCCATTGCTGGGAGTCCTGGTGGGGGCCCAGCCAGACCCCAGTGCTCCTGTCCTGTCCAGCACATACATGCCTCCTCCCCAGCTTGTGAGCTGAGTGATTCACACACAGCAGGAAGAATTCAAACTTGTCCCTCTGTATGATGACAAATTACTAGACGCCATGATTATAAAAATAACGGCTAATATGTATGGAGTGCCAACTGCATAACAGACACTATGCTAAATGGTGTCTAGCTATGACCTCATTAAATGTTCACCTCAACTGAATGAGGCAAGTGTTATTACGACCCCTCATTTAATACATGAGAATCTTCAGTTTAGTGAATTAGACACCTCAGCCATGATCTGTCCAGTTCACAATCATTTTCCCATCTCTTTGA
Organism: Hippopotamus amphibius kiboko; assembly: GCF_030028045.1. NCBI lineage: Eukaryota > Metazoa > Chordata > Mammalia > Artiodactyla > Hippopotamidae > Hippopotamus > Hippopotamus amphibius. The sequence continues at coordinate 223,762,113 of NC_080186.1, forward strand.
TCTCCCCCATCTTCACCCCACAATCCAGAGAGGTCACTCCCCAGGATATGTGTTTGTACCACCTGATTCTGTCAGCTGAGCCACTCAAAATCCCACATTTGAGTGGCGAGCAGGAGAGATTGAAAGTTGGTTGATGAGCCTTAGCAGCAGAGACTGAAAAAAGGAGCCGTGAACTCAGGCTGCTGATGTCCAGGCAGCCCTGGGGACCCAAGAGAGACCCTCCAGAAAGCGCCCTTTTTCCAATCTAGATTGAGTTCTTTCCATTCCTTGCTGTGGCCACCTTGCCTCTGGTGGCAGGAGACAAGCGGGAGCCCTCCTGCCCCACTGGAGGAACTGAGAGGGAGCTCCACACCTAAAGAAGACCTTATTCTCCCCACTCCTGGCACTTCCTTTAGCAGGAGTCAAAAGGGGGCCCCAGAACTCACATGTCCTGGAAAGACCCCCACCCTCCCTCCCTCCACTACTCACATCTTGGCCACCACTGTCTGCTTTGCGACCACCAAGTCTTTTATTCCTGCTACATCAGCCACCACAAGAAGCCCAGGGTCCAAAGCATCTGGACATCTCCTTTTCTGACCCTTGTCCTCTGCCATCATCCAACCCCAGCTTCTGAAGTCCTCTACTCTACCTGCCAGATCCCACAACCAATCCTCAGCAAAATATCTGCTATCCTCAGCCTCCTCTGGGACGATGCCCTTCACCTCTTGCTGTAACTAAATCTGAGGCTACCACTTCTCCCGCAGCTCTTTCAAATGGTGGCCATTTTCCCCCTCATACCCCTTAAACAACTGGACTGGAGATAGGATAGCTCTCCTCTGCTCCTCAGTGCCTTTTCTAGACCTTTCTTCTTCCCAAAGCCCTACCCCAGAGCTTTGTATCTCATGTTACCATGCTGTTCCCTCCCCCCCCACCCCTCCCCGTCACAATCATCCCCACTGAGCCCCCAGCCCCAACATCACTACCCTCATTCCTCTGAGATTTTTGCTCTTGGCTCCCCGCTATTCCCTCTAACAGTACCCTTATTGAAATTCTTGCTGATTTTAATAATCACATGGATGACCTTGCTGATATTCTGTCTTTGCAGATCCTTAAGATCTTGTCCTCCACCCACCCCATGGTCACACCCTGGATTTTGTCATTTCTCAGTAACGGCAATTTCAAGGATTTCACTCCCATATCCAACGGCCTATTTAATATCCTCATTGTCTCATGGCCATCTCAAACTTAGTACATCCAAAACCAAATTCCTGATCCTCCCCCCAAACCTGCTCCAACTGCTGTTTTCCTATCTGTTAAGATCCTTAACTGAGCCCCATCCTTCCAGGCTTGTGGAGCAACAACTTTAATTTTTCTCAAAGCCCTTATCCCGTCTGTCAAGATCTCAGTGGCTCTACCTTCAAAATATCTCCAGATTCCAACCACATCTCACCAACTCACTACAAACACCCCGAGCTGAACCACCATCATCTCTTACTTGGATTATTACAGTAGTCTCCTAACTGGTCCCACTGCTTCTACCCTTGGCCACTCTCCCATCTCCAGGCTCTTCTCAATCCAGTACCAAAGTGGATCATCTGAAACATAAATCAAGTTATGTCCTTCAGTGCTCAAAAGCTCTCCATTGGCTTTCCACCACATCAAAAGTAAAAGCCAAACTCCTTATGATAACTTATAAGACCTTAGATGTGCTAGTCCCCAGCACCTCTTGAACCTCCTCTCCTGCTGCATTGTTTTGTTTACTCTGCTCCAGTCCCTCTGGCCTCCTTGCCATTCCTTCAACATGCCAGACATGCTTCTGTCTCAGGGCCTTTCTCTCTCGCTCTCACCTCAACCTATAATATTCTTTCTTGCAGACTTTCACTACCTTAATCTCTTCCCTCCTTCTGGTCTTTATTCCAATATCACCTTCCCATTGAGGGCTTCCCTGACCACCCAACTTAAAACTGCAGCCCCTCTACACCCTCTCTTCCTGCACTGAAACTTTCTAGCCCCCTTTTTGCTTTATTTTCCATCATGACACTTAATTGCCATCTTCATGCTATAAACATTTGCTTCCTTTTTTAGTGTCTGCCTCCACCTGGTGGAATGCCAGCTCCACCAGGGCAGGGATTTTTGTGTTTTGTTCACACCTGTGTCCTCAATATATAAAGCAGTGCCTGGCTCATAGTAGGCAGTCAATAAATATTTTTGAATAAAGGAATGAATGAATGAATAAGTAAGAACAAATAGACTTAAGTAGATTAAGCAATTTCTTAAAGGCCACAGAGCTAGTAAGTGCAGCACACGTTTATCTGAGGTCATACTGTGCTTTCCGCTCACAGACGTCCATGCTTCACGTAACCGTGTTATGCTTGGGATAGCTCACAAATAGACACAATCAGAAATGTTAAATTCTCAAGGGATAGTTTGTTATGTCCTTATTTGAAAGATGAAGGATAAAAAGGAGTCTGCATGGAATTGTTTAAAGCAGGAGAAACTCTGTAAAAGGCCGGTTGGTAAATATTTTATGCTTTGCAGGCTATTTGGTCTCTGTCTCAAATACTCAACTCTGCTATTATAGCACAAAAGCAGCCATAGATAATACAGAAACAAATAGGCATGGGTGTGCTCCAATACAACTGTATGTACAAACAACAGATGATGGACTATATTTGATCCACAGACTGTAATTTGCTAACCCCTGGTTTAAATCTGTAAAACTGCAATTAGGATGACTATATTCTTAAGTTTCAAATCTAAGGTGATTATAGGAAGCAGGGAGATAAAATGAAAAGAGCACCAACTTTGATTGGAACCCGTTGTGAGTTTGAATTCCAGGCCTGCCATGTGCTAGCCATGACATTACATAGGAAAATAACCCAGCCCTTTGAAATTCAGTTTGCTGCCCTTTGCTCATTCGTCAAAAGGGGGTAAATAATCCTTATCTGGCAGGGCTGTTCTGAGACATAAATGAGACGGTGTGCGTATAGCAGCTGCTGAATTGTACATAATAGTTGCTCTATCCTGATAATGATGATGGTGATGATGATGTTGATGTTAGTGTTACTAGGTGGCTCTGATGAGACCCCACTAGACTATAAATTCCTTGGGTCTAGGCCTCTCTCTTTTTTCATTTTGACATCCCCTTAGCAGGTTCCGGCCTGGAGACTTTGGTACCAAGCATTTTGTAAAAGACAAGCGAAAGGACACATCACTTTACATCTGCCTGCTAAACTAATGAATCCAAGATATAACATAGACTTTTATAAAAAATGAGTTCTAGAAGAGTTTAAGCCCATGAGGATTAAGGATATGGTAGCTGTGAATTATGATGATAGCAACATCGAGGGACATATTATACCAATGCAATTCCACCCTTGTGTTATCTAGTCCTCAGCTGTTCTGTGGCAGATGTTGCAGATTGTCTCAGGCATTTCCATTCCACGCCCTCTCCCGTAGCCTTGCTGCACACACTAGAGGCAGGAAAACAAGACTGTGTTTCCCTGATGCTCTTTGATCTCAGGCTCCCCTGTTACCAGGCTTGCACCAAGCAGACACCCCACAGGATATTTGCAAATCTTCAGCGAAGTGGCTTTTCTGCTGGCAGAACACAGGGCACATCTTTTTCTGGCTTGGATGCTGGCTGAGGCTGAGTAGTCCTGCTGTGCACATAGAGGTTTCCCTTCCTGATTTCCTAGCAGAGGCAGCAGCATCCTTGGTGAGCTAATCCTGCAGTGTTGTTCTGGGAGCCACTTCTGGAAGCTCAGCCTAGAGCTGCCTCCTCTAGCCTGTCCAACAAAATGTTTTCAATCCGTTTGTGTTAAAGCTGACAAGGGACTGCTGCCAGCTGGAGCTGAACCCAGTCTGATACTGCTCCTTTATTAAGAGCCCAGCTGGCCAATTCAGATCATCAAGTTTCTTTTGCAGTGTAAAATTCCCTTGAACTATGACCTCAGACTTGTTCATTAAATAGAAAGAAGGAGAGACAGGCCTGCTCTTTCCAACCAAGTGGGGTATGGGAAGAAGGACAGAGGGAGAAGAAGCAGGCAATGAGGCATGTGCATCTAACCTCCCTTCTCTGGGGCAACATCCAGAGGGAGAAGCTATATGAAGCAGAGTGCAGCCAGCCAAAGCAGGAGGGGCTTCATGCCCTGCTCCCCACTGGGCAGAGCCCTGGCAGGGTACCCCCACAACAGCATGGGGTGATCACAGAGCTGGCTCCTCTGTGGCATTGAGGTTTCAGAAATTTCCACATACCTGAGGAAGAAGGTAAGATGCAATGGACAAATTGAAGAACAATATGCAAGACTTTATAATTTTTGTATTTAAAAATGGGTTCTCTATAGTGTATTTGTGTACAAACATGTTGCCAAAAAAAAAAAAAAATCTAATGTCACGTCAAATTACGAGCAGTGGGTACTTCCCACAGAAAATGGGAAAGAGTTGGGGGAAGGGGAGACCTTCACTTTTTCTGTTATAATGTTCAATATTGTGTGAATTTTTAAAAGTTAACATGGGACTTCTTTTGTAATTAAAAAATTTTCTTTTTAGCCTCCTTCTTCACTGCTGTTAGCCAAATGGAAACAGCCAGGTGTGGGAAGCTACATCAGGACTTGTTAAACATAATCTGCTCAAGGAAATTTCTATTCAAACTTGGCTGTTACACAGACACATTAATATTCAAAAAGTTTCCCCTCTGTCATTTTTGAGAAAATGTAAATTGATGACATCAAAATGGTAAAATGTGTCTGTACCCTAGGCCAGTGGTTCTCAAACTTGAGTTTCTGTTTCAGTGCCTCTGAGTGAAGCCCAAGAATTTGCATCTTCCAGTCTGTTCTCAGGAATGCTGATGCTGTCAATGGGTGGGCCACATTTGGAGACTCTCTGATTTAGACCCTCACTACCCTAACTGTAGTCCCAGACCAGCAGCAGCATTACTTGGGAGCTTATTAAAAATGAAGAATCTTGGGCCTGAGCTCAGGCCCTCTGAAGCAGAAGCTGCATTCTAACAAGGACCCCTCCCCACCCCCGGGGGGGAGGGGGCGCGGTTCACATGCACATGGCAGCTGGAGAACCTGCTCTAAGTGTCCAGAGCCTTTGGTCCCACATTTTGAGATGCTTCCACTAAGCAAAATAGCCACCCATGAGCTCTCCCTCCACATCCTAGCCTGCGGTGCTGAGGTAGGACAGTGCCGTCTTGGTAGCCTTGGGGACAAGGGATAGAAGGAAGGAGAACCTGTCCATGACAGGAGAGACCTTGGCCACAGCCTCTGAGCGCCACGTAGCAAGGACACTCTTTCTCTCCTTGAGCACATTTCTACAGCCCACATACAGCTGTCTTTTCAACGGTGCTGCTGGGTTACATTCTCCTGAGCTCACAGAGAGGCAGAGGCTGGACCCCATTCTGGACAGAGCCTCCCAACAGCACCAGCTGGAGACTGCACCTCAGTCAGGCCCTCTCAGAAATGTGCAGTCAGCAAAGCTACCACTCAAGCAGAATACAACCCAGCCAAATGGAAGGCCCTCTGGACATTTTGGAGACAAAACAAGCATGATTTCCACCACTTAATTCATTCCAGAGCCCCCATGATGAGACGGATTATGCAAGCCACATGCCAAGCCTAGTTGCACTGCCTTATGGTGGTCAACTAGCTATGTCTAGATCTTTAATACCATCTGATTAGGCGAACCAGCCTCCTGACACACACACTTTGTTCCTACAGCCCAGGGAGACTCAGAGAAGACTACTTGCTGCCCTCCCACCCCCTGCCCAGACTTGCCTCTGAGCCCCTCCTGCTGCAGGGATTATCCACATGAAGAATCCCACACCACCCCACAGGAGACAATCACATCACGTCTGAGCTCTCTCCCTAGAAGCCAAACCGGGAGAGGAAAATAGAAATTGTGAACAAACAAAAAGGCTTTCAGCTCATTACATAAGCTGTTTTTCTCTGTTAATCTACAAAGATGTGTTTCTCTGTAAGTCACTGGAAAGTCTCAACATGTCCCACAGAGAAGCAAGCGATGTTCACTGGTCTCCAAACCACAGTGTCAAGAATTGGATGGTGTGCTGATGGACTTCCCTGGTGGCACAGTGGTTAAGAACCTGCCTGCCAATGCAGGGGACACGGGTTCAAGCCCTGGTCCGGGAAGATCCCACATGCTGCAGAGCAACTAAGCCCATGCGCCACAACTACTGAGCCTGCGCTCTAGAGTCTGCGAGCCACAACTACTGAGCCCATGTGCCACAACTACTAAAGCCTGCACACCTAGAGCCCGTGCTCTGCCACAAGAGAACCCACTGCAATGAGAAGCCTGTGCACTGCAAAGAAGAGTAGCCTCCACCCCCCACAACTAGGGAAGGCCCGCGTGCAGCAGCAAAGACTCGATGCAGCCAAGATATAAATAAATAAATTTATTTAAAAAGAAAATAAAATGTAATTGCATTCAAAGTTACACAGTAAAATATGCTTTCACCGAAAAATTATAAAAAAAAAAAAAAGAATTGGATGGTGTGCTGAATATTTGAACAAAAGTCAACTTTAAAATCGAAGGAATTAAGGAAAATAATAATTTCCACATGAATGGGTAGGTATAACTCTTCCATAAATTGTTCTAATTGTGGTTTAAAAAAAAACCCTAATCCCCCTCAACACTACCAGTTGTTGAGGTTTACTGAAGGCTGGCACCATGCTAGACCTTTCCGGATTACCTTATTTATTTTCACAACAATCCTCTATGGTTCTAGGAGCTGTTTTCACTCATAGCACCTCAAACACCAAATGTGTGGACTTTCACACCAACAACTAGCCTCCAACACCATCTGGGTGTCCTACAATTCAATTCAGTTCTGACACTAATGACCTGGAGTTAGCGTCAGACCCCGCAGGTTAAAGGGCTCAGCCCCATAAGGCTGTCCTTACTGCAGATGCCAGTTGAAAGTACTGGGTGCCCAGGGGAACCACACTTCTGTCTGACTTGGCTATCCTCTCCCCTTTCATAACCCTCCCCTTTCAGGTTCAATAATTTACTAAATGGCTCACAGAACTCAGGAAGACACTTAACTTAGCATCATCAGAGGATATGAGTGAGCAGCCAGATGAGGAGGTACATAGGGAAAAGTGCAGAAGGATCCCAAGCACAGGAGCTTCTGTCCCTGTAGCACTAGTTTTCACCAACATCCCGGCACATAGATGAGTTCACCAACTTCAAAGCTCTCTGAACCCCATTATTTAGAGATTGAATGGAGGTTTGATTACAAAGGCATGATTAAATCAGTGGCCACTGATGACTGAACCCAACCTTCAGCCCCTCTCCCCTTCCTAGAGGTTGAGGGGTGGGGATGAAATTTCCAAGGCTCTAACCAAGCCTTGGTCTTTCTGGAGACTGGCCCCCACCCTGAAGATTTCAAGGAACCCATTAAGAATTACCTCATTAGAATAAAAGAAACTGCAGTACCCTTCTCCCTCAGGAAATTGCAAGGGTTTTAAAAGCTCTGTGCCAGGAACCTTGGTCAAAGATCAAGTAGCTTCCCTATGATGTCCAAGTGGGTACTGTTCTTTCTTTAATACAGATGAGAATACTGAAATTTAAAGAGGTTAATTAACTTGCATGGGGTCATAGAGCTAGAAACCTGGATAGGCTGATTAGAGCCTCTATGCTTATTCATTAGACTATATTGCCTTCCAATCTTATGGTCTAAAGAGAAACTCCCTTAAGAAAAAAAATAAACACAATAATAAAAGGAACATCCAAATGCTTTGGGAAATACTGGAGATGCCAACTTGCCTTTGTGTCAAGGTAACCCCGAAGTAACATCATTACATATGTCTATGGTGTGGCATGTTTGGGGGTATGTTCAGGAGGCCCAGATGGTTCGTGTATTGTTTTGATAAATGGGGAGAAGTCACTTCCATCATTGGCAGGGAAAGCAAAATTATGCCTCACCTCCAGACCAACTCATCACGGTGCCAGCTGCAGAAACACTTCATTTGGTCACGACCCAAGCATTAGCGCTGACTGCTTTGACGCGTGTGGAGGCCCCAGGTCATCAGGCCAGACTGACAGCACAAGGAGACTTCCTGCTCCTCAATACTCCTATCTATGAGCCTCATTCCTCATTGCCAAGATGACAGATTGCCTTGTGTCATGCTGGGGGAAAACACACACATGAGCACACACACAAGCAGGTGATGCCTGAAAGGAGCTCAGCTTCACTTGATGAGCATGAAGTAACAGAAATTAAAGAACTCTGCTTACATCAGTTGCAAATGCAAACAGGCAGTTGGGTTTTATTATTAAACCAAAGGATGATTTAACACACATTGGAGTGCTGGCTACTTCCCCGTAGATGGAATCATCTTTTTGTAAATGCTAACTCTCACAAATCAGACATAATTCAAGGAGGGGCGGGGGAGTTCAATGTCATTCATCTATAAAGTGTATCAAACACCCAAACTCAGAAGCATATAAGTAGAAGGGCGAGGGAAAGGCAAATGGGAGTGTTATGGAAAGAAAAGCCAGGTTGGTGTTTGAAACTTGCTGCACAGCAAATATTACATAGCACAGTAAATCAAAAATTGACTCAAATGTCTTGTTGAGACAAAATAGAGCTAAGGAAATTGGAATTATGAGCTGATTTATGAGTTGTCATAATGATAAATACCAGTTACTGAGGATCTTCTATGTATCAAACAACATAGATACTATTCCCATTTTACAGAAGAGGAAAGTGAGGCTTAAAGGGGTTAAATAATCTACAGTAGATACCACAAATGATAAAAAAAGCAGAGCTTGGATCCAAATCCAGGTTGAGCTGAATCCAAAGTCTGTAATTTGTTTAGAATACATGGGAAATGGTTAAAAAATTTTTAAAAATACATATTGGAAAATGGCAACCAATTTGAGGTGTTCTTAGAAGGGCCTAGGGTGACCACTGTTGGTGACCTGTCCAACATCCTTTTCCCCTTTCTTCTTTCTTGTCCAAACCTCAATTATGTTGTATAATCGTCCAATTTCCAACTCCCAAAGGAGAGTCTGATTGAACTAAGAGAATCCTTGACTGGCATTATCCTAGTCACTGTTATTGATCTAGTGGTGGGCACATTACCTTAGATGGCAGTTACACTAAAGAAAAGAACATGTATTCAAAACCTGAGAGATACTCTTGTCTTTCCTCTGGATAGAACAAGGAAGCATGTTGCCCTTTGGCTAACTGGCAGCCATATTTTGACCATGAGGAGAACCACATGAAGACACAGCCAACACCACAACAATGGCATGGTGACAAGATGGAAAAAGCACAGCTCTGTAAGAAAAAAATCCATTGAGCTGCTGACTTAACCAATTTTTGAAACTGTCATACTTCTGAATTTCTTGTTATGTAAAATAAAATGTATATTTTTAACTAGTTTGAGGCAGAGTTTGTCACTGACATATAAAAGCATCCTAATTTATATTTGTTCCCTGCCCAAATTATTTCCTTTAATAGCTTATTAAGTCCCCATGTCCCACAATTAGAGATTTATTCCTTTGAGTACTTGTGTCCTCTAAATAAAAGGTAATACAGTAGGTTCCTGGATGCAGAAATGCTGGAACTGGGCCATTCCCAAATGACTAGGAGCAGGAGTTTGTGATTTCCAGAGTTTCTCAGTGCATTAAAAAGAGTAGGTGACGAAAGGAACTTTGAAAATTAAGAGAAGTTGAAGTTCTATCCTGACCTAAGATAAGAACATATTAATCCTTTGAATGTGAGGCTATAGCCAACAGGTGGCAAGACCCATCTCTGCACAGAAGGCAGCTGCTGGGAGCAAGAAAGGGTACCAGGAAAAGGGAGCTTCAGTATCTTCCAATTCAACTGCTTCCTGCATTTTCTTTGATGCTTATTCTTGAAGCTACTGCAGTTTTTCCAACAGAAAACTGGCTGAACACTAGCAGAAGATCTTGGACACCAGAAAGTACTGCAAAGATCCCAACATAACTGGCAAGCTCTGGAGACTGGATTCCTCAACCAGAAGTCAAGTCAGAGGCTCTGAGGAAGGAGCATTGAGTCCAGAACATTAGATCACTATAGAGTCCTCAGCCACAGAGAAGATTAACCACAGAGAATTCTCACAGGGGCCTCTATCAGAGTCTAAGACCTGGCTTTGCCCAACTGCCTGCAGCTGCCAGTGCTGCATACCTCACACCAAACTACAAACAAGACATGAACACAAAACCACCCATCGGCACACAGACTACCTAAAGCCATATTAACCTCACAGATACCCCAAAACACACCACCTGACACGGCCCTGCTCATCAGAGAGAAAAGACACAGAGCCACACACCAGAAAGCAGGCACCAGACCCTCCCATCAGGAAGCCTACTCAAGACACCACACCAACCCCACCACAAGGGGCAGAGAACAGAAACAAGAGGAATTACTACCAGGCAGCACAGGGAAAGGAGACAGCAAATCCTATAAATTAGACAAAATGAGAAAACAAAGAAACACCCTGCAGGCAAAGGAGCAAGATAAAGCCCCACAAGACCAAATAAATGAAGAGGAAATAGGCAAACTGCCTGAAAAAGAATTCAGAGTAATGATAGTAAGGATGATCCAAAAATCCCGAAAACAAAATAGAGAAAATACCAGAAACATTTAATAAGGACCTAGATAACTAAAGAGCAAACAAACAGTAATGAACAACACAATAACTGAAATTAAAAATACTCTAGATGGCATAAACAGCAGAATAACTGATGCAGAAGAACGGGTAAGTGAATTGGAAGATAGCATGGGGGAAATAACTGCCACAGAGCAGGAAAAAGAAAAAAGAATAAAAAGAATGGAAGACAGTCTCAGAGACCTTGGTGACAACATTAATTGCATCAACATTCAAATCATAGGCATCCCAGAAGAAGAAGTTAAAAAGAAAGAGTCTGAGAAAATATTTGAAGAGGTTATAGTGGAAAACTTCCCCAACATGGGAAAGGAAATAATTAATAAAGTCCAAGAAGCATAGAGAGTCCCATACAGAATAAACCCAAGGAAAAACACACTAAGGCACATATTAGCCAAACTAATGAAAATTAAACACAAAGAAAAAATATTAAAAGCAGCAAGAGAAAAGCAACAAATAACATATAAAGGAAAAATATATAAGGATAACAGCTGATCTTCTGCAGAAACTCTGCAGGCCAGAAGGGAGTGGCAGGATTTACTTAAAGTCTTGAAAGAGAAAAACCTACAGCCAAGAATACTCTACCCAGCAAGAATCTCATTCAGATTTGATAGAGAAATCAAAAACTTTACAGACAAGCAAAAGTTAAGAGAATTCAGCACCACCAAACCAGCCTTACAACAAGTGCTAAAGGAAATGTTCTAATCAAGAAACACAAGAGAAGGAAAAGAGCTACAAAAACAAACCCAAAACAATTAAGAAAATGGTAATAGGAACATACACGTCAATAATTACCTTAAATGTAAATGGATTAAATGCTCCAACCAAAAGACACAGACTGCCTGAATGGATACAAAAACAAGACCCTTACATACGCTGTCTACAAGAAACCCACTTCAGATTTAGGGACACATATAGACTGAAAGTAAGGGGATGGAATAAGATATTCCATGCAAATGGAAGTCAAAAGAAAGCTGGAGTAGCAATACTCATATCCAACAAATTAGACTTTAAAGTAAAGACTATTACAAGAGACAAAGAAGGACACTACATAATGATCAAGGGATCCATCCAAGAAGAAGAGATAACAATTGTATATATCTATGCACCCAGCATAGGAGCACCTCAATACATAAGGCAAATGCTAACAACCATAAAAGCAGAAATCAACAGTAACACAATAATAGTAGGAGACTTTAACACTCCATTTACATCAATGCACAGATCATCCAAACAGAAAATAAATAAGGACACACAAGCTTGAAATGACACATTAGACCATCTCGACTTAATTGACATTTATAGGACATTCCATCCAAAAATGACAGGATACACTTTCTTCTCAAGTGCACACAGAACATTCTCCAGGATAGATCACATCTTGGGTCACAAATCAAGCCTTGGTAAACTCAAGAAAACTGAAATCATATCAAGTATCTTCTCTGACCACAACGCCATGAGACTAGATATCAATTATAGGAAAAAAACTGTAAAAAGTACAAACACATGGGGGCTAAACAATACATTATTAAACAACCAAGAAATCACTGAAGAAATCAAAGAGGAAATCAAAAAATACCTAGAAAAAAATGACAAACACAATGACCCAAAACCTATGGAATTCAGCAAAAGCAGTTCTAAGAGGGAAGTTTATAGCAATATAATCCTACCTCAAGAAACAAGAAAAATATCCTAAACTTACACCTAAAACAGTTAGAGAAAGAAGAGCAAAAAAACCCCAAAGTGAGCAGAAGGAAAGAAATCATAAAGATCAGATCAGAAATAAATGAAAAAGAAAGGAAGGAAACAATAGTAAAGATCAATAAAACTAAAAGCTGGTTCCCTGAGAAGATAAACAAAATTGATAAACCATTAGCCAGACTCATCAGGAAAAAAAAGGAGAAGATGCAAATCAACAGAATTAGAAATGAAAAAGAAGAAGTAATAACCGACACCACAGAAATACAAAAAATCATGAGAGACTACTACAAGCAACTACATGCCAATAAGTTCAATAACCTGGAAGAAATGGATAAATTCTTAGAAAACTACAATCTTCCAAGACTGAACCAGGAAGGAATAGAAAATATGAACAGACCAATCACAAGTATGGAAATTGAGACTGTGATTTAAAATATCCCAACAAACCAAAGCCCAGGGCCAAATGGCTTCACAGGTGAATTCTATCAAACATTTAGAGAAAAGCTAACACCTATCCTTCTCAAATTCTTCCAAAATGTAGCAGAAGGAGGAATACTCCCAAACTCATTCTATGAGGCCACCATCACCCTGATACCAAAACCAAGCAAAGATGTCACCAAAAAAGAAAATTACAGGCCAATATCACTGATGAATATAGATGCAAAAATCCTCAACAAAATACTAGCCAACAGAATCCAATAGCACATTAAAAAGATCATACACCATGATCAAGTGGGGTTTATCCCTGGAATTCAAGGATTCTTCAATATATGCAAATCAATCAATGTGATACATCATATTAAGAAACTGAAGGATAAAAACTATATGATAATCTCAATAGATGCAGGAAAAGCTTCTGACAAAATTCGGCATCGATTTATGATAAAAGCTCTATAGAAAGTGGGCATAGAAGGAAATTAACTCAACATAATAAAAGCCATATATGACAAACCAACACCCAACATCATTCTAAATGGTGAAAAACTAAAAGCATTCCGTCTAAGAACAGGAACAAGACAATGGTGCCCAATCTGACCACTATTATTTGACATAGTTTTGGAAATTTTAGCCACAGCAATCAGAGAAGAAAAAGAAATAAAAGGAATACAAATTGGAAAAGAAGAAGTAAAATTGTCACTCTTTGCAGATGACATGATATTATACATAGAAAACCCTAAAGATGCTACCAGGAAACTGCTAACACTAATCGATGAATTTAGTAAAATAGCAGGATACAAAATTAATGCACAGAAATCTCTCGCATTCCTATACACTAACAACGAAAGATCAGAAAGAGAAATTAAGGAAACACTCCCATTTACCATTGCAACAAAAAAGAATAAAATACGTAGTAATAAACCTGCCTAAGGAGGCAAAAGACCTGTATGCAGAAAACTATGACAGTGATGAAAGAAATCAAAGATGATACAAACGGAGGGACATACCATGTTCTTGAATTGGAAGATCAACATTGTGAAAATGACTATACTACCCAAAGCAATTTACAGATTCAATGCAATCCCTATCAAATTACCAATGGCATTTTTCACAGAACTAAAACAAGAAATTTTACGATTTGTATGGAAATGCAAGAGACCCTGAATAGCCAAAGCAATCTTGAGAAGGAAAGACAGAGCTAGTGGAATCAGGCTTCCTGACTTCAAACTCTACTACAAGGCTACAGTGATCAAGACAGTATGGTACTGGCACAAAAACAGAAAAATAGATCAATGGAACAGAATAGAGAGCCCAGAAAGAAACCCATGCACATATGGGCACCTTAGCTTTGACAAAGGAGGCAAGAATGTACAATGGAAAAAAGACAGCCTCTTCAAGAAGTGGTGCTGGAAAAATTGGACAGCTATGTGTAAAAGAATGAAATTAGAACACTTCCTAACACCATACACAAAAATAAACTCAAAATGGATAAAAGACCTAAATGTAAGGCCAGACACTTAGAGGAAAACAGAAGAGGAAAACATAGGCAGAACACTCTGTGACATACATCAAAGCAAGATCCTTTTTGACCCATCTCCTAGAATAATGGAAATAACATCAAGAATAACCAAATGGGACCTAATGAAACTTATATCTTTTGCACAGCAAAAGAAACCATAAACAAGACAAGAAGACAACCCTCAGGATGGGAGAAAATACTTGCCAATGAAGCAACAGACAAAGGATTAATCTCCAAAATATACAAGCAGCTTATGCAGCTTAATACCAAAAAAGCAAATAACCCAATCCACAAATGGGCAGAAGACCTAAATAGACATTTCTCCAAAGAAGACATGCAAATGGCTAACAAACACATGAAAAGATGCTCTACATCACTAATCATTAGAGAAATGCAAGTCAAAGCCACAATGAGGTATCACCTCAAAACGGTCAGAATGGCCATCATCAAAAAATCTAGAAACAATAAATGCCGGAGAAGGTGTGGAGAAAAGGGAACCCTCTTGCCCTGTTGGTGGGAATGTAAATTGGTACAGCTACTATGGATAACAGTTTGGAGGGTCCTTAAAAAACTAAAAATAGAACTACCATATGACCCAGCAATCACATTACTGGGCATATACCCAGAGAAAACCATAATCCAAAAAGAAACATGTACCACAATATTCATTGCAGCACCATTTACAATAGCCAGGACATGGAAGCAACCTAAATGCCCATCAGATGATGAATGGATAAAGAAGATGTGGCACATATATACAATGAGATATTACTCAGCCATAAAAAGGAATGAAATTGAGTTATTTGGAGTGAGATGGATGGATCTAGAGTCTGTCATGCAGAGCAAAGTAAGCCAGAAAGAGAAAAACAAATACCATATGCTAACTCATATATATGGAATGTAAAAAAAATGGTACTGATGAACCCAGTAACAGGGCAAGAATAAAGATGCAGATGTTGGGGAGGGTGGGGGGGAGTCGAGGGAGGGAGGGAATATGGGGATATGTGTATAAAAACATGATTGAACTTGGTGTACCCCCAAAAAATATAATTAATAAATAAACTAAATGGAAAAAAAAGATGTAGAGAACGGACTTGAGGACACACGGCAGGACAGGGTGGGGGGTGGCGAAGGGGAAGCTGGGACGAAGTGAGAGAGTAGCACTGACATATATACACTACCAAATGTAAAATAGATAGCTAGTAGGTAGCTGCTGCATAATACAGGGAGATCAACTCGATGATGGATGATGACTTAGAGGGCTGGGATAGCGAGGGTGGGAGGGAGTCATGGGAGAGAGGTGATGTGGGGATACATGTATAAATACAGCTGAGTCACTTTGTTGTACAGCAGAAACTGGCGCAACAGTGTAAAGCAATTATATTCCAATAAAGAGCTTAAAAAAAAAAGGTAATACAATAGGTAAATAATTATATAATCTTAGAGATGGAACAATTTTTCTTAGTATTGCACAAAAGGAAATGATTTATAAAGGAAAATGTTAATACATTAAAAAGTTAAATTAATATGTTAAAACTTTTTAATGTAGAAATACCATTAATAAACATTAAAGGGAAATGATAAACTGGAGAACAATTTTTCTGCATACAATACCAAGAGTTAATGTCATTTCTATATAAAAAGCTCTGAAAATAGATGAATCCCTCAAGAGAAAAATATGCAAAGAATACGAACAAGCAATGGCCATTAAATATAATTTTTTAATGTTTAACTTAACTAGTAATCAAAGAAATACAAGTTAAAATATAATACTACATTCATCTACCAAATTTGAGTTGGTTATTTTTTCCTTAAAGGAATAAAGGGTTCCTTATTAAGGAAAGGACTGCCTTATTAACTCAGCTATCAGCCCTTCTCATTCTTCATCAGACCAGCCCAGGCTTGTTATCATGGCAGAGGCAGGGGTTACGAGAGAGAGGGTGGATACACACAGGCCTCTTGAGCAGAAATGGCAAACCATCACATCCACTGCATTCTATTAGCCAAAACAAGTCACAAGACCAGCAATAGACTGGGGGGTAAACGGATGCTGCCTCTTGACGGGAGGATAAGTAAAATCATATTGCAAAGTTTCTGAATATAGGAAGAGGTGGAGAATTGGGTCCATTTTTAATCCATCTGTCACAAGAATGTACTACATTATTCCAATTATGCTTTAAAAATTCATGTGTATCTACCTAAAATATATATGCATAAATATATGTGATATGTAGATATAGACCATCCACTAGAAATCTACTCTCAGCTGAACAGGCTCTACACAGAAGCGCATAGCCAAAAGTCAATGAGTCTTTGCAAACATGTTGAATAGCACTAGTCACCATGGAAATGCAAATTAAAGCTATAATGAGACACCACTACCTACTCACCAGAATGCTAAAATTAAACACATTTTTTAAAACTGACAATACCACATATTGGTGAGATAGGGAGTTCCTGGAACTCAGATACTGCTGGTTGGAATGCAAATTGGTAGAACCACTATGAAACTTGTCCCTATCTACTCAACTGCACATGTGCACACTCTATCACCCAGCAATTCCATTCCTAGGTATAAACCCGAAAGAAATGCACATATGTGCATAAAAAGACATGATTAAGAATATTCATAGATGTATATTCACAACCAAAACCAACCAAAATGTTTGTCAACAACAGAATGGAGAAAATGTGAGACTTTTCACAAAGTGGGATACTACACAGCAATGAAAAAGAACAAACACTGCTACTAGCAACAACGTTGATAACTCGTAACAGACACGATATTGAGCAAACAAAACCAGAGCCCAAAAAAAGTATATACATTACAATGTCAGTGCACATGCACAACACTAACACGCTCATGTAAATCAGAATAGCGGTTACCTTTGATGACAGGGTGATCCAGGCACGGCACCAGGTGCTGCTCACGGACTGGTCTTGATCTGGTCACGACTTTACATTGTAAAAATTCAAGCTGTGGACTGAAAACGTGGGCACTTTGCTGTTTGTATGTGACACTTCAGTAACAATATTTATAAAATAATAAGAAAAATTGGATTTCTTTTCAATTGTTCCCTATTAAACTGCAGTGCCTCTCGGGGAGGGTCCTCATTTGAACCCATCACTGAGCTCCCCAGAAGAGGGACTGGCTGGGGCAGGCTGAGGGCCAGGTAAAAGCCTGCAGGACGGTCAGGTGCGAGAGGCCTAGCCTCTATGGGGGCGTGGGGGTGGGGCGTGAGGGGGGAGGGGACTCTGAAGAGGCTCAGCAGACAGCCATAAGCACTGCCACTTGACAGCGACTGCAGAGGCCCCCAGCGAATATGTGTGCAAACTGCAGGCCCTGGATTATACCAAAATCAGCCGCAGCGCTCACGGCTCGGACAGCTCCTTGTTACCCAGCTCCTTCCTGCACTACTCCACCCCCACCCCCGCTCTGGCTAAGCGCAGCGTTCTGCTCCATTTCATGTTCTTCCTGGCCCTTTCCATCACCAGCACACCGCACAGCAACATCCAGAATGCCTGCTTTAGTGAGCGTGGCTGCAAAAATGTCAGGAGAGAAAAATGTCAGGAGACGCAACAGCGAGGTGAAGGGACCCAGACGTCCCCAGCTGAACGAGCTCTTTCTCACAGCTCACTTCCATTTCCCTCTCCTCTTCAACTTCAGTTTTCTCCATCTAATCCCTCATTGTCAACACATTTAGGATTTTCTCACTGGTAAAAATGAGATCCATGTTCCCGAGGCTTGGGGCTGCCTAATGGATGTTTGGGACAAGCTGCCAGTATATACGAAGGTTATGAGTAAAAAGACAGAGCTCACTCAGGAGGACTCCTCAAAGAGATGACCATCTCACAAGAAAAACATGCAAAGAATGGGAATAAGCAATGGCCATTAAATATATTTTTAATGCTCAATTTTACTAGTAATCAAAGAAATACAAGTTAAAATATACTGCTGTGTTCATCTACCAAATTTGATTATTTTTTCCTTTAAGGAATAAAGACTACGTTATTAAGGAAAGAACTCCTTATTAACTCGTTATCAGCTGAGGTTCCTTAGCCCTCATTCTTCAGCAGACCAGCCCAGGCTTGTTATCATGGCAGAGGCAGAGAGAGAGGCAGACAGACAGACAGAAAAAGAGAGGGAGAGGAAACACACAGGCCTCTTGAGGCCTGTGCTCAGATCTGACAAACCATCACTTCCACTGCATTCTGTTAGCCGAAACGAGTCACAAGGCCAGCATACACTGGGGGTAATGAACGCTGCCTCTTGATGGGAGGATTTGGAAAATCATACTGTAAAGTTTCTAAATACAGGGAGAGGTGGAAAACTGGGGCCCATTTTCAATCAATCTGTCACAAGCATATATACTACATTATCCTAATTATACTTTCAAAATTGTGTATATCTATCTAAAATATATAATTACATAAATATAAAAAATGTATAATTACATAAATATAAAAAATTTTATATGCAAGTATTATATTTTTATGTATGTGAATAAATAGACCAGGTAGATAGTTAATTAGTCAGATTATTAATACAAATCTTTGCATTTCCATAACAGCTAGGAAAATCTATCATCCAGTTATCCAGACTTTGTTCAAGAATTTTACAGTGTGCCAAAGTTTGCTCCATAGGGGTTTTAAAATACATATGATTTTAACCAGTGTAATGTATGAGTGTGTCTGGGCTCTACCAAGATAGGCTGATAACAAATTTGACTTACTAAGCACAGCAAAGTAGGGCACTCTTGTCTGCAAAAATCACTCACAATAATCAAATGGACACAGAGAGAAAATGATGGAAAACATCACTGTCAAGGTGGAAAATTAAATACTGTACATTTTCTGGACAGATACAACCCACTGCAGAAGCACACACTGATTTGCTTTTCAGCCATAAGGACCCATTCTCCTTGTAGTCATACACAACAAATTCCTAGGATAATGTAAATAAAAGCAGAAACCTTTTGCAAGTAGAATCTTGGGAGATGACTTTGACCTTGTTACACCCCACATCATGTAAGACAACCATGCTAAACCCTAACCTAAATAGACAGGGATTGAACAAATTTTTTATAGGCGAAAGTCACAGTAACTTCTATGTAGGGACTTCTCTGATGGTCGAGGGGTTGACAATCCATCTTGCAATGCAGGGAATGCCAGTTGGATCCCTGGTCAAGGAGCTAAGACCCCATATGGGCGGTGCAACTAAGCCCGCGCACTTCAACTACTGAGCCCACGCGCCACAGCTATGGAACCTGTGTGCTGCAACTACAGAGCCCATGTGCTCTGGAGCTGGCACGCCACAACTAGAGAGATGAAGAGCCCACGCACCCTCATCAAAAGATCCCGCGTGCCACATCTAAGACCCGACGCAGCCAAAAAATAAATAAATAAATGTTTTTTAAAGAAAACTTCCAAGTACCCTGCTGGCTGGCCTACCTGCCTCCTGAACAATACCATGATGAGTACCCTCATAACAAAGGAAGGACAATTGTTAGGAGGTCCTGCTACCCTTACCTGTAATCCTCCTGCGAGATCTGATGTTCCAAACAGACGGCATGATCAACCGCCTTAGCACCCAGCTGACCTCAAAGATACTAAGCTCTAGCTTTTATATACCAGTCGAAGGAAAACATATATTCTTCTGTCCAGCTAGAGCTCTGTTTACCAAGGGCTGTAACTGGGCCCAAGTCTAAACTGAGCAGGTTTGTTAAATGGAGATATTCTAATACAACAGCTGGACATGAAGAGAAAACAGGGAAGAAACAGAAAAGCCAGAGTGCAGATGTCTGAGGAATCCAATCCTATTTTAATTTTCATAAGATTATTAAGTCCCAATAGCACACAACAGTTACAAACTCTGCTTCTTGAACCTTCATTCATTTACCCAATCAACATGCCCTGACCATCAGCCGTGAGCTAGACACTGTGCTGGGGGCTTGGGGTTTGGGGGAGGTGGGGAGAAGGCAGGGGAAGGAACAGTGATTATTAATAACATATAATTCCTGGCCTTGAGAAGCTCAGTTTATAGGGAAGGCCTGTGTGAGGTCATCACGACCGAGTGTGCAAGTCCTCCTAGTGGGACTGATCACTGTGCCAAAACACACATTCCCAGGGCCTCTAACAACCATGGTAGGCTGGTTAATGAACACCCAAAGATATGAAGTCCTAATCCCTGGAAACTGTTACCTTATAAAGAAAAAGGATCTTTGCAGATACGATTAAGGATCTTGACATCGGGAGATTATCCTGGGTTACACTAGTGGGCCTGGATAATCTGATCACAAGCGTCCTTATAAGAGAAAGACACACAGAAGAGGAGGTGATGTGGAGACAGAGGCAGAGACTGGAGTGATGCAGCCACAAACCGAGGAATGCCAGAAGCCACCAGAAGCTGGGGAAAGTGAAGGAACAGATTCCCCCGCAGAAACTCCAGAGGGACTGCAGCCCTGCCAACCCCTTGATTCGGATCCTGGCCTCCAGAACTGTGAGAGAATAAGCTTCTGTGGTTTTGAGCCACCAGCTTTATGGCAATTTGTTCAGTAGGCACGGGAAACTAATATCCTACGAACTGGAAAAGACTTTCAAGAAATTAAAAAATGCATAAGCTGAGGGTAGAGAGGGCCTGGGGATGGAAGGTGAGACGTCAACAGCTGATTACGGCTCACGTGTAAAATGCAAAAGGGTGAGAGACGAGACCAGCCGTGGAGAGCCCAGTGTGATTTTGTTAAAGTTGTTTTTCGGTTTGACGTTTATTCACGGTGCATGAGGGGGAGCTAGTGCAGGGTTTAAGTCATTTACACCTTAGAAAGTTCTCTCTATCCACCCTGTGGAAACGTTCTCTCACCCCCCGCCCCCATAGCCAGTCTATCAGGAAGTCTTATCGGCTCTATATTCCAAATGCATCTAAATTCTTACTTCCATGTATTCCCCAGTTGTCCAGTGGTTCGGGCTGCAGGCTTTCACTGCCACAGGCCCAGGTCCGATGCCTGGTCAGGGAACTAAGATCCCTCAAGTTGCATGGCACAGCCAAAAAAAAACCAATTCTTACTTCCCTTGCTGCATCCACCAGTACCATTCTGATCCAAGCCGTTGTCACCCAGATTTTGAAATAGTTTCCCACCCAGTCCTCTGCTTTTCTTATTGCTAGTCTACACCTCCTCTCCACACGGTGGTTGGCACGGCCCTTACAAAATTTCAGTCAGAACCTGACTCCTCTTCTTCCCTTTTCACTCCTGTTCTTCACTTAATTCTGCCTCACACCCCTGTCCACCCTGCTGCAGCCATCGTGGCCTCCTTGCCTTCAACGCACCAACACACCAACATTCAACACCATCTTCAACAGCGTTCAACACACCAACACAGTCCTGCCTCTGGTTCCTCACGGCCATTTCCTCTGTCTGCAATGATCCATCCCCCAGACATCCTCACCTCCTTCAAGTCTTTGCCAAATTGTCACATTCTCCATGAGGCCTACCCGCAACACTGTATTTCAAATTGCAACCCTCCCAAGGCACTTCCTATTCCTCTTTTTTTTTAATTTTACTTTTTTAAAATTAATTTTTATTGGTATATGGTTGCCTTACAATGTGTTAGTTTCCACTGTACAGCAAAATGAATCAGCTATACATATACATATATCCCCTCTTTTTTGGATTTCCTTCCCATTTAGGTCACCGTACAGCACTGAGCAGAGTTCCCTGTGCTATACAGTATGTTCTCTTCCTATTCCTCTTACCCTGCTTTTCTTTCTCTTTTTCCCATATATTCTAACATAGCTATAATTTACTTGTTACATTTATTGTTTAATGTCTATCTCCCTCACTAAATATAAGACCCATGGGGAAAGGAAGCTTTGCTTTGTTCTCTGCTGTAACCCAAACATTAGCACATAGTAGGTGTTGACATATAGTAGGTGCTGGATAAACAGCTGATGAATGACTAGGTGAACAAATGAATGGGGACTGGACTGGAGCAGAGGTCAGCCTGAGGCTGAGAAGTCAGATGAACCCAGAGAACACTGCAGAGCAGTCTTGACTCTGAAATGATGTGTCATAAAATTATGGTATCAATGACAAGCCTTTGAAAAACAACTTGAAAGCATTGGGGAAAGAAATCTATAGTTCTAAAAGTAAACTAATCCAAGAAGGATTTGCTAATGCAGGACCAAATTATGTCAAAGGTCAAATAAATTTTGGTAAATATTCTGAGACTGGGGCTTAGAAGTCATTCAACAAATATTTAGCAAGCTATTATTGTGTTCAAGGATATTCAAACATTAAATCTCAAACCTTTATAGTTCGATAAGAGAAATAAGATGTCCAAGAGGTTGTAACATAGCCTAGAGGGTTTTTTTAAAGTAGGCTTGTTACAAGAATATTCATAGGAATACAGTAACTCCAAAGAAACAATGCAGAGAAAGCTATTCTCATATACTACTTGCTTGAGTATAAATCAAACCAAGACTTCTGTAAAGCTTTTTGGTAATAGATACAAATTGCCTTAAAAAAATATTCATTCCCTGACCTAAACTAAAGAGAAAAAAATGCATAGGAAAAAAAAAACAACTAAGAAAAAACACACCAAAATGTTAATAATGATTATTTCTGAAGAATAAATCACCAAATTTCAGCATCTTAACCTAACAGTGCATCCTATCCATGTAAGAGTATAACCCAGTTTTCCTAGTCCACAGGTGGCTCTCCTCCATGCAGTGATTAAGTGAGCCAGACTCTTTCCATCCTGTGGTTCTTCACATCCCCTAGGGTCTCATGATCAGTTGCATCTTTCCAGCAGAAGGGGAAAATATTATGGATAAAGCACACTTGTTTCTTCAGTCTTGGCTCAAAGGTGAGCCAAGACTGAAGAAATGTAAGTTTATACATATATATATATATATATTTGCAAAACAAAGAAAGTTCATAATCTTTGACCTGGTGACCTCAATCTATAAATCTATAGTAAGGAAATAAAGTTGTAGGGAAAAGTATACTAGATAGATGATTGATAGTTACATAGATACATATATAGATACATAGATACCTATAGAGATATATGATAGTAGATAGATAAAGACAGAGGCATAGATTGTGGCAGAATTATGAAAAAAACACCAAAAGATTTCCACCAAAAGAGTGCTCCATCCACATTGTGAAGTATTGATCATAAAGTATTTTCAATAATATATACAAAATAGTAACTAAATCAAATTTTTACTGGCTTTTGTTAATCTACCCAATAAGAATATATATTTTAGATGATGATACCTAATTTGTCCTAAGTTCGGGGATATGATAACAGTATAAATAGGTACACTCTTTTTCAAAGGCAATTGGAAATAAGTATAAAAAGTCTTTGTCCCAGCAATTGTATGCTAGGATTTATCATAAGAATAAAAGTAGAGATGTACAAAAAGAATCACTTCTGTGAATGCTAAAAATGTTGATTAAATTTTCTCTGCAAAAAGAAAAATTATGAGCAACTTAAATTTACAATTTCTGATTCTTTAAATATATTCTGATATATTCTGGTACATTCGTGTGATGGATTACAATGTAGCCTTTTTAAATGTGCTGTAGAAGATTATTAAATAGTATGGAAAATATGCACAATGTATCAAGTTAAAAAAACTTTCAAAGTAGTATGCACAGCAATTTTTATGCATAAAATATTTAGAAGACTTGAAATGTATACATCAAAATGTTGAGTTATTTCTGAGTGTGGGACTACACATCCTTTTTGTTTTATTGTTTATGATTTTCTCCCCTTTCAACATTTCAACAATAAATATATAACACTTTAAAATCAGGTTTTAAATATGTTACTCATATTTTAATAATATTGGGGGAAATTCTCATAATGATACTGAAAAAAGTAAACTGCTAAACTGTACACAGGGTGTGATTCCAGTTTTGTGTATGTGTTCACAAAAAATATATATATTAGAAGAAAATACATCAAAATGTTACCAATGTTTATTTCTGAGTCTGGGGTCCAATTCAAGGCAAAATAGAGTAAACACGTCCATCCCTGTCTCTCCCTGACTGAATGCAGTTATAAAATCTGGACAGAATGCAAGGAGCAGTGATTTAAGGATTCTGAAAAATAAAGTAGCAGGAGGATTGCAGAAGATCAGCATTTGAAGTGCCCCTGAACAAGCTTACCATTTTTTTAACTCCAGTGTACCCTTGCCTGGGCTCAGGGGTTATGGGGGAGAGTCGGTAGGGAGGAGCCACAAGTAGGCTTCCACAAAGGAGCTTGGAAAATCAGTCCCATAAAGTTGTTGATAAACCCCCAGGCTCACTGCCAAGCTACACATGTAGAGACATATCCTAACCAGCATAACAACTCTGAGAGCTGTACTAAGAGATAAACCACCACCCAAGTGTCAGCCTGGTGGCACACACGGGACAGGTCTAAATAGCACTGCAAAGGCTTTGAAAAAGAACTGACATTGAAACCACAGCCCACAAAAAGCTGGTTAAGAATTTGCAGCCCCAACCCAAATGGACCAACTGCTTTCTAAAAGAAAGTACCAACATACTCCACAGAATTTGAATAATACCCAAAGTCTCATAACATAAAAGTCAAAATGTCTAATATGCAATCCAACATCACTCAGAAGATGAACAACCAGGAAACTCTCAACTTCCATGGGAAAAGATAAGGAACTGATGTTAATACAGAGATGACATAGATGTTGGAATTATCTGATTAAGACTTTAAGGCAGCTATTTCACCCCAATGTTCATTGCAGCATTATTTATAATTGCCAAGATATGGAAGCAACCTAAGTGTCCATCAACAGATGAATGGACAAAGAAGATGTGGTACATATATAATGGAATACTACTCAGCCATTTTTTTAATTTCATTAAAAAATGAAACTTTGCCATTTGCAGCAACATGAATAAACTTGGAGGGTATTATGCTGAGTGAAATAAGTCAGGGACAGAGAAAGACAAATACTGTATGATATCACTTATATGTGGAATCTAAAAAATAAAACAAACTAATGAATATAACGAAAGAAAAAGACCTTCAGACACAGAGAACAAACTAGTAGTTACCAGTGGGGAGAGGGAGGGGGGAAGGGGAAAGATTGGGGTTGGGGGTCAAAAGGTACAAATTACCTTGTGTAAAATAAATAAGCTACAAGGATACATTGTACATCACAGGGAATTATAGCCAACATTTTATAATAACTATAAATGGAATATAACCTTTAAAATTGTGAATCACTATGTGTATATCTGAAACATATAATATTATACAGCAACTATACCTTGATTAAAAAAAAAAAAAGACTTTAAAGCAGCTATTATAAACTTCCTCCACCAAGTAAGGTGAACATTCTTGAATAGAAAGAAAGTGTCAGCAAAGGAACAGAAGATAGAAAGAAGAGCCAAATGGGAAATTTCAGACACAAAAAACAAAACAAAAAAGCCTCATTGAAGCCCCTTAATAGTTGAATGAAAATAACAGAGGAGTCAGTGAACGTAAAGATATATCAATAAATATTATACAATTTGAGCAACAAAGAGAAAAAAAGATAAAAAATAATGAATCTATGCATTACTTCAGATACCTGTGGGACAATATCAAAAGGTCTCACATTCACATCATCAGAGTCCCAGGAGGAGAGGAAAAAGGAAGGAAGTGGTGTAAAAAGAAACTATTTGAAGAAATAATGGCTGAAAACTTGCTGATTTTGGTGAAAGACACCAACCTAATGATTCAAGAAGCTCAGCGACCCCAACAGGATAAACGCAAAGAAATCCACACCCAGGCACACAGCACAATCAAACTCTGAAAGCTAAAGACAAAGAAAAAAATCTTGAAAACTATAGGGAGAGAAATGATGCACTACTTGTAGGGGAAAGATATTTGAGTAACTGCAGGTTTCCCCTCAGAAGCCCTGGAGGCAAAAGAGAGAGAGAGAGAAAGAGCGAGAGCAATATTTTCAAGGCTGAGAGGAAAGAACTATGAGAATTCTACATCCAGGAAAATATCCCTCGAGATGAAAGGCATTCTCAGATGAAGAAAAACTAACAGAATTCATTTAGACCTGCTCTAAAGAAGTGCCCAAGCAAGTTCCTCAGGCAGCTGGGAAATAACCTGAGAAGCAAACTTGGATCTTCAGGAACAATGGAAGAGAAACAAAATGGTAAATATCTGGTAATATAATAGACGATTATTCTCCTCTTGAGTTCTTTAAGATATGCATGGCAGTTGGAAATAAAAATTACAGCACTGTCTGACAGGGCTCTCGTGGCATGGAGATGTGGTAAGATCACTATAGCATAAACAGAAGAGGGTGAAGGGACCTATGTGCTGATGACATTAGAACAAGAACTTAATTAATGGGAAAGACTTTCACGCTCTGGAATGAACGGGGAGCAGGGAGAATGTTCTCCAGACCAGAGCACATCCGGTGACCACAGACCTGTCCCCACTTTCACCTACCAAACCCAACTTTACCCATCCTTCCTTCCTTCTAAATCCATGATGCTTTCATGAAGTCCTTCTCACTTCCTTCTATGTCACCCCCTTAGCATGTGGTGTATAACTATCTGAGGGTTCTTACAATAAACAATAATGCGTAATATTAGTAATACTAGCAGCAACCGCCTACTAAGTATTTCCTGTCTACCAGATATAGCACTAAGTACCTTACAAGGATTATGTCTAATTCTTACCCCAAACCCTGTGAGGTAGACAATATTATCCCCCACTTGACAAAAGAGGAAACAAGCTTAATGTGTCACTGTGATTTTCACATTCGTTTTATTCACCGTGGTTAGACTTACTAGGTTCTGCTAAGTTGTATCTATCCTGGAGCATTCTGGGTTCATAGAAGCACATTACTGAGGTCATTCCAGCCTGGGTTCTATTTTAATCCTCCAATGTGTACAGCCAGTAGAACTGGGCTGGCTTGGTTTGGTTTGAAATTGAGTTCAACCCATAATCCCCAAAGAAGGGCAGGCCAATGAAAGGTCAGTGAACTGGTAGGTCTTAACTGTGGCTCCTGAGCTGCCTCCCAATTAACATGCAAGAGTAGGCTGAGATAATTGGAGGGAATTTTGTGCAAACTGCAGAGCCATTCTTGATCCTTGCTGAGATCCGAATGAAACAATTTATGTTTCTGAGCATCAATACCTTCGACTGACCTTGGTGCTGAATGCTTATTGTGATTTTTGTGCTGCAGCACATTCCAAGTTCAAAGTAAGATGGATATATCTTAGTAATACATGCTGGAGAAAAATCAATTTCTATGATAAATGATGTGATGCTAGTCTTGACTCTGGGCTGTGTGGGCAGCCTCCTGAAAGGCCACAGCTCCCCCCTGAGGACCACAAAGTGCTTGTTACCTTGGATATCTGGGGCAGAGCTGCAGTGTGCAGGGAGAGAAATAGTATCTAACCACTCAATTATAACATCTGCTGTGGTCTGCATGTGTCCCTCCAAAATTTATATGTTGAAATCATATACCCTCCAAAGATGATGGTATTAGGAGGTAGGGCCTTTGGGGGTGCTTAAGTCATGAGGGTGGAGTGCTCCTGAATGGGATTAGTGCCTTTATAAAAGAAGCCTCAGAGAGCTCCCTCACCCCTTCCACCATGCGAGGACACAGTGAAAAGTCACCAGCTATGGACCAGGGCAAAAGCCTTCACCCAAACATGCTGGCACCTTGACCTTGGACTTCCCAGCCTCCAGAACTGTAAGCAATAAATTTCTGTGCTTATAAGCCACCCAGTTTGGTATCTTGTTATGGCAGCCCATAGGGACTAAGACAGCATCAGAGGGAACTTTTCATGGAGGAGGCCCATTATGTTGAGTGTTGAAGAAGCGGAATTTGGACTTGTAGAAATGGGGTTGGAGGGGATAGGGTACATATAGTATTCCAAGCTGAGAAGGCAAGGGTGGGAAAGGGGGCCAACTAGTAAGGAGAAAAGTTTGACTGGAGCACAGAGGAAAAAGGAACATAGGTTGGAAAGATGGATGGGGACTACATCCAATGGAAGTAATTGAAACACAACTCAAATTAGCTGAGTCAAAAACAAAAGGGGGGGAGATAGGATTAAGATGGCGGAGTAGGAGGACATGCGCTCACTCCCTCTCGCAAGAGCACCAGAATTACAACTAACTGCTGAACAACCATCGACAGAAAGACACTGGAACTCACCAAAAAAGACAGCCCACATCCAGAGACAAAGGAGAAGCCACAATGAGATGGTAGGGGGGGCACAATCGCGTTAAAATCAAATCCCATAAATGCTGGGTGGGTGACTCACAAGCTGGAGAACAGTTATACTGCAGAAGTCCACCCACTAAAGTGAGGGTTCTGAGCCCCGCAATAGGCTTCCCAACCTGGGAGTCCAGCAACAGGAGGAGGAATCCCCAGAGAATCAGACCCTGAAAGCCAGGGGGATTTGATTGCAGGACCTCCACAGGACTGGTGGAAACAGAGACTCCACTCTTGGAGGGCACAAAAAAATGAGCTCACCAGGACCCAGGGAGAAGGAGCAGTGACCCCACAGGAGACTGAACCAGACCTACCTGATGGTGTTGGAGGGTTGCCTGCAGAGGTGGGGGGCAGCTGCGGCTCACCAAGGAGGCAGGGGCACTGGCAGCAGGGGTTCTGGGAAGTGCTTATTGGTGTGAGCCCTCCCAGAGTCTGCCATTTGCCCCACCAAAGAGCCTGTGGGCTCCAGCGCTAGGTGGCCTCAGGCCAAACAACCAACAAGGTGTGAACACAGCCCTACCCATTAGCAGACAAGCAGATTAAAGTTTTACTGAGCTCTGCCCACCAAATCCGATTAAAGCTTTACTGAGCTCCACCCACCCAGCCCTACCCACCATCAGTCCCTCTCAAGAGGAAGCACACAGAAGGCTCCTAGATAGCTTCCTCCATAAGAGGGCAGACAGCAGTTATCAAGCAGTATCAGCAGAATTTTGTCTTGCAGAACTGAAAACCACAGCCACAGAAAGACAGAGAAAATGAAAATGCAGAGGATTTTGTACCAGATGAAGGGAGAAGCTAAAACCCCAGAAAAACAACTATATGAAGAGGAGAAAGGCACTCTTACAGAAAAAGAATTCAGAATAATGATGGTGAAGATGATCCAGGACTTTGAAAAAAGACTGAATGCAAAGATCGAAAAGTTTACCAAAGACCTAGAAGAAGTAAAGAGCAAACAAACAGAGATATGCAACACAATAACTGAAATGAAAAATACACTAGAAGGAACCAATAGCAGATTAACGGAGACAGAAGGGCGAATAAGTGACCTGGAAGACAGAATGGTGAAAATCACTGATGCGGAAAAGAATAAGGAAAAAAGAACGAAAAGAACTGAAGACAGCCTAAGAGACCTCTGGGACAATGTTAAACGCACCAACATTCGCATTATAGGGGTCCCAGAAGGAGAAGAGAGAGAGAAAGGACCCAAGAAAATACTGGAAGAGATTATAGCTGAAAACTTCCCTAACATGGGAAAGGAAACAGCTACCCCAGTCCAAGAAGCACAGAGAGTCCCAGGCAGGATAAACCCAAGGAGAAACACACCAAGACATACAGTAGTCAAACGGACAAAAACTAAAGACAGAGAAATGTTATTAAAAGCAACAAGGGAAAAAGGACAAATAACATACAAGGGAATTCCCATCAGGTGAACAGCTGATTTCTCAGCAGAAACTCTGCAAGCCAGAAGGGAGTGGCACGATATATTTCAAGTGATGAAAGGGAAGAACCTACAACCAAGAATACTCTCCCCAGCAAGGATCTCATTCAGATTCGACGGAGAGATCAAAAGCTTTACAGACAAGCAACAGCTAA
The DNA here is from genome assembly GCF_030028045.1 of Hippopotamus amphibius kiboko. NCBI lineage: Eukaryota > Metazoa > Chordata > Mammalia > Artiodactyla > Hippopotamidae > Hippopotamus > Hippopotamus amphibius. The sequence goes on from NC_080186.1 coordinate 223,792,264, forward strand.
GAGAATTCAGCACCACCAAACCAGCCCTACAACAAATGCTAAAGGAACTTCTCTAAGCAGGAAACATAAGAGAAGAAAAGGACCTACAAAAACAAAAACAAAACAATTAAGAAAATGGTAATAGGAACATACATATCAATAATTACCTTGAATGTAAATGGACTAAATGCTCCAACCAGAAGACACAGACTGGCTGAATGGATACAAAAACAAGACCCATATATATGCTGTCTCCAAGAGACCCACTTCAGACCTAGGGACACATACAGACTGAAAGTGAGGGGATGGAAAAAGATATTCCATGCAAATGGAAATCAAAAGAAAGCTGGAGTAGTGATACTCATATCAGATAAAATAGATTTTAAAATAAAAAATGTTACAAGAGACAGGAAAGGATATTACATAAAGATCAAGGGATCCATCCAAGAAGAGGAGATAACAGTTTCAAATATATATGCACCCAATATAGGAGCACCTCAATATATAAGGCAAATGCTAACAACTATGAAAGAGGAAATGCAAGGCAGAGATAGAGACACAGGTGTAGAGAACAAACACATGGACACCAAGTGGGGAAAGCAGGGAGGGTTGGGGGGGGATGAATTGGGAGATTGGGATACCAAATTGTACACTCTAAATATATGCTGTTTATTGTCTGTTAAAAAAAAAAAAAAAAAACAAAAAAAAACAAAAGGGGGCAGGGGAGGAATTCAGTGGCTCTCATAACTGGCACGTCCAGAGATGGTGACAGCCTCAGGCATGGCTGGATCCAAGTGCTAAAAAATATCCTCCATTTCTCTCTCTCTCCCCTTCCCTCAGCTGCTCGCCAATGGGTACTGGCCTCACTTACTCACTCTGCAGGCCCACTTCCTCCAGGAAGTCATGGAAAATAACTATCAGCAGATCCATCTCCGGCCTTGTCTGAGACACTTGCCTGTTACTGGGCCAATCAATGGGCCCTGGCAAATGGGGTGCAAGAGTTGGCCAGTCCTGGTTTATATGCCCACCCTCTTGCCATAGAATAGGATATGAAACCAGAGGAAAGGGGATGGAAAAGGGGGAGATAAAATGCACAGTTAACACAATCTACCACAGGGCCACAAATTCAGAGTACCAGGTTGGGACTGTATTGTTTAGACAGCAGATGGCAGGGACAATGGATGCTTTTAAGGTGAGAGACATAATCAGAGATGTGAGTTACAAAGAGGAATCTGGGGCTTCCTAGGTGGTGCAGTGGTTAAGAATCTGCCTGCCAGAGCTTCCTCTGTAAGAGGGCAGACAGTAGTATCAAGCAGTAACAGCAATATTTTGTCTTGTGGAACTGAAAACCATAGCCACAGAAAGAGAGAGAAAATGAAAAGGCAGAAGACTTTGTACCAGATGAAGAGATGAGAAAAAAACCCAGAAAAACAACTAAATGAAGAGGAGATAGGCACCCTTCCAGAAAAAGAATTCAGAATAATGATGGTGAAGATGATCCAGGACTTTGAAAAAAGACTGGATGCAAAGATCAAAAAGTTCACCAAAGACCTAGAAGAATTAAAGAGCAAACAAACAGAGATATGCAACACAATAACAGAAATGAAAAATACACTAGAAGGAACCAATAGCAGATTAACTGAGGCAGAAGGGCAAACAAGTGACCTGGAAGACAGAATGGTGAAAATCACTGATGCAGAAAAGAATAAAGAAAAAAGAATGAAAAGAACTGAAGACGGCCTAAGAGACTTCTGGGACAATGTTAAACACACCAACATTTGCATTACAGGGGTCCCAGAAGGAGAAGAGAGAGAGAAAGGACCTGAGAAAATATTGGAAGAGATTATAGTTGAAAACTTCCCTAACATGGGAAAGGAAATAGCCACCCAAGTCCAGGAAGAGCAGAGAGTCCCAGGCAGGATAAACCCAAGGAGAAACATGCCAAGACATACAGTAGTCAAATTGACACAAATTAAAGACAGAGAAAATTATTAAAAGCAACAAGGGAAAAAATGAAAAATAACATATAAGGAGACTCCTATAAGGTTAACAGCTGATTTCTCAGCAGAAACTCTGCAAGCCAGAAGGGAGTGGCAAAATATATTTCAAGTGATGAAAGGGAAGAACCTACAACCAAGAACACTCTACCCAGCAAGGATCTCATTCAGATTTGAGGGAGAAATCAAAAGCTTTCAGATAAGCTACAGCTAAGAGAATTCAGCACCACCAAACCAGCCCTACAACAAATGCTAAAGGAACTTCTCTATGCAAGAAACATAAGAGAAAAGACCTACAAAAACAAAAACAAAACAATTAAGAAAATGGTAATAGGAACATACATATGGATAATTATCTTGAATGTAAATAGACTAAATGCACCAACCAAAAGACACAGACTGGCTGAATGGATACAAAAACAAGACCCATATATATGCTGTCTACAAGAGACCCACTTCAGACCTAGGGACACATACAGACTGACAGTGAGGGGATGGAAAAAGATATTCCATGCAAATGGAAATCAAAAGAAAGCTGGAGTAGCGATACTCATATCAGATAAAATAGACTTTAAAATAAAAAATGTTATAAAAGACAAGAAAGGACACTACATAAAGATCAAAGGATCAATCCAAGAAGAAGAGATAACAATTATAAATATATATGCACCCAATATAGGAGCACCTCAATACATAAGGCAAGAGGCAAATGCTAACAACTATGAAAGAGGAAATTAACAGGATCACAATAATAGTGGGGGACTTTAACACCCCACTTACACCAATGGACAGATCATCCAGACAGAAAATTAATAAGGAAACACAAGCTTTAAATGGCACAATAAATCAGCTTGATTTAATAGATATCTCTAGGACATTACTTCCAAAAACAGCAGATTACACGTTCTTCTCAAGTGCACATGGAACATTCTCCAGGATAGATCACATTTGGGGTCACAAATCAAGCCTTAGTAAATTTAAGAAAATTGCAATCATATCAAGCATCTTTTCTGACCACAACACTATGAGATTAGAAATCAATTACAGGAAAAAAACTGTAAAAAACACAAACACATGGAGGTTAAACAATACGCTACTAAATAACCAACAGATCACTGAAGAAATCAAAAATGAAATCAAAGAATACCTAGAGGCCTTTCTCACCTTCTGAGATAGCCCACACTCTGTCTGTGGAGTGTGTTTCTCTCTAAATAAATCCACTTCTTACCTATCAAAAAAAAAAAAAAAAAAAACCTAGAGACAAATGACAATGAAAACACAATGATCCAAAACCTATGGGATGCAGCAAAAGCAGTTCTAAGAGGGAAGTTTATAGCAATACAATCCTATCTCAAGAAACAAGAAAAATCCCAAATAAACAATCTCACCTTACACCTAAAGAAACTAGGGAAAGAAGAGCAAACAAAACCCAAAGTTAGTAGACGCAGAGATATCATAAAGATCAGAGCAGAAATAAATGAAATAGAAACAAAGAAAACAATAGCAAAAATCAATAAAACTAAAAGCTGGTTCTTTCATAAAATAAATAAAATTGTTAAACCTCTAGCAAGACTCATCAAGAAAAAGAGGGAGAGGACTCAAATCAAAAAAATTAGAAATGAAGCAGGAGAAGTTACAACACACACCACAGAAATAAAAAGCACCATAAGAGACTACTACAAGCAACTATACACCAGTAAAATGGACAACCTGAATGAAATGGACAGATTCTTAGAAAGGTATAACCTTCCAAGACTGAATCAGGAAGACATAGAAAATATGAACAGACTAATCACAAGGAATGAAATTGAAACTGTGATTAAAAATCTCCCAACAAACAAAAGTCCAGGACCAGATGGATTCACAGGTGAATTTTATCAAACATTTAGAGAAGAGCTAACACCCATTCTTCTCAAACTCTTCCAAAAAATTGCAGAGGAAGGAACACTCCCAAACTCATTTTATGAGGCCACCATCACCCTGATACCAAAACCAGACAGAGATACTACAAAAAAAGAAAATTACAGACCAATATCTCTGATGAATTCAGATGCAAAAATCCTCAACAAAATACTAGCCAACAGAATCCAACAACACATTAAAAGGATCATACACCATGATCAAGTGGGGTTTATCCCTGGAATGCAAAGATTCTTCAATACACACAAATCAATCAATGTGATACATCATATCAACAAATTGAAGGATAAAAGCCACATGATCATCTCAATAGATGCAGAAAAAGCTTTTGACAGAATTCAACACCCATCTATGATAAAAAGTCTCCAGAAGGTGGGCATAGAGGGAACCTACCTCAACATAATAAAGGCCATAAACAACAAACCCACAGCAAACATCATTCTCAAAGGTGAAAAACTGGAAGCATTCCCTCTAAGATCAGGCACAAGACAAGGATGTCCACTCTCGCCACTACTATTCAACATAGTTTTGGAAGTCCTTGCCACAGCAATCACAGAAGAAAAAGAAATAAAAGGAATCCAAATTGGAAAAGAAGTAAAACTGTCACTGTTCACAGATGACATATTATACATAGAAAATCCTAAAGATGCCACCAGAAAACTACTTGAGCTAATCAATGAATTTGGTAAAGTTGCAGGATACAAAATTAACACACAGAAATCTCTTGCATCTCTATACACTAACAATGAAAGATCAGAAAGAGAAATTAGGGAAACAATCCCATTCACCATTGCAACAAAAAGAATAAAATACCTAGGGATAAACCTAACCAAGGAGGTAAAAGACCTGTACTCAGAAAACTATAAGACACTAATGAAAGAAATCAAAGATGACACAAACAGATGGAGAAATATATCATGTTCTTGGATTGGAAGATCAACATTGTGAAAATGACTATACTACCCAAAGCAATTTACAGATTCAATGCAATCTCGATCAAATTACCAATGGCATTTTTCACAGAACTAGGACAAGAAATTTTATGATGTGTATGGAAACGCAAAGACCCTGAATAGCCAAAGCAATCTTGAGAAGGAAAGACGGAGTTGCTGGAATTGGGCTTCCTGACTTCAAACTCTACTACAAGGCTATAGTGATCAAGACAGTATGGTACTGGCACAAAAACAGAAATATAGATCAGTGGAACAGGATAGAAAGACCAGAGATAAACTATGGTCAACTAATCTATGACGAAGGAGCCAAGGATATACAATGGAGAAAAGGCAGCCCCTTCAATAAGTGGTGCTGGGAAAACTGGACAGCTACATGTAAAAGAATGAAATTAGAACACTTCCTAACACCATACACAAAAATAAACTCCAAATGGATTAAAGACCTACATGTAAGGCCAGACACTATAAAACTCCTAGAGGAAAACAGGAAGAACACTCTTCGACGTAAATCACAGCAAGATCTTTTTTGATCCACCCCCTAGAGTAATGAAAATAAAAACAAAATAAGTGGGACCTAATGAAACTTCAAAGCTTCTGCACAGCAAAGGAAACTATAAGCAAGACAAAAAGACAACCCTCAGAATGGGAGAAAATATTTGCAAATGAATCAACAGACAAAGGATTAATCTACAAAATACATGAACAGAACTGTATCCAGCTCTATATCAAAAAAACAAACAACACAATCAAAAAATGGGCAGAAGACCTAAAAAGGCATTTCTCCAAAGAAGACATACAGATGGCCAAGAGGCACATGAAAAGCTGCTCAACATCACTAATTATTAAAGAAATGCAAATCAAAACTACAATGAGGTATCACCTCACACCAGTCAGAATGGCCATCGTCAAAAAATCTAGAAGCAATAAATGCTGGAAAGGGTGTGGAGAAAAGGGAATGCTCTTGCACTGTTGGTGGGAATGTAAATTGATACAGCCACTATGGAGAACAGTATCTCCATACTGTTCCCTGAAAAACTAAAAATAGAGTTACCATATGACCCAGCAATCCCACTGCTGGGCATATACCCAGAGAACACCATAATTCAAAAAGACACATGCACTCCCATGTTCATTGCAGCGCTATTTACAATAGCCAGGACATGGAAGCAACCTAAATGTCCATCAACAGATGAATGGATAAAGAAGATGTGGTACATATATACAATGGAATATTACTCAGCTGTAAAAAGCAATGAAACTGGGACATTTGTAGAGACATGGATGGACCTAGAGATTGTCATACAGAGCGAAGTGAGTCAGAAAGAGAAAAACAAATATCGTATATTAACACATATATGTGGAATATAGAAAAATGGTACAAATCAACCGGTTTGCAAGGCAGAAATAGAGACACAGATGTAGAGAACAAACATATGGACACCAAGTGAGGAAAACAGGGAGGGTTGGGGGGAAATGAATTCAGAGATTGGGACACCAAATTGTACACTCTAAATATATGCAGTTTATTGTATGTTAACTATATCTCAATAAAAGTTCTTAGAAAAAAAAAGAATCTGCCTGCCAATGCAGGGGACAGGGGTCCGATCCCTGCTCCAGGAAGATCCCACATGCCGTGGAGCAACTAAGCCCATGCACCACAACTACTGAGCCTGCGCGTTAGAGCCTGTGAGCCACAACTATTGAGCCCATGTGCTGCAACTACTGAAGCCCACGCACCTAGAGGCTGTGCTCCACAACAAGAGAAGCCATGGCAATGAGGAGCCCGCACACCACAACGAAGAGTAGCCCCCACTCACCGCAACTAGAGAAAGTCCGTGTGCAGCAACGAAGACCCCACACAGCCAATAAATAAATAAATGAATTTATGGGAAAAAAAGAGGAATCTGGGGAATTCTCTGGTTATCCAGTAGTTAGGACTCAGTGCTTCTACTCCAGGGGGCACGGGTTCAATGGTAAAGGAAGAAAGGAAGGAAGGAAGGAAGGAAGGAAGGAAGGAAGGAAGGGAGGAAGGGAGGAAGGGAGGAAGGAAGGAAGAGAAAAAGAAAGAAAGAAAGAAAGAAAGAAAGAAAGAAAGAAAGAAAGAAAGAAAGAAAGAAAGAAAGAAAGAAAGAAAGAAAGGAAGGAAGGAAGGAAGGAAGGAAGGAAGGAAGGAAGGAAGGAAGGAAGGGAAAGAAAGAAAGAAAGAAAGAAAGAAAGAAAGAAAGAAAGAAAGAAAGAAAGAAAGAAAGAAAGAAAGAAAGGAAGGAAGGAAGGAAGGAAGGAAGGAAGGAAGGAAGGAAGGAAGGAAGGAAGGAAGGAAGGAAAAGAAAGAAAGAAAAAGTAAAGGAAGGAAGGAAGGAAGGAAGGAAGAAGGGAGTCTAGTGGCAGTGTTCAGTGTAGTGGACTGCAGTGGTCAGGAAGTGGGGCAGGTCCCTCTAGCCCTAAGGGCTCAGGTCTGACTCTGCACGGGTAGGGAGCCAGAGGAGAGGTCCTTGCCGTGGAAGAACTAGGGAGAGTAGAGCGCTGGGAAGGAGCAGTTCTCACCTGTTCACCCTGCAAACCAACAACAGAGAACGGGGGCCATAGAAAAACAATCAGGCTTCAGTGTTTTCTCTGCAAGCCTGTGACCCCATCAGACTCACAAAGCTGAACTTTGGTGAGGGATGGGACATGGAATGAGCTTTGCGCAATCCAGCAGATGGGGGCTCTGGAGGATAATTTCATGAGCTTTGCATGTATATAGAATAAGATCTAGAAGGATGCCTCCACGCTGTCAACAGTGGTTTATAAGAGGAGAGAGAGACTTTCACTTTATACCCTGAACACTTTGGTATATAAAATAGTTTTGCCTTTGTAATGAAAATATGCATTGTATATACAGTGTATATGCATTACAAAAATATACATTGCAAAGGAAAGGAACTGTGATTTTTTGTACCTTGATCTGGTGAGTTGGGACACAGCAGGTTTGCTCTGGTAGGGGGATGAGCTGGGTACAGTGGGGACACAAAAGGGAGTAGCTAGTTGTCTCTGGGGTCTTAGGAACGGTTCACTGAGATGTCGCTCAAGCTGAGACTCAAAAGAGGAGCGAGTGTTGATCAGACAAACAAGACAGAGAAGGAAGATACATGCGAGGCTGAGGGCACAGGGCGGACAGAGGTATGAGGCCAGCAGCAGCCCAGTGAGTCTGAATGGCCAGAATGCAGGGAGCAGAGCCAGCTCTGTCCCCCAGTTACACGCCACACCCCAGGCCTTGCTCAGAGGGCCACAGGAAGCCGCTGAAGGTTATGATGCCGGGAAGTGGCATGAGCAGCTTTGAGTTCAGAAAGTCCACTACAGGCAAAGGGTTAGCGGGAGGGGAGAGGCAGGAGTCCCCTGGAATAACCTGAACAAGAACTGCTGGGGGCCTGAACCCCGGCCGTGAAGACAGTGAGGCTTCTCACATCCGTGAGGAACAGTCACGGACAGAGCAGGGCATGGCAGCCGTGGGTCAGGGCTGCTGGCTGAGTGTTCTGGTCTGAGCTGCCACTGGATGGTGGGCTGCAGGGGCAGGAGAGCTTTCTCAAGGTGACGTCTAAAGTTCTATCATTATAAACCAGCACTGACTTCTCCCCCTTCTGTAGGGTTAGTTACCTCTGCTTTGTGGCCGCCATCCAGGGAGTCTATCATCCCCATTGAGACCGAGAAGGCCCACGGTGGCAGCATGTCCTCCTGCCACGTACAGCTTCTCGACCATGCCCGCCACCTGCTGACCAGTGCTCCCCGTCACCTGGGTGAAGAGAGGTGCCCAGTTCTCTAGGAAGCACCGCCAGGCAGTAGGTTCTCCAGCCTCACCAAGTAAATCCACACTGACATGCCTGGTCCCTGAGCTCCGAGCCCGGGCTCAGCACTCTGCCAGGTGGCGTTTTGCCACCACCCTCGTCCTGTCTCTGAGAGCAAGCCAGCCACCTGTCAGGACCGGCCCGGACATCTTTGCCAGGACGGCTCCCGTATCAACAAATTCCCCGCTTCCCAACCTGACAGCCTCCCAGCCCCGGGCCCAAACCCTCACCATCCATCCACACGCTGCCCCCACATCCTGCGGTCGCCTGTGCCTTCTTGGGACTCAGCGTGTTCTCTGGCTCCGCTTCTGCTCTAGAGGTAAAGATCTTGAGGAAGACAGAGGCCTCTTGTGAGGCCAGGCCTGGAGGGTTCCTGCAGGGGCCAGGGCCACAGTCCAGGGCGGGGGAGGCGTCCGTCACCAACAGGCCTTTGCTCAGCAATTTCAAACTCAAGGACAAGCTGGAGATGGCTCAAGAAGGCTTTAGGATGTAGCCATGACTGGTGAGCAGCTCCCCATGCCTCTGACCACGCTCTCCCCCTCCCCCTGCCGGCCCTCCCCACTCCCCCCCCACCCCCACCCGCCGAGGCTCCCTGCCTGCTCTGCGCCACTTATTCCAGAAAGCTCTGCTTAGAACACGAAGCGGGGGAGGCTGGGCTCTGCAGAGCCTGAGCGCACGCTCAGTCATTTTAAAAGCTGGTTATTTTTGAGGCCCCAAGCTCAAGAAATGAATTCAGAGAGAAAATGAAAAAAAATAACAAGACGGATAGCAGGAGTGCGGCCTCCACTAACACGGGCCATCAGCTGAAACCAATTTGGACGGATCAGCTCAGTCAGCTCAGGAACTGCGCTTTACCTCACAAAAGCCCTTCATCACAGGACACACATACACACAGACACACACACGCACACACACAGGCACATACACACACGCTAACAAAGGCAGGCTGGGTTTCAGAGCTATTCAGCATGGAAGAAGCAAAGGATCCTTGGTTCCTTTTAAGTGATAATCTTTGTGGTTTTGACCTCACTAGCTTAACGTCTTCTGAAGAGGTCTTGGGTGGGACCAGCTGCCCAGTCATCCCGGGCCTGCAAGTTGGATTTTGAGGAGATATTTTGGGTTAGAGAACCTCAAGAGAAATGCAGAAAATTCCAGAAACAGCTCCTTCTGCCCTCGTTTACACTAGCCACTTCTCCCTGAAATACCTCATCTCTCCACCCACCTTTACTTTTCAAACCTAGAAATGAAGGATTTGAAGTCCTAAAATATGTAAAGTGCCCCAATCCAGAGCTCACCAGAGAGTGCCTGAATCTGAGTCCCTAAAAAGTGGCTGGTCTGCTCCTTGGGAAGATCAAGTCTTCCCTTCCAGCAGGTCTCCATCACCTGGCCTCCATCCCCTCGGGGCCAGGAGGAAGACAATGAAAGATTTGTCTCTCCCCAGTTCCTTTAAGACCCCAGTGAAGTCCCACCTTCTCCTTGGAACTTTCTGAAAACCAAGCCAGTCCTCTTGAATTTTACAACCTCTGCACCTATGAGACCCTGTCCTGACCTGGGGCTCAGCCCCGCTCACTCAACCACTCCTGGTGTCCACCCAGCAGCTTGGATGCTTCCTCTAGATGAGGAACATTCCTTCACCTTCAGTCCATGACAGAAATGGGGTGGAGAAATGTTTTACTTTAATATTAAGTGAAAAAAGCAGCGTTCGGAGCTCTGTGTATGGTAAGCTACTAATTGTATTAAAAGTGGAGAAAATGTAAATTAATTTACTTGCATATAAATAAAATATCTCTGGAAGGATACATAAGAAACTACACTGTTTGCCTCTGAGGAGGGAAACTGTATGCTTTTGTCACCTTTGAATTTTGAAACATATAAATGTATCACCTATTCAAAAGGGAGTAATGAAACCACAACTTAAAATCCACATATTTATTTTTTAAATATTTTTATTCACTAGAGCTTCCAGGTTGACTAAGGAAGGTAGGCCTAAAAGTGTACTTGTGATGGAGTGTAGTGGTCTACATACAGCAGCAGAGGAAGGGTCAAAGGTCAGGGTTGTGCATCTCTGGGCTACAGCGGAGCCAGAGGGGAGCGGAAAGCAGTGTGGTACTGACCAGTTATGGTACCAGTGTGGAACTATATAACTTCTTAGACCTTTTTTTTTTTTTGGCCATGCCACACGGTTTGTAGGATCTTGGTTCCCCAAACAGGGACTGAACCCGGGCCCCAGCAACGAAAGCACCGTGTTCTAACCACTGGACCGCCAGGGAATTCCCACTGCTAAGATCTTCAGTAGCATTTCTGAACTCACGAAATCATTCGTGTAACTGGACTTTCTTAAACAAAATGGGGACAAGGACCAGGCTAGTGAACTGGCTAGTATAGGGCCAAACTGAGGCAGCCCATTTAGGTGGAGAAGCTGATTCCAGGCGACCTTGGGGAAGAAGGTCAGAGATTCACAGAAGTCACAAGAAAGCAATACACACGGCCTGGGGATTTGAGCCAAGGCCCCCCAGAGAGCGTGTCAAACGACAATACAGACGTTTCTCTGAGTTCCTGCTTCGCTGAGACCAAGGTTGTCGCTGAAGGCAAGTGGCTCTGAGACTCTGGTGGCAGAGGCTGCCAGCCGGCACACGGCCTTCGTGAGACCCAGAAAGTGGTATTCTTTCCTCAAGACACTCCCCTGACCTCTGCCAGAAAACGGTCAAATCTACGCTGACTGGCCTGTGCGTGGCACCCCCTAGCGTGGTGCAAGCCCCCAACACGTTCAGCCACTGCGGCTGCAGAGAACAACTCTGAGGAGGTGGCAGGGAGCCTGCGGGACACGTTAGTGACTCAAGTGGAGGCAGGACGGCCTGTCTCCTAGAAAACCTTAGCAAAACACACGCCCATACACACACACACACACACACACACGTCTGCCTTTACAAAACAAAAACCTTAATGGGTCATTCACACATTTAAAAAGAACGACTTTATGAAAAGACTTCTCTTAAATAAGCTCTGTTTTTAGGTCGAAAATGTGATTTGTTATTACTATATTTTATTTCTATATTTCACTATACCCTGAGACTTATTTGTGCCAGTTTCTCACGGTTCAAAACATTTTAGAAACTCACGGTTGAAAGACTCAGAGTTGAAAGAGCAGGGGCAGCCCACTTCCTCCGTAAGATTTCCTTCAGGTAGAACATGCTCCACACGTCTGCCTCACTCAGTGAAAACAGGGGATCGGATACATTCTTGTTTTAGGGATCTAATATGAATAACAACTCTCTTTTCAGCATACAGAAGTGGTTCTCGAATTCTAACGTGCGTAAGAATCGCCAGGGAAGTGTGTTAAAACCTGATCCCCACCTCCTTCGATCCCCCTACAGCCCCACTTCTTACTCAGCGGATGCAGTTTTGTTAAGTACCTGAGCGAGGACTCAGTTGCTATATGCACTTCCCTCTCTCATGTGACCTCAGTGGAGACCTGCCAAAGAGGAACAATGCCTGTGACCTATTTTATTACTGGTGGATTTTATACAAATATGCAAAAGCCCTATGGCTCCATCGGGTACTTGAAGCCAATAAGGATGGCGTCCAGGATACCCAAACTTGCCTTCGGTGGCTGTTCCCTAAACTGGGCCCCCAGTGAAGGAAGACACTGGCTTGCATTTAACAGAGAAATAAATATCATTAAACAGAATCCCAGGAAGCACACAGTGCATAGAAAATGTGACTGACTCAGAAGGCAGCCGACTGGGGCCTCCCAATTTGGGCCAACAGAGGAATAAAGGAACGCACATATTCTCTCAACAGAGGTGTTACATAGGTATGAAAGTAGATACCTATATAATGTGATTTTTGTTTGCACGGCTTTAAGCAAAGCACTACATAAGTTCAGGTTGTTCTAAAACATCTTTTTCTTTTTTCTTCTCTCCTCCTCCCCAAGGTCCCAGCCCTGACGCACATGCTCTGAGGAAAGGGACAGGAAACTGACACTTACTGGGCCCTGTTGTGCCCATTTTGCTGACGTGGAAATAGAAGAAGCTCCGAGAGACTCGATGACTTGCTCGAGTCACACGGTAGGCTAAATCAGGGCTCGGACCAACAGGCTGGTCGGTAGGACTCACTTTACCTGGCACATCTGTGCTATGCACTGTGCTGTGCACGGAATAATGGCAACGAACATGCTCAGGGACTGCATGGCTTGTTTTCAGTTTCTTAAGGCTCCCTCAACTCCCTTTCTTCAGATCTCCCCTATCTCCATGGTTTTAAATTCTATCTGTATACAATCATCAACTTCCACATTTACACTGTCAGCCCAGATCTTATCTCTGAGCTTTAGAGCCCCAGCCACTAGGTGACACATCCACTTGGATGACTTATAGGTCAAACACTACACTGTTTCTTTTCAGCCCCTCCCACTCCAACAAAATCCCTTTCCTTCCCCAGGCTTCACCATCACACTTAACTGGCACTGCCTTCAACCCGACTGCCGACTGCCAGAGCCAAAACGCCGAGCATCATCCTGCATTCCTTCACCCTCCCACACACGATACCTTAGCATCCTGAGATGGTACCTCCAAACTGTAACTGAAACCTGACCACTGACCACTGTCTTCTGTTTCTGCCATCCAGGTGTGTATATATGCATCTCTGGACCTGTATTTCTTAGCTGTAGGGTTGCAGTCAAACAAGTTTAGAAGCCACTTATTACCCATCAGGTCATGGCTCCTGCCGCCTTTCTGATCTCATCTTCCATCGCCTTCCCCTCTTTTTCCCTTCAGTCCCTGGTAGTGTTGAGCTCTTTCCCACCTTGGAGTATTTGCTGTTCCCTCCACCTGGAACTTTCTTCTCCTTCTCCTTCCCATGCCTGGCTCATTGTCATCCTTCAAGCCTCAGTATAAATATCACATCCCCTCTGGCCTCCTCTGACCACACTATGTAAACCGTGTTCTACACAGTCATTTTTTTTCTAATGAATACCTACCAGTCAACTTGCTTATCATCAGTTTTTCTCTGAGACTATAAGCTTTGAGAGGACAAGGATGGTTTGCATAAATGATGATTCCCTGTACCTCACTTTCACCTAACTCAAACAGCGCCCCCCCAGAATGGTGGGGTAATTAATGGCTGCTTGAAGTGTTTTGGTGTTCTTAGAAGTAGTAGGGCAGCATGCTGTGGTGAGTAGAATTGTGTCACCCAAAAGATATATTCGAGTCCTAACCCCTGGTACCTGTGAACATGACCTCAGTTATAAATAGGGTTGTTGCAGATGTAATTAGTTACAGTGAGGTCATACTAGAGTAGGGAGGGCCCTTAATCCAATATAACTGATGTCCTTGTAAGAACAGGAGAGAGTGAAGTCAGAGAAATATTGTATGATATTGCTTATATGCAGACTCTAAAAAGAAATACTACAAATGAACTTACTTACAAAACAGAAATAGACTCACAGACTTAAAGAACAAACTTATGGTTACCAGGGAGGGAAGGGTGGGGGAGCAGGGTATTAGGGAGTTTGGGATTGACATGTTCCCACTGCTATATTTAAAACAGATAACCAACAAGGATCTACTGTATAACACAGGGAACTCTGCTCAATAGTATGTAACAACCTAAACGGGAAAAGAATTTGAAAAAAAAGAATTTGAAAAAGAATAGATACATGTATATGTATAACTGAATCACTTTGCTGTACACCTGAAACTATCACAACATTGTTAATCAACTATACTCCGATATAAAATAAAAAGTTAAAAAAATAAAAAGGAGAGAGATACAGGGATACGTACAGGGAGAATGTCACAGGACACTGGAGGCAGAGACTGACTGATAAGCGAAGGAACACCAAAGACTACCAGCGGCACCAGAAGCTAAAAGATGGGCATGCAACAGATTCTCCCCTGAGCTTTCAGAGAGCACAGCCCTGCCAAAACCTTGCTTTCAGACTTCTAGCCACCCAGTTTGTGGTACTTTGTTATGGCAGCCCTGTTATCTGCCACTTGAGATAATAAATAATTTCTAAAATGAAATCTAAAGTTTGTGTATTTTACGATGAGTAATTAATAAGAGAGTGAAGTTAGGTACTACAATATAGGATTTGGAGGGCCTGGAGATGAGTTCTAAGGTAGGTTTTACTCCTTGAAGGTAAAATACCCTAACCAAAACTCTGAATCAATGTTACCCCAATCCTTGGAGCCAAAAATGAGACACATTTAACTCACCAAGCAATTAAATCGCTCATGAAACTTTTGCCGCCTGAACTGGAAGAAAAGAGAATCATATCAACGTTAGAAGATGTGCTCATTGTTTGTTTTCCTAGACAAAATACTTTTTAAAGTCACGTACTGATAACGAAGTTACATCAGTCTTTTAGGACATCTTTGAACACAAATTACATTAACGCAGATGTCTCGGCTGGTTCATCAAGAGTAATGAAATTATTACTGCCAGAAGCCATGATTCCATGGAAATGAAAATTGTATTTTTTTCAAGTACGATAAATGATGATGCTTGGAAGTCCTGTAATTATTGAATAACAGAAGTCATTGTTTTATCTGTATTTTCAAGATGGGTCATAAGCAGCCCTTTAAGGAAACAAAAATCTATCCAAATTTTAATTTATAAAAATGGCAGTTAAATATTGCTCGTGGTCGGGCAGCGGGTCATGCAAGGAACACAGCCTGGAATCACAGCATTCGAGCCTTGTTCAGACCCTGCCTCTAAGTAGCGGTGAGACCTGGGGCCACTCACTTCCCTTTTGAACTGGGATTGCTCATCTGTTAAAGAGCAGGAAGGAAAGAATTAGATCGTTTCCAAAATCATTCCAAGCCCTAAAATAGCCTTGTCTGGGGACATCTCGTTCTTATTTCTCTGCAGCATTTGTATATTGGCTCAGGACTTCATGGTTAGGCCTTCATCCTTTTTTAAGCCAATAAACATCTCCCTCCTCTCTCAGTTCCTCCACGTGCCAAACAGGCCAGCCAGAGGATGGGACTGGAGGAGACAGATTACTGAAGCTGCCTCCTGCCACCGGTGCCTCACGGACAACTGTGCAGTGTGTTTATTGCACAAAGATGTCCGGTCCAGGAGACTAGGGAGCCTGAACTCCAAACTGAGCTCCATTTGCCAAGCCAAGTGGCCACGAAGTGGCATCACCTGGAGCGTGCATTTTTTCTTAACCCCCACAAAGGCACCAAAGAGGTGCATGGCTGCCCTGCTCCCACCTCCCTGGATTTCATATTTTCTTTGAAAGGCTGCCAGATTCCTTTCTCATTTCAGAGAAAACAATTCAAGAGAATACTTACCTTTACTGTCATTATTAATGTATCATTGCTGTTCTCATGAACTGATGCCTATGTGCCCGTGGACCCAGGGAGCAACAGACTGGCTACATAATTTCCAAATTTTAGCTGTCCTTATATTACCCTACTCTACCTATCACAACAATCGAAGTTGCTAGTTGTGGTTTAGTTAAAATGTTTAGCTTAAATTGTTAGTTTTGTGATTTGTCATATAATCACATTCTCCTGACTAGGGTGTGTCTTACTTTAACCTCTGTTCAAATTTCTGATATTAGCTTGCTTTCACACCATGTAATTAATAGGAGCTTGAAGTTAGGATAACAAAGATACGGGTATGCAACACAGATTCAGCTCATGTGATAATGTAAAGAGAGACCTCTCCCATGCAGGTGGGCAACCTCTTGGACGGATGGCTCCTGAGTGATGTGGTCTCCAAGCTGCCTGACGCTGAAGGCAGGGGTGGACCCACTGGATCCAAGCCACTGGCTGAGTGGCTTCCCTGAATCTTTAAGCAAATGAGTTTTCATAATCTAACAAGAAATCAGTCTTTGTAAACTCCACCGCCTTCATTGGCTGTCACTGGCCATACTGCACTTGGGAAGAGTCTGATCAGGGTGGACTGAAGCCTCCATCCTGCCAAATCTTGTCATTCCTCTTTTCTTAAGTAAGACCCAAAGATGGATTTACCATGAAGATAATAAAAAGTTTAAGCTTCAAGACCCATCACTTGCACCAGTTCTGGCCAACACTTTGGTTGGTCATTTTGTGTGTGTGTGTGTGTGTGTGCGCGTGTCTGTGTGTGTGTAACATAATACATACTGTCAGCAAAAAGCATGTAGCCAAAAAATGCAGGTTGAAACTATTACAGCAGACGTCCACTTTTGGCCAAGATGGCATCACAGAAACATGTTTACCATCTCACTCAAAACACTGGAAAAAACGAATATACAATGGTTTTCAGATATTGGACATCAGACAGCAGTCAGATCAGGCCAGTGATCTCTGATCAACAAATGAGGTGAGCCCTGTGAGTGCCCCCAGCTTACTGTCTGGGAGAAGTTTATAGGCTGAATCAGAAGAAGGGAAAACCAAGGCAGAACCCAATGGTCTGAGTTGAGGAGATGTTTGAGGACAAGACAGCCACAGATCACAGAACAGAGTATGGATTAAAGAGCTGCACAGAGGAAAAGCTCTGACGATCTGCACACTGGGATGTTTGTGTCTTCAGTAACGGTCAGCATACGCTTCTGCAGAAACTACCCGAGGCTCAAGAATAAACACCAGAAAGGATCAAAGGGGGAAATCCCCAAAGCTTAAACACACTGGAAACTGTTGGTGTTCCCATGGGCTGAGGTGGGGGTTGGGGAGGAGCATAATTCATAGAGGATCAAGTTCACAGAAGAGCATCACTTCAGTCCTAGGCTAACATCAGCCCTTGATAAACGGCTAATCTGATCCTTCCTAACAGTTACCAAGTAACTTAGGAGCATCTCAGAACAAAGCTAAAGAATATCAACAGGATACAAAACTATTAAGAACCAACCAAAAAAAAGGTGAAATTCACAAGTTATATTTTATATACTTGAATTACATTTACATTTTAACATGTAAAATAGAGACATGGCAGATACAAAAATGACTTAAATTGAACTCCCAAACCTGCAAAATATAAAAATATCTTAGATCTTTATTTTTAAAAAGATACACTGGATAAGATGAATAGATTAGATTCTACAGAAGAAAATATTAATAAATTCAGATATAGCAATAGAACTACCCAAAGTGAGACAAAGAAAAAAGCTGAGGGGCTTCCTAGGTGGCACAGTGGTTGAGAATCCACCTGCCAATGCAGGGGACACAGGTTCGATCCCTGCTCCAGGAAGATCCCACATGCCGCGGAGCAACTAAGCCCGTGCGCCACAACTATTGAGCCTGCGCTTTAGAGCCGTGAGCCACAACTATTGAGTCCATGTGCTGCAACTACTGAAGCCCATGAGCCTAGAGCCCGTGCTCCACAACAAGAGAAGCCACGGCAATGAGGAGCCCGCGCACCACAACGAAGAGTAGCAACTAAAGAAAGCCCATGCACAGCAAAAAAAGATCCAACACAGCCAATTAAATAAATAAATAAATTTATAAAAAAAAGAAAAAGAAAAAAGCTGAAAAAATGAACAGAGCCATCAGTCAGTGAGCTGTGGGACCTCAAGTGGCAATATAAATGTGATTCAAGACTGTAAAGTGTCGAAGAGAAAGAAACCATATTTGAAGAAATAATGGTTGGAAATTTTCCAAATTTAATAGAAACTCAAAATATACAGGCCCAAGAAGCTCAAGGAAATACAAGCACATAAAACAAAAATAAAACAACACCAAGGCACACCATAATCAAATTGATTAAAATCAGTGAATGAAGAGAAAATCTTAAAAATGGCCACAACAGAAAGGCTACATTCTCCATAGAGGAACAGTGATCAGAATAGCAGACATCTTGAGAGAAACAAAGTAAACCAAAGGACAGTGGGGCCACATTTTTAAAGCATGGGGCGGGGGGTGTCAATGTATAAGTCTATTATCCAGGAAAAATATCTTCAAAATATTAAGTTGAAATAAAATTCAGCATGCAAAACATGAAAGAATCCACCACTGGCAGACCTGAACTATTAGAAATGCTAAAGGATATCTTCAGTCAGAATGCAAAATAGTACCAAGTAGAAATATGAACATACACAAAGGAATGACAAGCACTATAAACTGTAAATCTGTGGAGAAACAGAACTTTTTTCTTCTTTAAAATCTCTTTAAAATTGACTGTTTAGAGAAAAAAAAATTACACCATATTGTGGAGATTTTAACACATTTTAAGTAAAATGCATGACAAAAATAGTACAAACCTGAGCGTTGTGGAAATAATATTCATGGAAATGAATATTATTGCAAAGTTCTTATATATACATGAAGTAGTATATTAACTTACACACGCACTGTGATAAATGAAAATACACACATAGAGTAAACCCTAAAACCACTTAAAAATTAAAGAATTATAGCTAATAAGTCAACAAAGATGATAAAAGGGAACAATAAGTCTGAGTCCAAAAGAAGGCAGATCAAGAGGAAAACACAAACAAAAACAAAGGAGATAAATAGAGGATAAACAGCAAGATGACAGATTTAAACCCAATGAGATCAATAACTACATTCAATGTAACTGGTCTAAATACCCCAACTAAAGCGGAAGTTGTCAGACTTGATTTAAAAAAAGCAAGACCAAACTATATGAGGCACACAAGAAATACTCTTTAAATATCAAAACAATGAGAGGATGGGGAAAGATAACACCATGCTAATTTTTTTTTTAATTTTTTAACTAGACTGTTAGCATTAATATAAGAAAAATATTTGGGAGGATAGGATCAAGATGGCGGAGTAGGAGGACGTGCGCTCACTCCCTCTTGCAAGAACACTGGAATTACAACTAACTGCTGAACAATCATCAACAGAAAGACACTGGAACTCACCAAAAAAGACACCTCACATCCAGAGACAAAAGAGAAGCTGCAATGAGATGGTAGGAGGGGTGCAATTGCGTTAAAATCAAATCCCATAAATGCTGGGTGGGTGACTCACAAACTGGAGAATGGTTATACCACAGAAGTCCACCTACTAAAGTGAAGGTTCTGAGCCCCACGTCAGGCTTCCCAACCTGGGAGTCCAGCAACGGGAGGAGGAATCCCCAGAGAATCAGACTTTGAAAGCCAGTAGGATTTGATTGCAGGATCTCCACAGGACTGGGGGTAACAGAGACTCTGCTCTTGGAGGGCACACACAAAAGTGTGCTCACCAGGACCCAGGGGGAAGGAGCAGTGACCCCATAGAAGTAGTATATTAACTACTTCTGACCTACCTGCTGGTGTTGGGGGGTTGCCTGCAGAGGTGGGGAGTGGCTGTGGCTCACCAAGGAGACAGGGGTACTGGCAGCAGGTGTTCTGGGAAGTGCTCATTGGCGTGAGCCCTCCCAGAGTCCGCCATTAGCCCCACCACAGAGCCTGTAAGCTCCAGTGCTAGGTAGCCACAGGCCAAACAACCAACAAGGTGGAATTTTGCAATAATATTCATTTCCATGAATATTATTTCCACAACACTCAGGTTTGTACTATTTTTGTCATGCATTTTACTTTACTTGGCAGACAAGCAGATTTAAGTTTTACTGAACTCCACCCAACAAATTGGATTAAAGTTTTACTGAACTCCGCCCACCATCAGTCCCTCCCATCAGGAAGCACCCACGAGTCTCCTAGATAGCTTCCTCCACAAGAGGGCAGACAGCAGAATCAAGCAGTATCAGCAATATTTCGTCTTGTGGAACTGAAAACCGCAGCCACAGAAAGAGAAAATGAAAAGGCAAAAGACTTTGTACCAGAGGAAGGGACAAGATAAAACCCCAGAAAAACAACTAAATGAAGAGGAGATAAGCACCCTTCCAGAAAAAGAATTCAGAATAATGATGGTGAAGATGATCCAGGACTTTGAAAAAAGACTGGATGCAAAGATCAAAAAGTTCACCAAAGACCTAGAAGAATTAAAGAGCAAACAGAGATATGCAACACAATAACTGAAATGAAAAATACACTAGAAGGAACCAATAGCAGATTAACTGAGGCAGAAGGGCAACCAAGTGACCTGGAAGACAGAATGGTGAAAATCACTGATGCAGAAAAGAATAAAGAAAAAAGAATGAAAAGGACTGAAGACAGCCTAAGAGACCTCTGGGACAATGTTAAACACACCAACATTTGCATTATAGGGGTCCCAGAAGGAGAAGAGAGAGAGAAAGGACCTGAGAAAATATTGGAAGAGATTACAGTTGAAAACTTCCCTAACATGGGAAAGGAAATAGCCACCCAAGTCCAGGAAGCGCAGAGAGTCCCAGGCAGGATAAACCCAAGGAGAAACATGCCAAGACATATAGTAGTCAAACTGACACAAATTAAAGACAGAGAAAAGTTATTAAAAGCAACAAGGGAAAAACAACAAATAACATACAAGGAGACTCCCATAAGGTTAGCAGCTGATTTCTCAGCAGAAACTCTGCAAGCCAGAAGGGAGTGGCACGATATATTTCAAGTGATGAAAGGGAAGAACCTACAACCAAGAACACTCTACCCAGCAAGGATCTCATTCAGATTCGAGGGAGAAATCAAAAGCTTTCAGATAAGCTACAGCTAAGAGAATTCAGCACCACCAAACCAGCCCTACAACAAATGCTAAAGGAACTTCTCTAAGCAGGAAACTTAAGAGAATAAAAGGACCTACAAAAAAAAAAAAAAAAAATTAAGAAAATGGTAATAGGAACATACATATCAATAATTACCTTGAATGTAAATAGACTAAATTCACCAACCAAAAGACACAGACTGGCTGAATGGATACAAAAACAAGACCCATATATATGCTGTCTACAAGAGACCCACTTCAGACCTAGGGACACATACAGACTGAAAGTGAGGGGATGGAAAAAGATAGTCCATGCAAATGGAAATCAAAAGAAAGCTGGAGTAGCGATACTCATATCAGATAAAATAGACTTTAAAATAAAAAATGTTACAAGAGACAAGAAAGGACATTACATAAAGATCAAGGGATCAATCCAAGGAGAGGAGTAACAATTATAAATATATATGCACCCAATATAGGAGCACCTCAATACATATGAAAGAGGAAATGCAAGGCAGAAATAGAGACACAGATGTAGAGAACAAACACATGGACACCAACTGAGGAAAGAAGGGAGGGATGGGGGGGGATGAACTGGGAGATTAGGATACCATATTGTACACTCTAAATATATGCTGTTTATTGTCTGTTAACTGTACCTCAATAAAAGTTCTTAAAAAAAAAAAAGAAAAAAATATTTGAAAGCAAAGAATATTACCAGGAATAAAAAGAGTAATTTAGTAATGGTAAAAAGGTCAATATGAGAACACAACCTCATTTACGAGCCTAATAACAGCTTCAAAATACATAAAGAGGCAGACAGAACTAAAACGAGAAATAAACAAACGCACAATCGAGTTGGGGATTCCAAGGTCTCTTACTTATTAACTGACAGATAATGAGTGATGACAGGCAATGGCAGACAGAAAATCCATAAGAACATAGAAGACTTGAACACCCCCATCAACCAACATGACCTAATAAGCATTACAGATTTTCACCACTCAGAAGATGCATTCTTTTCACGTGCATGTGGAACATTTATGAAGCTGTATTATTTGTGAGCCATAAAGCAAGTCTTACACAATTTAAAAGGAATCAAATCATATGAACTATTTTCTAACCACAATGGAATTAAGTTAGAAATCAGTTAACAAAGATCCTGGAAATTCCCAAATATTTGGACACCAAGTAACAAACATTTAAAATAACCCATGGATCAAAGACAATGGAAAATCATGAAGTGTCTTGAACTTAATGAAGACACAACATATCAGTTTGCTGGAATGCAGCAAAAGCAATGCTTAGAGGGAAATTTATAGCACTAAAATACTTGTATTAGGAAAGAGAGTCTCAATATCTTACAATATGCTATAATGGAAAAGAAGCTTAAAAAGGAATATGTTTATATATATATATATAAAATTAATCACTTTGCTGTATACCTGAAACTAGCACAACACTGTAAATGGTTTAAAAAAAAAAAAGGCCTCAAGTCAGTGATGCCAGTTCACACTTTAAACTAGGTAAAAAGGACTTCCCTGGTGGCGCAGTGGATAAGATTCTGCGCTCCCAATGCAGGGAGCCAGGGTTGGATCCGTGGTCTGGAAACTAGATACTACATGAGTATTGCAACTAAGGAGCTGGCGAGCCACAACTAAGGAGCCCAACTGCCGCAACTAAGACCCAGTGCAACCAAATAAATAAATATTTAAAAAATGAATAAACTAGGGGGGAAAAGAGCAAACTAAGTGCAAAATAAGCAGAAGAAAGAAATAATGAGTAGAAATCAACTAAATAAAAATAAAAAGCAGAAAAAAAGAGAAAATCTGATGAAAACAAAATCTGATTACTGGAGAAAATAAAATTGATAAATCTCTAGCCAAACTCATTAGGACAAAAAGAGGAAAACATAAATTAACAATAGTAGGGTGGGGGGGATGAATTGGGAGATTGGAATTGATCTATATATACATTCATATGTATAAAATAATAAAATAAAAAACAATATTAGGAATGAGAGGCTATCACTATAGATCTTACATATAATGAGATAATAAGAAAACGTCATGAGCAACTTTATGCCAACAAATTCAACAACTTAGATAAAATGGACAAATTCCTTAGAAGACACACAACACCAAACCCCACTCAAGAATAAGTAACATGAATAGCCCTAAATCTATCTTTAATGTTGAATTTGTAACATGAAAAGAAAATTTCAGGCTCAGGTTGGTTTTATTGGGGGAATTCTACTTAATATTTATGGAAGAAACAGTGAACATGACCAAATTTCTTCAGAAAATTCATGAGGGAACAATGTGCAACACATTCTATCAGGCCAACATGCCCTGTACACTAAAACCAGAAAAACTTGCCAGGGACCTCCCTAGTGGCACAGTGGTTAAGACTCCATGCTTCCAATACAGGGGGCCCAGGTTCGATTCCTGGTCAGGGAACTAGATTCCACATGCATGTCACAACTACAAGTTCACATACCACAACCAAGGACCCTGCCTGTCAAAACTAAGGCCCAGGACAACGAAATAAATAAATTAAAAAAAAAAAAAAAAAAAAAGATACTCCAAAGTTACAGACCACTTTAAAGGAGTTTAATCAAGTAACAAAGTTATGTTGAAAAGAATTTGGAAAAAGGCCTGAGGTTTGAAAACCAATTAACAGGCTATAGAAACAGGCTCAAAGGAGACAGGACTTAATTCTAACACCGTAATTGCCTTTCTGCTAGAGTGGATTCTGTTTTGTGTAACTAGGAATCATGACTGATACAACAGCACATTTAAAATATTGCAGAGGAAATGCAGGATTGGGAGGACTCAGCAAATAGAACTGAGGGTGGGGTCAAGAAAGAAATTAACAGTGGCAATGCATAAGTGAAAAGATGTCAGTTCTGGAGAAAAGCAATCAACAGCAGAGGCATAGACCTGGTATTGAAAATAGAATGTTTTGTTTGGAACAGGATAAATTTATGGTGCCAGTAAGATATCGAGTATATAACAGCTAATAATCAATGAGTTATTTGTGCCAGGCGCTACACTAATCAGAAGGACAGGAGCTCAGTAGAAGGAAATACTGTACTAGAGGTCATGCCTGTATAACTGATTCCATTTACCACCTCTGATTATCATACTGTGGCCATTACTACATTAAATAGAGTAGCACACTTTTTAGACTTCTCAGTGAATCTTAGGGTATTTTTCCCCAGGTAAGAAAATCATCATTATAAAAACTAACATACTCTAATTATACTCCTTAATTACTATTTAGGAATCATGCATAACAAAAATAATGTAACGTAAGAGACATATTGTCTGGAAGTCTACTGTCAAATGTGGCTGCTACTCCAATCTGGCATTCCTCTAGCAAGTCCTGTGGAGGTCTCACCTGGAGTTCAAACTCACTACTGGCAAGGATCTCTCCTCTCTCACCCCCAACCCATCCTCACACACGTAGTTCAACACATCTGGAAACCAAAATGGCTAATGGTTTAACCACAGAAGGCAGCTAAAACAAAGGACCTACACAGAGAAATCAGTGGGTATAGTTTCACCATCTCTGGACCAACTAAACCATCAGGTCATACAGGGTTCTAAATTCACATATCTGATAGCCAATTTTTTTTTTTTAAAGAGACACTTCTAATAGGCTGTCTCACTTAAACGACCACCCCAAGTACACAGCTCACTCACCAAATGGAGAGTTATACTTCTGATAAATGAGAGAAGGCATTCCACTTGCTGTTAAAAGACAAGCAGTGGCAATTTTCATTGTGCAAATACTGTGCTAAGAAGTTGATTCTGGAAAGAAATGGAGATTCAAAGAGCTGCTTGCTATCACTTACTGGAACACTACAAAATGCTGGAGATGCAGTGCTTTGACTAAAGTCATTGCCACACAACAAGAAGTATGCCCAATGATCAAAAAACTCTATTTTGGTCATAATTTTGAACCCTGAAGAGGCTGTTAGCAAACCTTTCAGTTATAAAAATAACCTGTAAATATGCAAACAAATGTCTTACAATTCAGTGAAATTACTACTCAACAGTGTAAAGATTTTAAGATTTTCATTTTATTAAAAATATAGCAACACAATAGCAGCAGCATCTGATAAATCTTCACTAATACCATTTGGAAGTAGTCCTACTCACATAAATATACACCACCTATGCAGTACGTTTTCGTTTACATTTTAAGTCTTTCCCTTGGTAACCCATAGCATTATGTAAAGAACAGCACTACTGTATTAACCTAATTAAGATGGAGAGTAATATTTAACTATCAAATTGAACTACCTATACAACTACACAGTACACCCAAATGTAACCTTCTGTGGAAATCTGAGAATTCTGTAGTGTTTCCTAACATTTTTTTTTGCCTACCGATAACCTTAAACTGGTAGAACTCAATCTCTTCTGCTCTCTTTCAGCACGAATTTCATGAATTTGAATTTACATATATAGTTAAGAAATTATTTAGCAAATAAGTTAATCAAGAATGGAGGGAACTATTATTGTATTCCAATCCTTAGAAAATACATCTTACTGGTAAAATTTGTGAAGTTTTACAAAAATTGGCAATTCTCACAATTAAAATGTTAGCTAGATACAATGTAAATTTAAAAATCAGGTGACAGACCAAATATCTGCTTTTAAGAAGAGTATGTTAAGAAATTTATCATATATAAGCTAACAATTGCAATAAATTAATTGCTAGAAACTATAAAAGTACATTAAAATGCAATAGAAAGAAATCTAGTTATTAGTTACTAAATCCAACCTAGTAATAATAGCTTTAGCCTTTATTTTTAAAATAATGTACCAATCTTTGGCAGAATAACCAATAAAAGTATATTTAAGAAAAACAAATTCACCCATAAACCCAAGATTAAGTAGGGAAGTGAATTTTATTTTAAAAGATTTTATTACATTTATACTCGACTCCTGCTTCCAGAAATATCATTTAGCCCTTTTGAGAGCACTAATTTCTGAAATTTGAAAATAAACAATTTAATTTTAAATGACTATTACATTAGTAAATAAACATGAGAAAATCTAAGTATATAGGTAGTGAAATTTTTTTTAAAAAAATCTTCAAAACACATAAGGAACATACCTACTTTGTGGAAACAGCTCTACTTCATAACTCACCCAGTTAAAACCAGATACTGCATTTCAATGAAAATATAAGAAATGTCTCATTGAAATGTTACTCAACACATCCCTCAAAAAGAATTTAACTGCTAATTCAACTACTAAAGAAAAATTTGAATCAAATCATACTATTCCAAATAGATATTTAAACTTTTAAAAGCCTATTACTATATATTATAATCCTGAAATTTGAATAACATCTTCAGTTGAGATCAGATTTAGCTCAAGGTTTTTTCTTTTTTTTAAGTTTTAAAGATAGCAACCTATATATAGAAATGAATGAGGGTCCTGAAGATGGCTAATACCACAAAAAAAATTATTTTCTTGACCAAAAAGAAAACAAAAATTGATTGTAGATGTCAGTTTTTACTTTCAATTGAGGCATGTCAAATTGAGGCATGTCTCTGATACTTCTGAATATCAACACAGCATATACTGAACCCCTTGGAAAAAAAGATTCTAAACAGAAAATCACAAGTTGACTAGTGTGTTCATAACTGTAAGTTAATTAGAGTCAATGGAAAATAATGAGACAGCTGCAGAAGTTAAGGGTTTATACTTGTTTCCTCACATGAAACTGGCTAGCTAATGTAGGACCATCTTTTATTATCAGTTAAGTGTACACTGCTGAAAAGGAAGAACAAGAGGACCAACAGAATTTGTCTAGAACGATGAATAGCAACTACAATTTAAGGAACAGAATGTATTCACTATATAATCAAAATGAAAAGGTAATTTACAGAAGGTATCAAGTGTAAAATGGCTGTCTTCTTGGCCTTACCTCAAGTTTTCCTGACAACATCTACCTGGGATGAAAAAGACAGTTTTAAAGAAAAAAAAAAAAAAACCTTAAAAGAAAAAAGTAAATGAAAACATATCAGCTCTTATAAGTGAATAAAGAGAAAATCTCTGTCTCTCTCTCTCTCTCTCACACACACACACACACACACACACTCTCACACACTCACTCCCTCCCTCCAGTACCTCTAGACCCTAGAAAGCTTTGCTTCCATAAGCCTGTTTAAGAAAATGATTTCACTTTCTCTGGACTTCTTGTATTCCTATTCATGCCCAATTTTTACAAATCAGTGTCTTCCAAGATTAGTATGGTTATTTTAAAGCTGAATAAACATCATCAGCAAGAAAAATAAATGCCAGCAGGAACCAAATTAAGTATGTTAATTACCAACATAAAAAACATTTAATAGAGTCCAGAGTACAAGAAAACTCTCAAACTTTAAGTGATTGCTTTATAGACACCACACAAACATGCACTCTCCACATCAAAACAATTTCTATGCCAACTAAAACAAGAACAGGATAAACCTAAGATGCTGTTTTGAAATGCATAAACAAATACTTTCCTCTAAAATACTTAGCTTTATTAGAGAAATGGTACTAAAAATAACAAAGATTCAAACATTTGCTCTATTCTACTTACATATCATAAATAAGAAGCGTTGATGCAAGACACACACTCCTTCACAATCTTTCCATATGCATCTAAGCATTCTTATATCAAAATAAGCTGTTTACCAGCCAACCGTATGTGGTTGAATGATTAAAATGACCATCTATACTTTACATAGTAAAGCATTTTCAAAAATTTTAATGTACACAGTGAAAAGAGGAAAAAAAAAAAAAACCACACAGTAATTCTGAACACATGAAGAATAATTAAGCAGCTTCATAATCAAATCAGGCTTCATTACTTGCAATAAGGGCAGTTCTTTCCATTCGCCACCAAATACTTAAATTTCAACAGTATTAACATTAAAAGAAAACTCAAGTTGAAACCAAGTAGCTGATGTGCTACTCAGCTTTTTAAATCTGTAAGTAACTCTTCCCGTGAGGTAAGGCAACTGAGTAATTTGATTGTATTAGACTGCAGTAAAATAATTATACTTGATCTTTTTAAACAACATGCTAATTAAAAGGTATAACTTTTAGAAATATAACAATGAAAAGAGTTCTGAAACTATGAGCTGTAGTTTGGGGGGAAATATTAGCTATGTTGTCATTTTACTATTTGTATACTTTCTGCAAAAAGTGTGCCTAACAATGTCGGATGACCTATATTTTAAGCTCAAGTAAACATATCCTTACACGTAAGACAAATAACCTCATATATTCTCCTTTACGTACAATTTCTGCACATCATTTATGAGAAGATGATTGAGAGGTAATAATTAAGGCCATCCAATGTAGACAACTAAAGCGTTTTGCTTTAAGTAAAATAAGAACATGCTGCTTCATTTTCAATTATCACAGTATAAAACTGATGGTCCCAAAACTGCATTGCTGTTTTAAGCTCTAAAGTCATTCTTGAAAACAGACTTCCCTCTCATATCAGGTGAACTAAGTAAGCACCTATTCTGACACCACTGTCACACTTCTCTATGGGAGGGAATGGAATATCCATCTAAATTCTGTATGAATTGAGAATGACTAGCACATACAAAATTCTAGAAAACAGTATACCACACTGTAGAAGGCACTAAAGCTTCAGCTTGTGCTCCCATAGCCCATTTTGAAAACCCAGTTTTCTTTTTATAAATGGCACCTTTGCCACCTACAGCTGACAACACACACTGCGATACTGTTCATAATAAGCTTGGAAATATCAAGAAAGTTCAAAAAGAAATGCTTACTTTGTGGGGAGACCCAATGATTCTAAACACTGAATACTAATATATTAGTATTCAACACAGTTGTTCTTCCTTTTGAAAGAGAACAGTAGCATGCATTGTCAGTTGGTTTTTAATCCACTTATTTAAGCAACTTTAATCTGAAACTATTTTAAAGAAAAACTGCTGTCCTAAACAGTGAGCAGAAGAAAACACAATAGTGAGAATTTAACACAATCACTGTAAATCCTGTGAAGTAAATGTTAAAACTTCTTACATATTCTGCACTTACAAGGCTGTGTATATATCTGCACCGATTTCAAGCACATCATCAATCTCTATATACTGAAATTAAAAAAAAAAAGTAAAACAATACAAAATCAGTTACTAGCCTTTTTTAAAAGAGCCTCCAATGCTTATCTCCAGTCTTTATGGATAGTACAAATTTAGATCTCGAATGTCCCATTTCTTTGTAATGGTTCTTGGCAAACACTAACAAACCACATGACAAGTGTGTCAGCCACCATGGAAATGCACAGATTTTAGAATATGAGGATTTTGGGTAACACCTGTTATTTTCATGATGTCCATGCTTCATTTTCTTACTCAGTAACAAGATGGCCACAGAGTCACCTAACAACTAGAAAAGCTGTTAGCTCATATCTTTATGCTCTACTGGATTTCTTCACTGTTCAACATCTTGTTGAGAGAATTAAAAGCTTTGGATTCTATTCCAGCGCGTGTTTAGAGATGCATTTGTCGGTCCTATACTGCTTCTGTTTTGGTAGAGAGGTTTTCTTCATTGGGTTGACAGTTCCCATTTTGCTGTACTTTGTTTTCCTCAGTCCTTGGCGCATTCTTGTCATCTACTTCTTTGCCCACACCTAAATCTGGTTCTTTATTGTGCTCCTTCTCCTACAATGAATATTTAGGTATACGTTTAATATTTTTCTCAAGAGTTGCCTGCTATTACATCTAGTTCTGGCTAAAATATGTAACTTTATCTTTTGTGAATTAGTCACATTGGGTATTTTCTCCCATTACCTTTTCATATAAAGAGTACATGCAAACATGCATCAATATGTTCTTTGCACGTCTAATAAAAGATGGGACAATCCATGGAGGTTAAGTTAGAATAAAATAGGTAAATAGAAATTCTAGGGAAGAATTCAACAAACGTTGCTGACTGACTTGAAAAGGTAGAACAGATCTGCTGAAAGTAAAATAGTTTCCATCGATGCCAGGATAGATTTGTAATTTGGATACTAAAGAAGCAAAAACAGAGGAATGCAGAAAAGGAAGTCACTATTCCTTCTACCAAAGACTGTTCAAGAGCAGTCCAAATTCAGCCCTCAACCGAGAATTAAATGAGAACATGTGGAACAGTGCCTGGAATGTATTAAGTGCTCAGGAGATGATATCAATGTTACTGACAATGATGATAAACCTCTACCAATATGGGAAGAAACAAACCTGTCAGATAAAAGCTCCAGAACTCATAATAACTGATTTCCAAACACAAATATACTCTGCAGTATAATAAGAGAATTAACCTAATTCACAAGTACTTAAAATATTTATTTAAAAAACAAAACAAAAAAACACCTTACTTGGGGGAAATTGGTTTTCCATTACTTATTCTAATTCAACAAACCTAACTTTGATATATATTATAAAACCAATGATAATATCACTTGTCAAATTTGCTAAAACAAATACAGTGAGGAAAATGGCAACAAGTAGAAATATTCCTGTACACAGTTAAAATTTTTATTGTATGCCTTTCTGTGATTCT
This sequence comes from Hippopotamus amphibius kiboko, assembly GCF_030028045.1. Taxonomy (NCBI): domain Eukaryota; kingdom Metazoa; phylum Chordata; class Mammalia; order Artiodactyla; family Hippopotamidae; genus Hippopotamus; species Hippopotamus amphibius. Next base: position 223,823,030 of record NC_080186.1, read on the forward strand.
CTAAAAGAAGGAATGCAATTGTTTACACTAGTAAACATTATACTAATTAGTTCTTATCTTCAAAAGTTAGGTTAAAAAAACTACCAACTTAACAAATATTTAGTACCAAAAACATACAAGACACTGGTAGCATAATACTACCTCTATGCAATAAAAAACAGTCTCAAATATTAATTATTCAAACCTTAAACACTGAACGACTTGCTTACTTTAAGTGAAGTATTGTTCTTCTCCACCTTTTCCTTCCCATCTCTGTCATTAGAACTTTTTCTCGTAGAGGTTGAACGTTCTCTCTCTCTCCTTTCACTGATGTGGTCCCTTTCTTTTTCTCTCTTTTTATCCTTCTTATTTCTGCTATAAGAATATTAATAATGTCAGTTAACTTCTAAAAAAAGTAAACACCCACTATATTGTTGACAAAATATTCTTACCTAATATTAATGCACTGTAAGTAAGCATATTAGTAACCTGGTTGAACAAGTAACATAAATGAGTCCTGTAGCCCCCTAACTCCACCCCACACCCAGTTAATTTTTTAAAGACACACAAGTCATTACTGCAGAGGCTACCAGATGTTCACATAAAACAGTTTTGTATTATCAATGTCATAGTTTTGAAACATTCAAGGTTTATTTATCTACTATAATTAGGATAAAACAAAAACAAACACATAATATTTTTAACCCATCTTTTCAAAGTAAAAAATGAAAAAGCAGAAAAGAATAAAAAGGATAAAGAATCAGATATGGCTCTCAGGTAAGGCTGAATGACTTCTAGAAAAACTTGCAACTTCAAATAACCAATTATGCCATGTGCCCTCCTTTCATACAAAATTACAAAGAAGTCCCACCTACCAATTCAAGAGCAAACATTAAGCAGAAGATGGAATGAACAAGTTCCATTTGTAAAAATAACATATCCTTCAAATTAGAGGGAAAAAATTATGCATTTCATATCAGAAGCATAACAGACACCGTCTACTCAAAATAATTATCCCTAACATGCAATGCTAAACTTTTTTGTCTTAATTATGAATATTTTAAAAATAAACACAAAGACCAGGGGGAACAAATAAAAACACTTAGGAAACAGACCCAAGTACCTATGAAAATTCAATAAAACAAAGGGGTCACATCTCAAGTCACTGGGGAAAAGATCGACTTTTATCAATAAAAGACTTGGGGACAACCGGATTATTTGGAAAGTGACAAAACTGGATCCATATCTCATTCACATAAATAAATAAATCCAAATGGACTAGAGACCTAAATCTTTTAAATGAAACAATACAAGTAGTAGAAGAAAACATGAGTGAATTTCTTTCTAACTTGAGTGAAGGGAAAGATTTTTAAAACATAACTAAAATTCCAGGTATGATAAAATAAAAGATTCATAAGTATTCCTACATAAACTTTTGCAAAGCGAAAAAAAAAAAACCCACTACTAGTATATTCAAAAGAAAAATGATCAAGAAAAATATATTTGCAACATATTTATGTATGTATGTTTATATATAACTCTTAAAGTCAAGGGAACAACTGCATCAAAAATAATGAGATTCTTAGGAATGCAAAAAAACTGCTGAAAGAAATAAAGACATAAATAAATGGAAAGACATCCCATGTTCTTGGATCATAAGACTTAAAGAGTCAAGATAACAATAGTATCCAAAGTGATCTACAAATTCAATGCAATCCCTATCTAAATCTGCACTGTTAGCAGAAATAGAAAAACCCATCCTAAAAATCATATAGAATCTCCAAGGACACTGAATAGCCAAAACAATCTTAAAAATAACAAAAAAATTGGAAGACACAAAATTCCTGATGTCAAAACTTATTACAAAACTACAGTAATCAAAACAGTGTGGTACTGGCATAAGGAAAGACTTACAAACTAATGGAAAAAGACAAAAATATATGTTCACATGTATGGTCAAATGATTTTTGATAAGGGTGCCAAGACCCATTCAATAGGGAAAGGACAACCTTTTCAACAAATGGTGCTAGGAAAACTGGATATCCACATGCAAAAGAATAAAATTAGACTCTTACCTTACACCATATATAAAAATTAACTCATAGTGGATCAAAGACCTAAATATATAAACTAAAACTATAAAACTCTTAAGATGAAAACACAGGAAAATCTTCGTGACATTGGCTTTGGCAATGATTTCTTGGATACAACAGCAAGAAACAATGAAAGGAAAAAAATTAAGTTGACTTTATCAAAATTAAAAAACTTCTGTGCATCAAAGGATACTTAAGAAAGTGAAAACACAACCCACAGCACAGGGAAAAAAATACATGCAAATCATATTATCTGGTAAGGGATTAACAACCAGAATATAAAGAACTACAAATTAGCAACAACAAAAAAACAAACAACCTAATTCAAAATGGGCAAAAGACTAGAATACACATCTCTCCAAAACAGATATACAAATGGTCAATCAGCACATGAAAAGATGCCCAACATCACTAATCATGTTTAAAGAAACGCAAATCAAAACCCTCACAAGATACAACTGCACACTCACCATAACGGCTATAATCAGAGACAGACAATAACAAGTGTCAGTGAGCATGTGGAGAAATTGGAACACTTGTATGTTGCCGATGAGAATATAAAATAGTGCAACCACGTCAGAAAACAGTTTGTCAGTTTCTCAAGAGGATAAAGGATTCCTATATGACTCAGCAATTACCACTCCTAGGTATATACCCAAGAGAAATGAAAACATGTCCACATCAAAACCTGTACACAAATGTTCACAGCAGCATTATTTATAATAGCAAAAAAAAATGGAAACAATACTAAATGTCCATCAACTAATGAATGGTTAAGTAACAAAACCTGTTTTTATCCATACAATGGAATATCACTCACCCACAAAAAGGAATGAAGTACTGATTCATGCTATACTATGCATGAACCTTGAAAATGTTACATTTAGTCAAAGAAGTCAGGTACAAAAGACCACACATACTAAATGAGTCTACGTGAAATGTCCGTAACAGGCAAATCCACAGAGACAGTAAGTAGATTAGTGGCTGTAAGGAGCCATAGGGAGGAACTGCTAATGGGTACAGGCTTTCTTTTGAAGTGACGAAAAATGTTCTGGAAGTACATAAGTAGCAGTGATGGATGCACAAAATTGTAAACTCTTAAGAAAAATGCAACGAAAATTACTAAAAACCACTGAAATGCACATTTAAAAGGGTGAATTTTGTTACATAAAGTACTTCTCAACTTAAAAAATAACTCAGAATGGAAGTGGGTCTGGATATAGTCACTGACACACCACACACACCACACACACACACACAGTATATATGAACACTGTCTTTCGTGAAGAAAAGGAGAAATGCAAACACACATATGTGCTTAATTTTGCAAAAAAGAAACATAAGGAAGGATAAAACAACTGATCACTTACAGAGAGTGGATGTGGAGTAAAGTAGAAGGAATGGGGGAGGAAGTGATACCTGGCAAATATAAATATAACTTTTTGTCTAATTTGAGTTCATAACCAAGAAAAGTTTTGACTTTCATGAGCAAAGTATTAAAAAAAAAAAATTTTGGCCTACCTCCTAAATGATCCTAAGCCTTTCTTTATTCGCACCTAAAAATAATAACCCACAAACAAATAAACAAAAGATCCCTGCTGGGAAACATGCTCCTTCTACCCTGGCAAAGCTTTTTAAAAATTTCTCTTTTCTATACCTAGAAAACCACAGAAAATCAACTGGAAAACTATGACCCATCAGTAAGATAATGGAATGAAAAAATATATATACAAAAATCAATATCCTTCCTATGTACAAACCTAATCTCAAATTACATGACATAATGAAAGAAAAGACCTCATTTACAAGAACAAAAAAGCAAAACATAGCTAAATAAACTGAAAATACATAAAATCGGTATGAAATAAACACTGAAACATTCATGAAAAAACACTAAGGATGGCCTGAATAAGTAGGCCATCCATGTTCCTGGGTATAAAGACTCACCTTCGTAAAGCTTTATTTAATAATCATCTATTCATCAATTTCCCTTAATTAGTAAATTTAATGCAACTATAATACAAATTATCAGTAGGTTTTATTTCTAGACCCTAGACAACACTAACTCTTAAGTTCAAATAAAAAAATAAACACACAAGAATGGTCAAGAAAGTTCAAAAAAAGAGCAATGAGGGGAATAGGGAAGAACAGGCCTTACTAAATATTTAAAAATACTACACAATCTGAATAATTAAAAGCATGGGGCATTAACTGGTACACAAATCATCAATCAAACCAATCCAACAGCAGAGAAGGCCCAGAAACAGACTCCAACACAGACAGAAAAATTCAGTATATGAAAAAGGAAACATATCAAATTAGTGTTAGGAAAATTGAGTTTTTAATAATGATATTGGAACAACAAAGAAGGATTCAGAAAAATAAAATAAAACTGGATCCATGTGCCACATTGCAAACAAAGATAAACTCCTAATGGATCAAAGATGTAAATGCAAAAATTAAAAGCACAGAAGTACAAGAAGAAGCAATGGGGGAATTTTATTATACCCTTGGAATAGGAAACAAAGTTATTCATTACCGACTTATATAATTTATAAAAGGAAAATTAAGAAAGCCCGTTCTACTGCAGGCTGGTTACAAAAACCAGGTACTGCCAGACAATGAAAGTCCATGCAGTTGTAAAAAGGAATGAAGCAGCACTTTCTAATGAATACAGAAAGTTCTCCTGGTAGTTAAGTGACAAAAGCAAACCGTACAACAGTGTATATTTTGTGCTACCTTTTGTAGAAGATGAAAATAAAAATTATATATTCTCATCTGTACCTATATACAAAACCGTAAGGATATACCAAAAAAAACCCCTAATAAAGTCATTACTTGTAGGGACAAGGTAGTTGAACATACAGGTGGAATTTAAGACCTATCATTATATAACTTTTTATACTCTCTGGATTTCTAAACCACGCAAATGTATTATATATTACTCATCCAAAATATAGTTAAAAAAAAATAGACTGAAGAGAGAAAATTTCCCCTATGCTTCCTCCTCAGTTTTAGCACCCGCTTTCAACCAACCTTCTAGGGGATGGAGACCTAGAAGATTTCCTTTTTATGGTTTTTGATGTTCTTGGCGACCTGGAAGAACTCCTGCTCCTCCTCCTACGCCTTTCCCTGAAAGTCAAAAATATGTCATTTTAAAAAACAGTAATTTTTTTTTTTAATTTTTTTTTGGGGGGTACATCAGGTAAAAAACAGTAATTTAAATAAAAGATAATTCAAATACACAAAATCAAAACGGTCCTTAATGCTCTCAAGTGAACAGTATTCTTTACAGGCCAGTTTAAACTAATGCATTTCATGAAAATATTCTATTATCTAATTTTAGTATAGGTCAAAATATGAACCGTAAATTTTACATTCCAATGAAAACATCTTCTAAGATTCCATATCAGAAAGGGTAGATGACCTCCTTTTCATCTGATTTATTTAGACAGTAATTTCCTAAGTGGAAAAGTGGATGTTTCATATTCTCTCACGTTAAACTTGTTCTTCCTCAGCACCTAAAGCATGTATTGCCTATCAGATTCTTTGTCATGCATCTACCTCCTTGCTGCCCCACTGTGGATTATTTTTTAACAAGGTTAACAGGCCCTTTTCAAGAAGTGAAAAGATAAGCAGGCTTGAAAAAAATGTGAACTTTCTAAACCTAAGTATGTAGAATGTCTCTAAAATAGCATTTACATTAACTCATTTTATAGAGAAATTGCTCTTAACCCCTTAACCTCCTACCACTTCATTACTGTTGTTCTAGTCATTTAAAATTGAGCACACAAGCTGCTTAGATGTAAGGAAATTACTTAAAACCTGGGATTTAAATATGAAGTCAAAAATAATTATTAAACAGTTTTGTTATTATTAAAAACTATTTTGCTTAATATATTACCAAATGATGCATACTCTAATAAATTACTTCATTTGTAAGGGTGGTCAACTTAGAAACAATGAATTTCAAGATGTCCATTATTCAGGTGATGAGGTATGAGGATATATTTATTAAATGATTAATGCAGCCAATGATCTATCTCACAAGAAGCTCTGATAATTACTGGTTACATAGCTAAAAACAACCAAATCCTCTAGAATTCAAGTTCTCATGACTTCAGTAAGTTGATTCTAGGCTAATGAAACATTTTGTGTACACTTTTCATCTATAAAGTAAAAAACTACACAATGCTCACATGCGGTATACACAGTAGATGTTAAGACCAAAAGAGGTCAAGAACTTTGAGAACATAAATAAATCAATTCCAACTCTACCTAACGTTCTCTCTTCCATTACCCAATTTTATTTCCAAGTCACCCCAAAATTACACTTCCTAATGTGGAAATTAATGACGTTATTCCATTTAATCAATGCCATTCTGCAGCAGCACCTCCCTACCCCACACAAGAACCAGAAGTACTTTTTTCACAGCGTGAGAATGTCGGTGTAACCCAGACTTTAAGTTTACACAAAATGGCTCCATCCTCATTAGCGTAACTCTTTAGTTGTATGTTCAGGAAGCACTATGTACAGGTGGACATCTAACAACTACCAGTTAGTGATAATGATAGATAAGGCTGGACAGACAGCAGTCCAGAATGTCAGTTAGTTGAGAAAGAAGCTGTCAGCTCTAGTATGCAGAACTGGAATTGATTAGGCTTACATTTAAATTTTAGTTCCACATCTTAACAGCTGCATGACTGGGGTCATACTACTTAATCTGAGTCTCAGTTTTTCCAACTGAAAAATGGAGATAACTCAAATCTTGTAGTTTTGAGGATCAGGATAATATCTGTAAAGTACCAAGCCTAGTGTCTGGTGCATAGCAGGTCAATAAATACTTTCTCCTTCCCTTTGTTGGTCTCATCCTTATTGATTGTAATTTCAAGCATTGAACGTTTTTAAATATCAAAATTTTTCTTTAAGAATGTAGCTCAGAAGACAATGTTGGAAATAAAAACATCAAATAAGACTATTGTTCTGAGCAGTTAACAGGTTTCCCATTCACTAAACAAATCAGAGCACCTGAAAGGAAGAAAAATGCTAAAAGATAAGAAATTGTAACTCTTCACCAAGCTCTTCTGAAAGCATGAAACATTCTAAACTGCTGAACGTTTAGGAACTAACATTAACCAGTATTTATTCTCCAGGTCTCAGAGGTTATCTAAGAACTAAAGACTGAATGTGAACATCTATACTTTCATAAATATCAAGCGACTTAAAATGGCCCATGAAAAAATTAAACATTTCAAAGTCATCAGAAAAAGTAAATTCAACAGAATTTAAAAGGAATCGAAACATTATTTGGTGTTGTGAAGGGCAATGTCTAAATGATCACATAAACACAAAAGATTGGTCCATTTTTCCATCTGTCTAAAAGGACGCTGTTGTTGAGCTGTCAAAGAGAAAAACTACCATGGCTTCCATTTCTTTGACAAAACCTCAGATGCGTGGCCTTCTGGCCAAGCATCTGCGATTTCATATTGTTGGAGCATTCATTGTCTCCCTGGGAGTTGCAACTTTGTATAAGTTTGCTGTGGCTGAACCAAGAAAGAAGGCATATGCAGATTTCTACAGAAATTATGATTCCATGAAAGATTTTAAGATGAGGAAGGCTGGTATCTTTCAGAGTGCAAAGTGATTTTGGAATATAAAGAACTTCTTTGGGTTGAGTTCCATGGAAGTTTGTCACTTACCTGTGTTCTTGAACTATGAAACTATGAACTATGAATATCTGGGCTAAGGAATAGTTTTTCTTGATAAATAAATGATTAAAAAATACTGTGGACAGTAAAAAAAAACAAAAACAAAAAAAAACACAAAAGATTGTGTGAAACAACCAATAAAATAACTGTGCAGTAAAGATGCAGTCCACAAGGTTCAACTGATACCCACAGCAAATGAGTTAAATTTCTCAGGTTTTGGTTCAATGTACTGAAATATGGCAATGACCTACTGACTTGAAGTCCCATTTTAACATATACTGTTGCTTTCAACTTTAAGCTTCCAAGGCATTTTTAAAAATCCAGTACCAAGTACTGGTTAGAGTTCTAAATTAATCAATCTCTAAAATGAGCTACTGCACTACTATACTTCTAACTAAAGTGCAGAGCAGATGGAAGTTCTTCTGAGCCTTTGTTTCCTCATGTTTTAAACCATAACAACAGCCTTCTCACAGGCTTACTGTGAGGATTAAATAGGGTTAGTCATGAAAACTCTGCTGAGATGTAAAACCTGGCACATGCTAAAGTGCTCAATAGATACTTGCAATCATCTTCTACTAACTAACCAAAGGCTAGTATCAAGCTCTTAAAACACAAAGTTAAAAAATTAGGAAATATACATTCCACTGTCTCAGAAATTATGTTCTATGAAAAAAACCTTTTCAAAATAACTTTAAAACTTGCCAAAATATATTTTTAAAATATTTTTAAGATACAGTTTAACAGAATTTAGGAACTTTATTTAGTCACAATATCATCTGGAGCACTGGATGTAGGTTGAGATAATCTTGAATTAAGGAAGATCCTCATTTTGCTGCCGTTACTAGGGCAACCTGCTGCCATCTGGTGGCAGTGTACCTATTAATAAACAGTCCTAAGAGAAAAGCAAATCCTCAACAACAAATTAATAAATGAAAACCAAAATTTAAATGTCATGCATTCAACAAAATACAGCAGTAAAAATGAACTCAGATGACAAAAAGGACTAATACTGCAACTTTAGAAATACTTTTATATATTAAAATTTACATTATTCCAAAGAAATATAGAAGCCTAAGAGGTCAATTTTTCTACATAACAAAAACTTGTCCCTGCCATCCCACCCTCCAAAAAAATAATAAGTAGCAGCAACAGCAGCCACTGGCACTACTGCCAGGTTAAAATAGTGGATTACAAAGGACAGTTAATTTTTCAAACAATTCTGCCCAATATTATCTCTTCCTCCTCACCGATTCAATACTGCAGCAATCCCTCTGCTAGAGAAATGTTTACTCTGCCATCAGGGTAATATTCTCATATTATTATACTGATTCCATGTGTACACAATAATCCTTTTCCCCTCAGTTAAAACTTATGTTTTCATTTGTCATCAGTAAGCCCCCTGATAAAAAGTTCAAGTATTATCAAACCTGCTGGAACTACGAGATCTTCTTGATGCATTGTAACTTCTGGGTGGTGTTCTGGACTTTTTATCCTTCTTTCTTTTCTCATCTATCTCTTTGGATCTGTCCTTTTCTCGTTCCTTTTCTTTGTCCTGTTCCTTCTCCTTCTCTTTGTCTCGTTCCTTTTCATGCTCTTTTTCCCGCTCTCTCTCTCTGTCCTTCTCCTTGTCTTTATCTCGGTCCTTTTCCCGTTCTTTATCCCGGTCTTTATCTTTGTTTTTACCCCGTTCCTTTTCTTTTTCACGTTCCTTTTCCCTGTCTCTCTCTTTTTCCCGTTCCTTTTCTCTATCTTTTTCTTTCACTCTTTCCTTTTCCTTGATTTTTTCTCGGGTGTCTTTTCTTTTATCCCTTTAAAAACAAAAATAAATAAATTCACAACTAAATTAATTCTACTCCCCAAAAAGGACCTCATTCTCTTTCCTCAACAATTATCAACACAAAACAATGTATAATAACTATAAGACATTACATATAGATTTCTGTATAATTTATGTGTACATAAAGCTGCTAAATGAAACAATTTTCAGGCTGAATTGAGTCTGGAAATCTTGTGAATCATACTAACCATCAGATTCAAATTAATGACAACTGATATTAAATCATTACTAAAACAATCAGAAAAAAGTTTAATTTCTTTCATTAAAAATGTAAACCACAACAGATTTTTAACAAATGAGGTCATGAGAAAACTACCCTTAATTTCCAAAAAAACTCACCGTGAACGCGAACGACTCCTTGACTTCCGCCTCTCCCTTGATTTAGAGCGTTTTTTATGAGGGCTCTTAGATCTACGTCTATCTTTTTGTCTTGAACGTGATCTATTATGGGATCTACTCCTAAAGAAAAACAAATTGTTAGAATATCAAAACTTATTCTTAGAATTTCAATTTATAAATACTTAAGATCTTTCAAATAAGACCATTTTAAGACCAATCCTGACAGTATTTATCAATATTTTTAAACTCTCTATTACATAATGCTTCAGTTAGATTACCTGACATTACTTACTGGAAACTTTACCAGACAGTTCATTGTCCATAACGCAAAGATAAAAACAGAGAAAAAATTTTCCCTATGTCAGACTTAAGTTGATAGTTTCAGGTGTGGTTTTCCTCTGCTAAGTATTACATGCCTCAATTAGAACAGACAACTTCTCCCATGGTCCAAGTTTTCATACCATAAATTGTCTTTAACTCTTGACTTGCATGTAACCTGACTGCTTGTTGTTGTACCTTATCTTTGACAGGGAGTAGTGGTTATATGGTTGAATGGTTTCTATAAATGGCTGTGTGTTGTTTGTCATAACACACATTAAGAAGAATGTATAAGGAAGCATAATACTAATGATGGTGCTAGTGTGATAGGAAACCAAACATTTTACTCATGAGTTAAAGCGAAATATAATCAAATGTTGAATTCGCAAGACCTTGATTTTACAATTACATAAACATAGCTATTAAAAGAAACCTTTATTACTGGAATTCTTGAAGGAAAAACAACCGTGATTCCAATTCTGAAATTCTCTAGGCTCCTTTCCCAACTGAAATGATAGCTTATATAATGTGACATTTTTTCATAATGAGGTATCCTAGGAACTATTTATTACAATATAACCAAACTGAATGCATACAACTTAGACGACAAAGTGATGAGACTCACCAGCTTCGCAGTTAAACAATCTGGCTCTGACACTCAGTTCTGCCACACAATAGCTGTGAGAACTTTGGCTAATCACTTAACCTCTCTAAGTCTGAGTATCTTCACCTAAAAACTGGAGTAAGAATCATACCTGTATCTCCTAGAACTGTCATGAGAATTAAAACAGATGATATATGGAAAAGTGCCTAACGGTTTCTGGTGCAGAGTAAATGATTAAAACTCCTATCTCAACATCTGCGTCACCATCATTAACAGCAATTAACATCAATGAAAATTTTAAATTATATTTTTGTTTATTCCAAGGAGGTCAAATGAACTTCTGCAAGTATGCCTTATATAATTAAAACTCATCTCAATAGTAATATTTTCATGAATTAAGTTAAAACAAATATCTATAAAAGAAATACATATAGTTAAATGTGCTATGCTGTGAAACCAGAAAATTCTCCAGACAATCCTCAATTAATAATGAAATCTTGTTCTTAAAATACATTTTTCAGTTAGGTAAAATTTGTTTTCCAACAGCTAATTTTCAACTGAACCACTCATCTATTATATAGCTTTCAAAATTATACATTTATCTTCATACCACATTTTTAATACAAGAATATTATTCGTAATTGGGGAAAACTGCAAAACTTACATTTTTAGTCCATTTATAGATATCCACATGAGGATAATGTTTTAAAGGGCCTTTGCTTCTATGTACTTAATAAAAAGTCTTAAGATTTCTATTCTAGTTAACCTTGCTAAAAAAATAATTTTGTTTGCATCAAATAGTGCTTTCCAATCTTAATTAAGAAACTCCTTCAAGAAAATTAACCACAGCCCCAAGAAATAAAAGTTAGTAATAGAAAAGCACTTGGCTTTCCACCTTATCTTCTGGGTCCTCAGTTTGAAAGTCACTGGTCAAGAGTAGTTATTGTACTTTAATCCTGACATTAAATATTTCATGTCTATCTAACCCACTAATTGCCTACAGGTTTTGATTAGGAAAGCTAAAAGCTTCAAGTCAAGAGCAAATCTAATCCAACCAAAGATAAAGATTTGAGCTATCATTAAAGGTTCTCATTTTAGCAAAATGTACAAAATTGCATTTATAAGAATTGTAAATAAAGGGCAACTTACCATTATGCTGCATCAAAGTTCATTTGTAAGTCAGCTGTTTCCCATTAAAATATTATAAAATGTCTTATAGTTCCTATGCTGGTCTGTAAAGGTTACTTAACTTTAAAATATAATAAATAGAGTACTACCCACCTTTTCTAACACTGTCCCTATGAAAAAAACACATATAAAAATTTGGACAGAGTGGAAACACATCTTCTAAGGTCACAGTAACAAATAACTCCTTCCTCCCTCCTACAGAAAGAAGGAACAGGGAAAGGGTCAGGGTTCTAGAAGGTTCTAGAAGTATCACAACACTAAGAAGTTAGAAGAAGGTGGGCCTTCAAAAACAAGGGCTCCAGACTTCCAAGGTGGTGCAGTGGTTTAGAATCCACCTGCCAGTGCAGGGGATACAGGTTCGATCCTTGGTCTGGGAAGATTCCACATGCCGCGAAGCAACTAAGCCTGTAGGCCACAACTACTGAGCCTGTGCTCTAGAGCTTGCAAGCCACAGCTATTGAGTCCATGTGCCACAACTACTGAAGCCCGTGCGCCTAGAGCTCGTGCTCCACAACAAGAGAAGCCACCACACTGAGAAGCCTGCGCACCTCAATGAAAGAGTAGCCCCCGTGGGCCGCAACTAGAGAAAGCCCCTGCGCAGCAACAAAGACCCAATGCAGCCAAAAATAAAAATCAATAAATTTATTTTAAAAGAAAAGAAAAGAAAAAGGCCTCCTACAATCCACACTCCTGCTAGGTCTAGTGGGTCAGAACCAGAGCTGAGGGTATCCAATACCACTAAAAGAGGACGGGAAACCAAGAAATGTCTATTGGTGGAGAATGGGAGGGAGTTCCTTAAGTCAATGTCTTTTGGGTGAGGAGATTTTTTTTCTTTTCAACAAAACTCATCCTCTTTTGTATTTCTTTACGACCTCAGTAAAGGTGTCTTGTGTTTATATACACCATGTATATATAAAAACAGTATATGCTGACAAAAAAAAGATATACGGGCATATCTTGGAGATTCAGTTCCAGACCACCACAACAAAAGGAGTATCAAAATAAAGTGAGTCATGGGAATTTTTGGCTTCCCAGTGCATATACAAGTTATATTTACTCTATACTGTAGCATACTAAGTGTGCAACAGCATTATGTCTTAAAAAAAAAAGTATGTACCTTAATTAAAAATACTTTATTGTTAAAAAATGGTAATCATCATCTGACAACGCAGGGCTGCCACAAACTTTCAATTTGTTAAAAGCCACAGTATCCGTGAGGCACAATAAAACAAGTACAATAAAACGAGGTATGCCTGTGTGTGTGTGTGTGTGTGTGTGTGTGTGTGTGCACACGTGCCAGCCAAGAACAATTAATTTCTAATGTTACATAATTAGATACACCTCCATGAAATCACTCCCATGAATAAGAATAAATTAACCAATTTCATTTTAGACAGAATAACCCTTCCCCCACTAACCCTTGGAAGGGTAAAACATACAAAGATACTTAAAATAAGAAGAGTAACAACCTTCAAGTAGATAAATTATTTGTCCCAATAGAGAAAGCTTCACAGAAATTAACAAGGAAACAGTGACACTAATCATTGAGTTTTTCTTTTTTTCCAGCCTTTAGAAAACCTCAAAGATATTAGATTTGGAGCATGGGTCTTATAACACAAAGTAAGATTCAAGTCATTGGTCTTTTTCTTCCTCAGAAAAGTTATTACTCTTCAGCTCAATTCTATATTTTCTTGATCTCCTTTACCTTCACCACCCTACTGACCTATAGAGATATCCATAATCTAGTACCACTGACTCTATACCACTTTCCTTCTCCAATTCTGGCTTCCACTCTACTGCCTTATTCCTCGTACATGAAACAATGTTCTTCTCTTCGGACATGAATTTGCCTTACTGCAAGGCCCTGGATGGGGACAGAGAGTAAAGCCATGTTCCAAAAGGAATTTTGCAAGCTAATAATAACACAGAAGTATACACCAGTACAGAGCTGAAACTATAGTTTACTAGAGTCTAATTAAGTATATCTACAACTAGAGATTATCATACTAAGTGAAGTCAGAGAAAGACAAATACCGTATGATATCACTTATACATGGAATCTAAAATATGATACAAACGGGGCTTCCCTGGTGGCACAGTGGTTAAGAATCCGCTTGCCAATGCAGGGGACACGGGTTCCAGCCCTGGTCCGGGAAGATCCCACATGCCATGGAGCAACTAAACCCGTGGGCCACAACAACTGAGCCTGCATGCTGCAACTACTGAAGCCCACGCACCTAGAGCCCCACACCTAGAGCCCGTGCTCCGCAGCAACAGAAGCCACCACAATGAGAAGCCCTTGCACTGCAACGAACAGTAGCCTCTGCTCTCCACTAGAGAAAGCCTGCGTGCAGCAACAAAGACTCAAAGCAGCCAAGAAATAAATACATAAAAATAAACAAATTAATTTAAAAAAATTTAAAAAATAAAATAAAATAAAATATGATACAAACGAACCTATCTATGAAACAAACAGAATCAGGGACCTAGAGAATAGACAGGTGGTTGCCAAGGGGGAGGGGAGGGTGGGAGAGGGTATGAGTGGGAGTCTGGGATTAGCAGATGCAAACTGGTATATATAGAATGGATAAACAACAAGGTCCTACTGTATAGTACAGGGAACTAGATTCAACATCCTGTGATAAATGATAGTGGAAAAGAATATGAAAAAGAATGTGCGTGTGTGTATACATATACACACACATATATATGTATAACAGAGTTACTTTGCTGTACAGCAGTAATTAACACAACATAATTCAAGTATATGTCAATAAAAAAATAAATTTAAAAAACAGAATTGTATTTTCCTATCTCATTGCCTCAACCTCCTTGATTAGCACAGAAAATCAAGATTAAACTGAGCTTGCTGATGAGGCTCAAAACATAGAGCATACTGGTTCCTTTTTTCCCTCCCCTCAAATCCTCCTCCTTCTCTAATACTCCCAACAAACATGCACACATGCACGCACACACTTTTCTCTACCTCTTCTCTTTAGAGAGTATGCATATGTATGTACATATAACATGCAAGTAGGATCCACTGTATACATTTTAACATTTTAATAACAGCCCCGTCCACATCTTAAAGACAATAAAACTTATTTCAGACAAGATTCTTAGGTCACGTCCAATCAAGATGGCGTTGCAAGTTTATATTTTGAGATCCCCTTTGCACCAAACATAACAGATTTTAAAAGAACATTAAAATGACAGAGCCATGCTCAAAAATAAGATAAACACAACAGAAACGGAGCTTAAGCACAATACAACAGCTGTAATTAAAGCTGCAAATTACTCTTATGTTTCAGGTCCCAAAGTGGGTGGAAAAGGTTCTTATCACCAAGAGCGCAAAGACTCAAAGTACCCCATTTGACACATAATCCTGGAGAAACGTAACTACTTGAAATCAAGATCTGGGGTGGTGCTCCCTAAACCTTGAGGGAACTGGGGGAAGAAAAAACCAAAAAGCAGGAACTTCAATATTTTCAGCATCAGATGTTCCCTTTCCCAATATGAAGAATGAAAATTTTCTGCCGTTCTGTATAAAGACTAGTTTACTCTTAGAAAAACCAGGAATAGAACATCTTAAGACAGAAAACCAACTTCTAAAACTAAAAATTAGTTGAAATTATATATTAATTAGATAAAACTTCTTAACTAAAACAACATCTAATGGTAACCATACTCCCTGGTGAACACCAGTGAAATTTCTAAACTCTGATACTTAGACAAAAACTCAGAAAATCGTAACCACTGTGAATACAAAATCGAAAAAAGTTTAAAAATGACAGCAGAAATTCTCACCTGTGTTTTGACTGTGATCTTTTCCTCCTAGAACGGGATTTTGAGCTAGACCTGGATTTTGAACGAGTGTGGGAACGAGATCGACCGCCTTTTCTTTCATTGTTCTTTCCAGACTCTGGGAGGAAAAAACCACTTTGCAGTGTAAGCTCAGAACAATTAAAGATCCCAGTTAATAATCAGGCACAAGTGGAATGTACCACATATAGTGCAAGGGGCCTACTCTCTGTACATCCTCCTCCTGTGCAATTATCCTTCAGAAACATCCAAGAAAGTCATTGCATAAACTCGTTGAGTGCAGCCACCCTGCAGCAGTACATATAAACCAGATGATTATAAACAGCTGTTCGTAGTATTTTGTTGCTGCCATAATGTACGATTATAACATGTCTGTAATTCCTATGACAGTGATTTTAAATCCTTTTTCCATTTATTTTCCTAGAATTAAAGCGTAAATTCTGAGTGCTAATTTAGAAGATCTGCTCAAATGTAAACCGTCTAGACATTAGATTGGATTTTTAATTTTAGTTAGCAACACAAAACTTTGAAGAGGTGTTCCCCTTTACCTTGCTAAAACAGTCTCTGTATTTCTCCTAAATCATGGGCTCTCTTTTCTATTTTTAAAATTAAAACTTTGAAGGAAAAGTGAATCTGCTTAATCATAACATTTAAAATATATTTATTCTTGCCTTTAGCCTCACAATAACATTTATACTTTGCTTTAAGCAAGTCAGTTCTGCACACTGATTTTGCCATTAACATATAAAGAACTGATGAACTCAAGCTAAGGTACCTCAATTCAGTATCATGGAAAAAGACATTTGTGCTAAACACTTCTTCAACCTTTGACACTAGTTAAGTCACTTACTCTTTCTTGAGTTTCAGTCTTCTTGTTTGTAAAATGAAGGGACTGAACAGATAATTTCTAAAATTCCTTCCAGTTCTAAGATTCTATGATCTTCAACTACAACCTATATAACAACACTATGGTCTTACCTGGTTCGATAGCTGCTGAGATAAAGGACTGAGCCTCTCGTACTCGCTTCATTACTTCTTCTAACTCCTTAGCTGCAGCCTGAGGTGTCATCTCAGGGGGTTTTACTATTGCATTGTTGGAGTGATTTATTCTAAATTAAAAATATTAGCATATCACAAATACACACCATATTTTACAAAACATGAAACAATTTATATGATACACATATTTACAAATCTGAGAACATCTCAAAAGCTCATTAAGAATAATATAGCTAAGTACAGAGTAACCAAAACCAACCTCAAAACCATGATTCATCTCATTCCCATCTGCCATCATCTCTTGCTAACAAAGGCAAAAGCAAGTGAAAAAAAAAGAAAAATTGAACCCTAGCTAACTTCTTTAACAACCTGGATAGACCAGGACAACGGTTTTCCCGCACAGCTTAGAATTATAATAAATTAAAATGGTAATACCAATATTAAAATGAATCATTTCCTCTTATATTACAAAATTTTGGTGATAACCTCTGCATCCTGGGAGGATGAAAGGGAACCTATATATCACATGCACCATTTTAATTGACCCTGGACCATGGCCGAGTCATACAGCTTTAAATAGGGGAGGAATCTGATAAAACTCTTCCTTTATGGGTAACAGTGGTGTCTCTAATGCACATAAATGAATTTGGTGTGTCTCACTTTACCATGGTGAACAGACAAGCATTCACCAAGAACAGTTTCTTATCCTCTAATAGCAGAATCCTGATCAAACAGTATAATTAAGGCAATTACCTACAGAATTCAGATAAAACTGTTGCCTCAATAATCTGCATGAAATAGAATTTCTGGTCTTGAGAACCTAAAAGGCTACATCAATTTTTCATTTTGCAAACAAGGATGTGAACAAACCTTAAATTGTATAATTTAAAACATTTCTGGGTACTTTCTTCCTGAGAGTTTGGATTTACTAAATTCTTATTACTATGTTACTGTAAGTTCTACCCATATGTTAAACTGTCCATTAGTCTAGTGTAATAATGCAAAACCAATCTGACTTGTTAAAGCCTATGGAAAAAGACCTACAATCAGGATGTATGGTAAAAAATAATGTTAATGTTAAATTAGGCCTCATGAAATAGAAAAATAATGTCTTCAAATGCAACTTTAAAGGCTAAAATGGTAAATATAGCATGTGTTTCATTTATACTTAACACAAAGTCTTCCTTTCCACAAATTGCCAATTACTATTAAAAAGAAAAAAAAACTTAATTATATCAAAAACACAAAATTTTTTCAAAATCATTAAAATTTCTTTGTTTACTGTTTCTTACTTCAGTGGCCTGTCTCCAAACATAACTCCATTAAAAGCAAGGGCCCTTGGTACAGAATTTTGGTCTGCAAATTCCACAAAAGCAAACCGAGTCGGTTGAGTCTCATCACCTGCCATCCGCACAAACTTCACTTCTCCAACTTGTTTAAAAAATTCAAGTAGCTGATCTGCTGTTGTTGTCTGAAGAAACAAAGTGACGTTAATAAAGCATATTCTTCTTAAAAAAATCAGGTAAATATTACTTTGTCAATTGACACAGTTTTTAAGAAAGGGAAAAGAAAAAAAGGTCCCACCACTCTTCTATTAGTTACCTGGGAATTCAAATTGCCAACGTAGACTGTTCTCCTAATTTCATCGATTTTGGAAGGATCCACATTTCCCATAAGTGGTGGCTGTGGTATTTCCCCAAGTGTTGCAATGTTGGGGTCTAGTGCTGCTGCTGGTATAGCTCCCAAACTGCTAAGGGAAACACCCAGCTATAAAAAAACAAAACAAAAAAAAAACAGAGCACATATTTTCTATTAGTATCAAAAATTACCATTCTCTACTCTCGATCAACTCAGTAAGAATGGGAAGAGACTGGGGACTCCTAATTTAAGACAAGTATATATCTGAGTTATTCAGAGTAAGGGCACAGTTTCCAATGTAATTAGAAATACATATTTCTTAACTATGTGGGTATTTTAATTATTTCTAAACTTAACACTAAAAACAGTCAATTCTCCTTATTTGTGGTAGTTATGTCCTATAAAATTTGCCAGGAAAACTGAATTATTAAATACTGAAATCGCTGCTCCTAGGGAAAACACAGGGCTAGGTTCCTGTGAGCCTCTGGTCATAACACTTTTATCAAGTGATAAATACATGACCTTTTTTTATGTGTGTTTCTGTTTAAAGATACCTTAGTTAATATATATTATTGATTCAGTAACATTAAACTCATGACCAGCAGCATGATCAACTCATGCCTGAACAAACCTTATCTTACATACGTATTTTCTCTGGTACATTACAGGCTTCCAACACTCAGGAACACCAGACAGAACTTTACACTAGACAAGAACCTTAGCACTATGCCTGGGGGCCAATTTAAACAGCAAAATCACCAACATAAAGCACAAAAATGCGAAACACATGACACTCAACAGATCACCAAAAAAAAAAAGTTATTTACAGCATTAGAACTAAAACAAGAAAGCAGAGTGTTGCTTAGTTTGAACTCATCTGGGAATGAACATATTGAGCAACTCAATTTTTTCATCATTCTATTTGTGTTATTCAATAACCACAAAATCACAAGTATTGATTTTGAGGTTTCAAATAAATTTTAGCTAGTATGTGAATTCACAAATACAGAATTCACATGTAAGGATTAATTAAACTGTACCTTGCGCATTCAAGAACACTGTGAGTTCCTAACAGTTAACAATAATCAAAGCACCTAACTTCTGCTAGGTTATTAACTTAATCCTCATAAAAGCCCTAAGAGATAGGTACGACTATTATACCAATTTCACAAAGATGAAGATTTACAGAAAATAAGTAATTTTCCCTAAGATACTCAGCTAACAAGTGGTAAAAGCAAGGTACCACCCATCAGACTAAAACTGAAATAGGGACAAAGTTTACCTAAGAAAAGAAACCTAAAATATTAAACCCTTACTTATACTATGGTAGGAAAAAGATAAAAACCTTTGAATGATCTTTCATAATATTACTAAAATCAGTTTTTATTTCAAGCATTAAGAAACATGTTTTTAATATAAATTTTACTTGAAAAGATAGATCTCAGAATGTGAAAATGAAAACCTTTACAGAATTCTCAAGACTTTCCAAAAAAAAAAAAAATATGCAACTTTCATTTCCACTTATGCAATTTAAGTCAATTAAGTTAACTGACTATATATTGTTATATTGTTGCAAAACTACTAAAATTTAACAACTGTTAAGTAACTACTTCCTAAAGGTGAAAATACTAGTTTATGAGTATCACTTATGCTTGTCATGGCAACCCGTGTGTGATCATTTTAAAACATGTCAAATCAAGTTTTACCCCTGCTTAAAACCATTTAGGATAAAATTCAAACTTCTTTCTATGGCCTAAAAAGCCCTACATAATCAGTGCCCTATCTATCCCTCCAAGCTCAAAACACCTTACCCACCTCCCACTACCCCAATCCCACCTTCACAACCATTCTGTACCTTGAACTCACAAGTTTTTCTCACTTTAGGGCTTTTCACTTAGCATTCCTTCTGCCCTAAAAAGCTCTTCTCCTAGCTTATGCTGGCTGAATCCTTCAACCATCAGGTCAATCATCCTCTCCAAGAGGCCTTCCCTGACCTTATGTAGAGCCTAATTTACTCTCTACTACATCACTGTTTTTTCCTTCATAGTATTTATTATAATCTGTGGTATCTTGCTACTAACAGATCTTAGCTTTTTTGCTATCACCATTTCAAGTTACCATAAAGTTGTAGAAAATATCTTAGTTCAAAACAGGTGAATGATCTAGCCTCTCTCCATGTGCTGAGTCTAATCACACTCCTTTTTCCCCTACCTTGTCTTTGACAGCCTAACATTCACAGATGATAAATTTTCTTTCTACTGTGCAAGAGAATTATTATATACACTTAACCTAAATCACAAATATGAGTCTTATTATCTGCTAGTTTTGCATGGATTTAAAACAGGCCTTTCCAGGTATTCCCAGCCGTCAATCCCTTTGACCTACAAATTTCTCCACTGGGACACGTAACTCTGGAATAGGCTTTTCCAAATCATCTAATCCAACTCCTTTGTTTCTCATATTTAAAGATCATTCAGTCCTTTTCTTAGAAACCTTTCCTATCTCTCTCATTTGTACTATATGATTCTTCAACACGTGTCATTTAACATGCTAATCACCAATCACCAATCCACGGCTATCTGAATTTTAATTAAAATTCAGTGCTTCAGTCACACTACTCACATTTCAAGTGCTCAACAGCAACATGTGGCTAGTGGCTTCTATATTAGATAGTACAAATAAAGACATCTCCATCACAGCAGAAAGTTCTACTGGATGTGGCTGCTCTGTAATAATACAACTACCCTTCTTTATATTAGTCTATTTTCTAGCCCCTGATCTAAAGGACCTCAATACTTAGGTTGCCCTTGCAGTCTTTGAGGGGGTAAAGATGATCTGGACTCATGATATAAAACTTATCCTTCTGACATAGCAACCCTGGCCTCCCTGAAGATGTGAGTTTTAAGTAGAAACCTTATGAAAGAGTGAACCTTTTTAATGTGTGCAAAAGAAATGTTCTAGGCAGAGGATAAATAAGTACAAGAGCCCTAAGGCAGAAATCTGTTTGGCATATCCAAAAAACAACAAAGCCAGTATGGCCAAAGTAGAGGGGAGCCAGGGAAACAAGTAGGGAAAAAAAGGTGAAAGGAGTAGCCAGGAGCCAAATCACAATGAACCACCTTTCCCCTGTTTTCTAACTAAAATTATTCTTCATGAATTAAGTTTTATAATAATAGATATCTACAGATGAATTAAAAGGAATCATTTCCCCTCAAAGCAACAAATTAAATAATAAAAACTTTAAATTGTTGATAAATAAATCCTAAAAATTTACAACACAGCAAGACAATATTTTCTGAGGAGGAGGAAAAACAGGTGATGATACAGGAATTAATCTTAAAATATACCAAAACATACCCAAAATAAAATTTTTAGAAAGTCCAATTCAAATGATCAGATATTAAATTAAAAACCATTTCCCCCCATGGATCACAACACAGGTCTCCAGTAGAACAATGTCATGTAAAACTCCTAAAATTTTGCACATCCAAGTTTCAGAAACCACTTTTATAATTTGGATTAATTAACTATAAAGTTTATTGGTTCACTCCCTAATAACCCAGTACCACAAAGCTAAATACAACTTTCAATTAAAGTGAGTTTTGTATTTTGTCTTGAGTTTATTTTTGAAGAAAAATGACTCTTCTTTTATTTAAAATAAATGACCAGAATCTTTTATATAAACCAAGAACCCAGTAACAGCAAATCTTTTTTTTAACACCACTTGGAAATCACAAAGGAGGTATTAAATTACTATTTAATTCTGCTTAATGAAAAAATATTTTTTGCCATGTTTTTACCACGTTACATGTTCTCAGTATCAAACAAATGCTTCTCGGAGATATATTTTTCCCATTACCAAGGTTGTAAATCATTTCATATTTTTCAAATGGATTTAGTCCTCCTGAACTGGGAAATATAGCTACCTAGATTCTCCAAGTCCCCATGCTATCTAAAATGCTGAGTTTCAATAACTGATTTTCTAATGAATAATATACTTCAGTTCTCAAATTTAAATGAATCCCCAATTACTTCATAAGCAATCCAAAAGGCAGTTCAAGTCACTGACAACATGGGGAAACAATTAAGCAGACATTTAGAATCCTTGATATTTAAAAAAACAACTATTTAAAATAGAAATCGCTTTCTAAGCTCTTCAAAAAAAAAAACCAAAAACAAACTTTCTAAGCTCTTTATTCAACTGATTACACAGTTAACTTGCTCACCCCCTCCAGGAGAGGATGTATCATACTTACTGTAGTTAAGGGATTTGGAGTAGGTATGGGAAGCAAGCCTGCACCAGGCATCAGACTTGTCATGGTTGGAGCAGGAGCCAATAAAGAGAGGGCTTTGGCTTCCTCTGGGATTTTACCTGCAGAGGCAAGTTCCAAACATTACAGAAAGCAGAAACACCACACATACTTTATACTATGATTTTACAATTACCCTTGCACTTAAAAAATAATAATAATAAATGAATCTATCTATCAGATCCGTATAAAGATTAAATAAGAACTTAAGTCTTTCCTTTTACCCTGGTCTACTAGGAAAAATAAAAGTGAGCAAAACTTCAAAGACTAACAATCTCATTAATGGAATATTATTTTAAAAACTGAATAATGTAGACAATTATTTAACACTTTGAGCTATGGGTCACCTGTACTGGAAACTTAATGTTCATGAACCAAACGATATCAAGCATGGACGCTTTCCCAGGACGGTGTTTTCGCGGTGATCGAAAGTTGTGTTACACATGACAACCGTTCGTGTTGGCTGCATCACTAATAGCACACAGAACATCAGATACAGAAAAGAAGAACATTTTTTAAAGTTTAATCCCCAGAAATGGCAAATAACCAAATTAGTCAAAAAAAAGAAAAAGAAAAAAACAAATATGTGCGAATTGAAATTTGTTCCTGAGTGTCCCTATTCTGTTAATTGAAAACTACCTACTTGTGATGCAAACAATTTTGTTAACCTTCCAATAGATTCCATTTAATTTCAAGTAAACAAACAAACAAAAACCCACAAAAGCCTACCGCATATAATCAGCTTCAATTGAAAAGGAAGCCTACACCCATTCAGTTAATAAGGCATCTCACCAACAATGTCAGAAATGACTAAAAGAATCCAGTTCCAAAGACTATGCCTTGGGAAACTGCTAACATTTTTTAAAATGACTAACAAAAAAAAGTTCCCTACTCTCAGGAAATTTCTTAAATTACTGACTTTTAGAACTGATTTATGTATACTTATCTGAAGAGGGGTGGTTAATGCCTAAATGTCTTGCTTATAAGCATCCTAACTGCCTAACAGTAACAACAATAATCTTAAAATAATCCTAGACACTAAGAAGAAAAAGAAATCCCTACAACTAAAAAACGAAAATTTACTCTGCTTAAGTCCATCAATTTGCCACATTTAATTACTGAATTCTAATCAATTAATTTTGATAAGGACTGTGACTTTCACACCTTTTTTCTTTCTCCCAACCTCCCCAAAAAAAATTTCTAAAAAGTTGACTACGTATAGCAATTTCAGAGGAACCACTCATAATTATGTGGTATTTAGCTACACATTTCCACTATAAATTCTTCAAAAGTAATTTAAAACACACTGTACAAAGTCATGCCAAATTGAAAATAGCATATGGAGTAAATTTTCAAAAAAAGCACCATGCTGGGTTTCAGTGTTAAAAAGTCTACTTAATACAAGAAGATGTGCAGGGACAAATCTCTTAAAAAAACTTATCTTAATATATTTCTAAACATGGATGGAATTCAAAACGAATTTTAAAACTTGCTGTAAATAGTGGTTACACCTTATTTATAGGAATACAAAAATTACATTTTATTAGCTTTAGCAAACGCCTACTTATTTCTAAACTTTGCAACATCTAAGTCTGTATTATCTTAATTTACTAATTTCAATAGCAAAGTCATTTTATCATTTCAGTAAATTCTGCATAAGCACAGATTTTCAACATGCATAGATTAAAAGGTGGGAAGGCCCTACTGAAGACATCAAATAAGAATAATTTATTTTGCATTTATTTTACTAACATTGACATGTACCTGTATACTCACATATATACTATACTATTTCACACTGCTATCAGACCTGTTTTATCTGTTAAAAATAAGTATTATTTTTTAAATATTTGTAAAACCTGAACACATCTTGATAAATCAACTGAGTTCCTGAGGTACAAATCCTATGCTTCACTACCCTAATTTATGCACCTAAAAAACAAATAAAGAGTTCCAATCTAGCAATGTCCCCAATTTAATATTACCTGTCAAATAAAAGTAAAACTAACCACACAAGACAGTGTGGAAAGGCCACACAAACAAAATGGGTATTCAATACAGGCCAAAAGTTGATTACTTAATATAATAAAGTCTTTCACTTTGGGCTTAAAAATAGTATCAGTAGGTTGTCTGACTCTGACTGCCTCTCACAGTATAATAAACTATTATAAGTATTAAGTCTAACTAAAAGCACAATATTTTTTTCTTATTCTAATTACCATTAATGCTACTTAAAGAAAAAAGTTCCATTGCTTATTTCCAACATAGAATTCTACCAAATTTACCCTGAAAATGCTATGAGTATATAAAAGTATAAAACAACTAAGCATTTAGCATTTGTCCCAAACTGTACTCATCAAAGACAACTGAGACAAAAAACAATGTCTCTCACTCATCCTAATCTCAGAATTCATTTAGAAACTAGTAATCTCTGAACATTTTTCAACAAAAAAATTCAACCAAAGAAATACACAGGCAAGTAAGTATTCAAAAGTTTCTCAAATATCCATTCCCCACATAGGCAACTAAAACTGTTCTTAAATCAAAGAAATGTTGTTTTCTATAATAAATAACTCATAAAAGTGAAAAGTCTCTTCTTGTCCTCTACCCCCAGATTGTTATAAGAAATTTACTTATTTTCCTTGATAATTTTGTATACCTAAAATTCTAAGGGAGGAGGATGAAAATTAGAAGCTAGCTGGTCTTTATGAGAGATGCAGACTTGGGAGAAAATTGCAAAAATGTTAACACTGAGATCAAAACATGTTCCTAAGAATCTCATCAGTGTTTTAGTGTTTTCGGAACAAAATGTACCTGATCAGTTTATAAACACCAATTAAGACTAGCATTACGAAACTGTACCCTAATTTACTGTGAAAATTTATTTTATGTTAAGAATGAGCTCTACTAAGCATCTCCCAATATAATTTGCAACGCAATGTTATGAACCCTTAACGGAATACCATTTACAAAGAACTGGAAAACCAGCTCACAAGTTAAAGTGAAAGAGATTTAACAAAACAAAAACAAAAACAAAAACAAAAAAAAAGGGACAAAATAAAGAAAAAGAAATGAAATTAAAGTAAAACAATAAAAAACAGAGACAGGGCGTCCATCTTCTGCGGTTCAGACTCCGATCTCATTTCCCCAATGAAGGTTTCACTTGACGGCAGGTTTAGTGGCATGGCAAACAATGCCTAACTCAGGCAAGTGTAACAGGTCTGCCTTGGCCAGTCTAGTCATCTAATAATGCACAAATATCACATAGAGAAAACATACAAAACCAAATTAATAGTCAAAATCCATCTACCAGAAAATGTGGACATAAACTTATGAATGATGATTAGGCTGACACCCTTGTTATGTCTGACCTTATCTTTTTTCTAAGTGTTAACATTCATAAAAAGAAATCTGAGATGCACGCAACAAAAAGAGGTCATATTTGGACGAGTATAATGAAAATATACTTTATTTTGAAGTGGCATGTTTTATGAACAATAGCTAATGCTTAATATGTATGCAACTATTACACATCAAACATTACTTAAACAGCTTAGGATCTTCTCACGATACCACTGTCTGCATTAAAAAAAAACAGCAAATTGAAAGAAACTGAAAAAAAAATTCTTACAATTTTTTCTATGGTTTTCTCACTTCTTTCATAATGCTGTTTCTATAACATCAAGGAAAGAATACAATCAGTGAAGTAAACAGAAGACTGCTTACAGCACCACAGCACATCTCTTACAGAACTTACTCCACTGGAACTCTTTCCTTTGATTTATTTCAAACTCACTTTGCTATCTTCTTTAATAAAATAATACATTATTACTTTGCTTGCAGTGCATAATCAGATCTTTTAACAGCTCGCTGTGACATTCTTCATGTTCTATAAATTCATTGCTGTTGTATTCAGTTTAATGAACTGTATATCAGAATGTATTTCCAATACCAATTATTTTATAGGTTAGCGGTCTAAAATTCCTACAACTAAATTAGAATAAAAATATGTTTGAATTTTCATGTTCAAAAATAGCTAAATTTTATCTCAAAATGTTAATATTAAAAATATTCAAAAGCCATTATAATAAATGTGAATTTATTTCTATCAAGCAAAACAAACAAAAAAAGGAACCTCTACATGCCCATAATCTTGAACATTTATGACAAACCATGGTCACTTCTCAAATATATGAAAAATTCTATGGGAATATAGCAAGGTTCCAACAGAGTAACACTAACAAAATTCTTCCTTCTAGTTCAATAATAAGCTAAAATCAACACAAGATCCTGTGCTGCTGGTGGCATAATTTTTTGATACAATTAATATTCCCATTTAATAAACCTTCTACCTGATTTACTTTTTCCCATGCAGTTTACCTGGTATGAAATTGGTATGAACTTGGTATGCATAACTAAATCATTACTGTCCCTTTTCTCACCTTGTTCTCCAATTTTGGGGTCATTGTCTCCTTACAGATTAGTAGATAAGGGTAGATTTAGCAAATAATTAACTTTAATTCATTGTTATTTATTTTATTATATTCATTATTTATTTTATTATCCCTACCCCACTCTAACCCCCAGGCATGGGAAAAACACTTTCAAATTTATCTGAGAAAATCCAAAATGTCCTATTCTGGGACTTCAAAAATAACAAGAGTTGTACTCAATGTATCAGACTGTAATGTTTCTGACCTCCCAGAACAGGCATTCTGAAATATGCATAAAACACTGAAAGTACAGGAAACTGTTCAGTACACATTATTTTAATGTTAGCCTTGTTTCTAAAAAAGATTTTAAAACATTACATTTGAAAGCTCCTTAAATTGTTTCAGGTAAAATTTTTATGTTGTAAAGCAGTTACCATCAGCCACCAGTGAAAATATACTTTAAAGACATTTAAACTATAATAACCCAATTCTAAATCCATGTACACATGCCATAGTCAGTGCTCTGAATAAAAGTTAATTACACACCAGAACTGTCAAATTCAGCACAGCCTATTATATGTGAGTGGCTCTGTAAACAGAAGTTACTAAAAAAAAAATAAGCATTAATAATAATTAGCTCTTAAAGCAGGTTAACTCATAAAAATTAACAAATTGCTATAAGGCCTTTAGCCTTGTTCCCACCTTCAACAACTATTTCCTTGATGGAGGCTTTGGAAAATTGGTTTTCATGACTTTTCTTCAATTACCACCACCACCAACCCCTCCCCTCTCCCACCCCACAAAAAAGGCAGTAAAATTAAAAAGTAACTTCCAGTTGCACAGCAAACAATAACACTGAATGTGAAATAATGGTCTCAGTAACAATGAAGGTAAACTACCTTAAGAAAATACTTTAAAGCTTAAATTATGAATACTTTTCTTAAACATAATACCTAACCCCCATTTGACAAAATGTGTACACTGTTTTTATTTAAATAACGTCATTAATATTGCATACACAGGGGCAAATACTTACTTATTTACACATTTTAATTTCCTCGACCAATTTAGTATTTTAATTTCAAGCTTTCTTTACAGCTTGCATATAGAATACAGAAAGCCAAAGCAAACCAAAGAAGCCAAGTAATTCATAAATTTTTAAATGTTTAGCTATAAAACATCAAATATACATAAGTAATTAACCATTTTAATATATTTCATTATTAGGTAAAATCCTTTCCATCTCTAAATTCCATTCTTTCACACATACACACCATCTCTACCTGCCAATTTCTAGGAAAGCCAATGGTAGTAAGAGACAGGACAGAGATTAAAGTAACTGAAAAAAACATGTGAGATACCAACCTTCTGCACAAGGAACAACTATCAGAGCTCTGTCAATAAAAACCGTATTAGTTAGATGCTGGGCCACGCCAACACTTGATGGATCACGAAACTTAACATAACATACTTTGGAAGAAAAAGCAAGAGGTGCGTTGCTGCAAGATAAAAAGAAAAATAATTGGATTAATAAACATTTGGTTGGTTTGTCGTTTTCATTTAAAATTTCTTTCTTAGATCTTTACATAATCTTACATAATGAAGACAGGAATTTTCGTTGCGAAGGATCATTAAGACATGAAATAGCAGAACTTAGTCTTTTAATGGTGATTTGCTGCAAAGACTTAAGGCAAATCTAGGCAGGCCTACAGCCTTATTTGTTAAAAACCTGACATTTAAATTACCGCCTTCTTAATCTGAGTGAAATGTACAAATAGTTGACTTAACCCATGGATGTTCAATTGTTGCATCATCATCAATAAGCAAAATCTCTTTTCATAAAACAGCCCCAACCCTCAAGACTTCAAATTTTGTAACTGCTTCCAACCCTCCCTAATGTGATTCCTGGCATTTAAATCACTAAAAACTTTACAACAGTCTCAGAAACAATCAGACAACCTGGAATTAAAATTAAGGTCTTTTGCATATACTAGACTACTTCAGGCTAGGCAGCATTGCGATTTTGCAGACAAAAAATTTTACAAACAAAATTTTACATATTTTATATCTGAAAGAACAAAGACTCTTACAAGTCCTACTAGATTTAATCTAGGCAGGACTATAGTAAAAAAGAAAGCATAGCACAGATGAAAGCAATTTCTCCATAATATGAATCCACCATGTTAGATTCCAAAATACACTATCCTCATAAAGGATCATTTTGCCCATAATTATGTCCAAATAAAGTCTATAATTGTCTTTAGCAAGTAAAAAGACACAAACTAAATACACAGCTAATGTTTAACATAAATGTACAATCCTTTCAAACATTAAATTTTTCACTCTAAAAAAAGAAAGATCATTTGAAAAATACCAAATATGCATTGTGTAGCAACAGTAATTTAGTTTACAAAATAGGTCATACGATCTAGGACCATAATTCTAGAACTAGTAAATGGAAAAGATGAGATTTAAAGTCCAATCATCTAATTCCAAATCTCATGCAACCTTAATCATTCAATTAATCAAGAATTTTAAAGCCACTTTAATGTACTATTTAATTTGTAATTCTATAAATATTTGTCATTTTTTAAAATTAAAAAATTACATATAGCAACAAATCCAGCTTGATAACAGCTAAATATATTTATATTAACCAAACACTGAGATAAGAATATATATTTGCATTTACAACTTGAAACTACACATATTATTATTAACATAACTAGTCAGGCTAGTTAAAGTAGCAAAAATAAAAATAAAACTTTACCTCTTTCTTACCCAACCCAATTCTTTCCTGCCTAAGGCCGTCTAGTTGAGGCTTCAAGCCAGTCCTCTCCATCAACCTCCACCTACTCAACACGCAAGTCAAGCACGTTATATATTTGTCATGAGGTAAATACATCTGCATCCAGACCTAACTCACCTTTATACTACCAAATCACCAATTGAGGCCTCTCCAGCGCTCTAGATTCCCAGATCCAAGTGCCTGCTGGAATACTGCACACTGATGGTCACAGGACCCACCCTTGAATTTATTCTTAAACTCATCATCCTCCTTCTGCACCAACCCTGCCCTTTCTCCTAATTTCATATCTCAGTTAAAGATACATTATCTAAGAAATCTGGGAGTCACTAATGTGACCATCATTAGTACTGCTAACCAAATATTTCCAAATCTTCTGGCTACATAATAAAATTCCTTTTCTTTTTTCCTTGAAGTTAGGTGTTGCCATGCAATCTGCTTTGGCCAATTAAATATGAGAACTGACGTGTTCCTATTCAGTAGCTTTAAGGGCCATTGCTCGAGTTCTTTTCCTCTGCCACAGTGACCAACAACAGGTGGCTGATACATTAGCATCATCCCAGAATGAGTACAAGGAGTCGAGTCCCTGGCCCCACCAGTTTAGTATGAGAAGTAATCTTCTGTTTTTATCAAACTACTGAGATTTGTGGGTTGTTTCCACCTTGACCCTTCCTTCTTTTTCATCCAATTGGTCTTTAAATGCTATGAAGACTGCCTCCCAAATATTTGTCACATTTGCCTCCAATCTCAACTCCTTATTAACAATCTTCCACAAAAGCTGTTACAGTAATCTTTCTAAACCCTAAATTTCCTCATGTCATGCAACTGCTTAAATTTCCTCAGAGCCACCCTTCTATTCTTGCTTCACTGTTTAAAAAATCCAGGCATAAAGATATTTGTGGTTCCCAGAACACATTCTGAACCATCTGGGCCATTTTTGTACATGTTGTTTCATTCGGTTACGATGTGCTCTTTTACTCCCTTTTTGAACAGTGATTCTACTTTTCTTCAAGGCTCAAGTTTTGAAGTCTTCCGGAAAGCCATTTTAAAATATCAAAGTGACTAGGTACCCCCTCCTATATGTGCTACCAAGATATCCTATAAACTTTCAGCCCAGTTTCCTTATGTGAAACTCTCAACAGATCTTGCAAGCTTTCAGACACAACTGATCAGCCACATAACACAAGGGCCCATTTCACCGGCTAACCCGAAACCTGTAATTTGGGTGGCCCGATGGGTTCGGACCAGATGCCACATAAGTACAGAATAGGTCTGAAAAGAAATTGAGCAGATACACAGAGACAAACTGAACTGACAATAAATAAAGCCTGACAGGAAGAGGCAGATAGTCACCTTGGATGCCCATACCTTTCTGGTTCCCAGTCCCAGTTCCCATGAGGCCTAGTCTTTATTCTTCTACTTAAGGAAATCCCCATCTTTTTAATAATGTCTCATCTTGAGCTAGATTGGGTAACACTGTTTCTGTCCTCTGCAACAACAAAAAAAATCTATGATTACAACTAAAGCTACTAAAGCCCTAGCAATTGCAACAAGTATACTCTCCTTTAGCACTTGATGAACCTGACAAGCCACCACGGAAACTGTATTTCCTAAATGGACAGATGGTTTTGTGAAAGGATGGAAACCTAAATTATCACTGTTGAAAACTACAAACATTTCCAAATACCCCTACTTGAAACTCACATCACTTCAAATTTAAAACATCCACAGGAATAAGAAATGTGAGCCTGGTTAGTAAACCACAGGCTATCAAGATCTGAGAAGCCCCAAAACTTGTTAAAAGAAGCCAGTCTGTCCTGAGCAGCATTATCGTAAGCACATGGATCCTAGTGCTATAAGCAATTTTCTTCACCTTCATCTCCAATTACCTTCCTTAAAATAGAGAGTAAAGATCAACACAGTATTTACTTTATATAAATGTAAACATATGAGTCTTTCAGAAGAGGCAGTAACACTATTTTATTTTGACTATTCTAGGCTAAAATGACACAGTGGCAAGCCTAAATACAGATATCTCAGCAAACAAATGTGTATTTATAGATTTATAAATCACTGTATTTCCAAATCTTATATGTGGATCTTCCTCTCTAGTATATCTAAGCTATTAAATAAGATTTACTTTAAAAAAAAATTAAACAGGATTATCATTTTCAAATTTAATTCTGACCTACACTTTTAATTTTTAAAAGGGGTTACATATTCTATTTGGTCTAAATGTATGCCTCTCAAGAAAATAACAGTACTCAAATACAGCAGATTTTACTTTGATCTCGTTTGTTGAATCAAGTTTTGTTTTGTTTTGTTTTTAAATATAAAACCTCCTACAATCACTTTTCAAAAAAATTAGAATTTCTCACTGGGAGATTAATGCAGAAATCACAGAACCAACTTTTCAAGCATCACAAATTTTTTAGACCCTAACTGGTTATCTTATTTTTCATTAAACATGGTGATGGCACTGTGCAATCTTTTAAAAAATCAATGTGGTAATACTATGCCCAATACGTCATTAATATACATCCTTTGCAGATCTATCAAAAAAGATATAATGCGAAACATGGACAAATATATAGCTTTATGTATAAAAATATTAACTGACACATAATGTATAACAGGGTTTCTCAGGAGGACTCCAGTGACTTTGGATGGCACAATTCTCCTTTCTGTAAGACTTCCTTACGAATTACTGACACTTACCCACTAAATGCCAGAGGCCCTCCAATCACTGCAGACAATCAAAAACACACATTTTCAAATACTTCTAGCTAAAATCCAATGACAGAATTTCAAACACACATACACACTTGAGACATTAACTGTTCAATATTATTACAATAAATAAAACATAGTAATATGAAAAATGCTTACTACAGGCTGAGTAAAAAAAGTTTACAGTAACAGTGCATAAATCCTTTGATTACACTATATTAAAATAAATGCATGTAAAAAGGACTGGAAGGAAATATATGGAAAGGGAGAGAGGTTTTGATATAGTGGTAGGATCACTGGTGATGTACCTTTTTCTCTATTTCTCATAATGTGACTATAGTGATTACATTACTTTTAGCTAGTTGACAGCTTTTACCTTATTAGTACTTTTGAAGACCAGAGAAGTGAACATAAACAAGAAGGACAACAAACAAACAAAAACAGAGAAAACAACACAGGTGTTGATTTAGAAATCGATGTTAGAAATCAGGCTAGGATGATCCTGTGGGTATTATTATGCACTTGAGAGGGGCAGAGGAGAACTAGGGCACAGAGAACCCTATCTGGGTGCTGGATGTGTTCACTTTGTGAAAATTCACCAAGCTGTATACACTTACCCATGCACTTTTCTGCACATTATACCTCCATAAAAAGCTTACTGAAAAAATGACAAAGATTTCTTACCACTATAAAAAGGTTTTCAAGACGTATGAGATTCACTTATTGCATAAAAACTTAAAATAGAAATTCTCGATATTTACCATCCGGCAGCACTAATAAGAACTTTTAATATTTACAATGAATGTTTACACCAATTCTTAACGTTTAGAAAGAAACTGAATCACAGCCTCATACCAAAAGAAATTAAATTTAAAATCTGAATTTTCATATTAGCAACTGAATTCTTTAAATGTTAACGAGAAACTACTCACATTCTATTAAAAAGATATCGTTCCAAATTTAAAACAAATGAATTTCTACTCAGCTTCCAAAGATTAACCATAATACTATTTCCACAACACTGCAAAAAGAATTATCTGTCTTCAATACAACTATTACTATTGCATTTTTATCCATTTCAACCCAAATTTACAAACACATCTTTAATATAAGCACCAGGTTATAACAACGTCATTACAGAGCAAGAAGAAAACATGCCATTAGAAAAGCATGTCAAGGGAGGGTGGAGGGAGTCGCCAGAGGGAGGGGATATGGGGGTATATGTATAAATGCAGCTGATTCACTTTGGTGTACCTCAAAAGCTGGTACAAGAGTGGAAAGCAATTATATTCCAATAAAGAGCTTAAAAAAGAAGAAGAAGAAAAGCAAAGCATGTCAATAGTTGTGAAAGACAGGAATAGGGACTGACTGCACTTCGCAAAAAACTGGTCAAGGACTTCCCTGGCCTATATGTGTTATATTTTGTTACAATTTTGCAAAATGTGTTACAGTTTGTGACACAATAACTCTATAATAATGCACTAAGTACCAAGCTTTTTTATTCTTTGACTTTTAAACTCCAAGCAACTAACACTTGATTTCAAGAACCAGCCCATTACTAAATGCTAGATCATAACTGGCAGTGTATTGCCACCCAAGCGCATTTTTCAACTATGGAAGTGGTGTTATGCTAGCAATGAAGAATATTCTGTGAAGTATTTCTTCTGCAGATGAGACAACTTATTATCACAACCTTGAAAGCAAGGTTAGTTTACAAAGGTTCATGTACAAAATATTTTACTATTTGATTCCAATTCTTTCAGAATACAGCTCTCCTCCAAACAGTTTTCAATTATTAAGAAATGTTCTGAGCACTTAAATGAACAGATAGCTGAAAGCACTTTCAAAAGTTACATAAGATATTCAAAGCTATATATGCGATGGCAGGTCAATAAAGATGTGTGTGCATGTACCTACGAAGTATTTTTGACAAAACTGTATTACTGAATCTATTCATGTAGAAACAATTTATATAAACCCAGATGAGTCATTCTACAACACAACCTACAAGGCAAAATGTCAATGTCATGAAAAACTTTTAAAAAGGTGACTGGGGGAAAAAAAAAAGGTGACTGAGGGTGGGGAGCAGGTGGCCGGGTGGCTGTCCTAGTAAAGGAGATAACCAAATGAACTGAATGATCTCTGATTATATTCCAGATCAGAAAAAGAAAATGGAAAAAAGGCATTAACACCCGAAAAAATTTAGATGTTATATATTATCAACGTTCAACTTCCTGGATATGTTAATAGTATCGTGGTAATGTAGAACAATATACTTCTTAAGTACATTCACATTTAACTGTTGAGAAATGAATAGTCTTGGTGTCTGCAACTACTTTTAAAAGGACGGGAGGGGGAGGGTTGTAGGTTGTGTGTCTGTACAGGTGGTGAGAGGGAGAGGTAGACAGAAAGATAGGAATCAACTGTGGCAAACTATAAATGCAGGTGAAGAGAACATGGGAGTTATTCTTTCAGCTTTTCTGTATGCATGAAATATTTCAAAACAAAAAATGAGAAGAAAAACTGAAGTAAAATTTAAAAATCCAAACACCAACTTTTATCAATATCTATGCAGCAGCAATGCGATATACTTACAGAGAGAAAATTGAAAAAAAAAAAGAAAGAAAGAAAGGTCTACATGCATCACTATGAAACAAACCAAAAAGTAAAATACAAATTTTTAAAAAGAAATCTTGGGCAACTACTATCGCTTCCTTCAAAGGATTTTGACGAAATGAACAAAATACTGAGGATGTTCATATTCTAAGCTCTAGCTTTAAAAAGTTTATGCCTGTAAGAAAGTCAACAACCCTCAAACCCCTTACGTATTTTGTGAGCCGAGAGTATTGTACAAGAGAAATCCTACTTCAAAATACACTACTTGGGAAGAGTCTGAGAACTGGATGCCAGCGGAGGTCTGGACTTTTAAAAGTGTACAGCAGGAACAATCCTGCACCGACGATTACTTTTTCTGGAAGGTTTAGGACAGTGTGACCTTCTGGGAGGAAATTTTAATCCGTTGCCAGAGGGTGAACAGACATGATCTTTAAACAACATGGATGGGCTCTGTTCGATGAACCGAGAAGATGCTAAATTTGGGAACACAGGCCTAGGAACAAACATAGCCCTGATTCCATGGGTCATCAGCCGCGGGCTTCTCTGTCAGCAACAACGGCCCGTCACGGAGGCCCTGAGAACGGGACAGTTTCGCAGGCGCCGTCTCCGCGATTTTCCATCGCAAAGACGCTCCCAGGCGCTTGCCATGAGGACTATTCCGGGCCCACCTGCGGCCATCTTAAGTCCGGGAAAAAAAGGGGGGAGGAGGGGCACTGGATTCGAGGACCCGGCGGCGACCACAGTCCAGGAGGCACGAAAAGGTACCCTCTCCAACTCCTCTGTAAGGGTTCTGTGCAGAGGTTAACCCCCCCTCCAAAGTCGAGTAACAAGGCAAGCAGGCGCGCGGGGCCGGGGCCGCGCGATGCCCAAATCAAACATGGGCACCGAAGGCCACCAGCGGTCACGTGACGGAGCCCGCGCGCCCCCGTCCGCGCTCTCCCCCACGCCTCGGTTCCCCAGGTCTCTCCGGCGCCCGCGCCCCTCCCCCAGCCGAGCTCGAGCACTTACTCCGGGGGGTAGAGCCGGAGCTCCTCGATTTCTCCTAGGAAGGAAAAAAGCGTCCGCATCTGCTCGCTAGTCACCGCCGACGACAGATTCGTCACCTGAATCACCGCCGTAGGGGTGAGGCCGAAGCCTAGGCCCAAACCGAAGGCGCCGCCGCTG
Source organism: Hippopotamus amphibius kiboko (assembly GCF_030028045.1). Classification (NCBI taxonomy): domain Eukaryota; kingdom Metazoa; phylum Chordata; class Mammalia; order Artiodactyla; family Hippopotamidae; genus Hippopotamus; species Hippopotamus amphibius. Next base: position 223,859,615 of record NC_080186.1, read on the forward strand.
TTCATCCCGATTCCGCTGCAGCTACCTCCCTCCTCAACGTCTACGACGCGTCAGCGACGGAGCCTGGAAAGCGGAGCACGCGCTGCGCGCGAGCGCGCTCCCGCGGGCGAATGCACGGCAGCGGGCAGGTCTAGCCGCCCTTCTCACAACTCCCCTGCTCCCAGGGCTGCGCGCGCCAGCCGGAAGCGTCGCCCCGGCAACCCAGCGGATCTCGCGAGGCTGTGGCCTCGGGCTCCCGGATACCTGAAGCTGTAGCTCGTGCTGGGCTTCTGCCCGCCAAGACTTTGAGCGAGTTTTTTCCCGGCTAGCACTCGATCCGTTTCTCGTGCTCCTGCAAACGTGCGAGACCCAGCTCTTTCCAGTCTTTACGCTAGGTAGGACTGCGAAACCAAGAGGCCTGGCCTGCTGGTGCGGAGCTGTGAAGGAATGACTCTCGAGCATCGCAGATAAATATTTGATCGAACTGTAACGTCTCATTTTTAGGTACAGGCAGCTCCCTCGCCCCGACTACTTGAAAAATTGGCCGGCGTCCTAATTGTGAAAAAAATTTGGGAAATTTTACAAAACATGTAAATTTAGACGGAATTAAGGACGGAGGCAGGAAGATGAAAGCTATGCGGTTGTCGTTTATAACTTTTATTCTCTCATTCTGCAGGTGTTGATATTTATTAAGTGTTAAGTACCAGACACTGTTAGGCAAGAGCACATAAAAAACAATTACAGAAGGTCCATGTAGACCTTGCAACCTAATGAAAGACAGGTAACAGTAGTGTGTGAAACTAGGGCAGCTGTTGCCAAAATGTCATCCGCAGAACCTGCAGGGTCCTCGAGGCCTTTTCAGTGATTCTGCAAGGTCAAAACCGTTTTCATAATACGAAGACTCTGTTGATTTTTTTCACTTTGTTGACAGTTGCACTAATGGTGTAAAAGCGACAGTGAGTGACTTCTGGCACCTTAGCAGGACTCAAGACAGTGGTGTCAAACTGCACTACCAGTGGTATTTTGTATTCACCTCCTTGCACTCATAGCATACAAAACTTATGATTTTTAAAATAAGCTCATTTAACTTAATGTCCTTGACAAAGGAGTAAAAATTATTAATATTATTAAATTTTCACCCTAGCATATACCTTTTTTTAATATGTGTGAAGAAATGGTAAGTACTTCTGCTGCATGCCTAAGTAGGATGGACATCTTCAGAAAAAGCACTTATGTGATCGTGTTTTCACACAAAAATCCACATTTTTTAAAATGTGTATGCACCATCTTGAGCTTGACAGCTTTCCATTATTCAGACTTTTCTGCTAATAAAAGTGATACTAGCAAATGTATTTTTTCACACTGTATAATGAAACAAGTGACCATTTGAAAATCTCTACAACTCAGTGAACCACTGTTTTCAAAATAACCAACGCATGCTATTACAAAATCAAAATCAAGAAGAGTCCTCAAAGTGTAAGATAGACCGATGGCTTTTAATGTAACAGAATACAAAAAGTTAATTGGTATGGTTTCAGATCCAGTCCACATTGAAATTGCACTCTGAGAAACTTACCACATGTCCAGTTTGATGTTGTATCAAACAAGCATATCTAGAATTACCTAGAAAGACTATGGAAATAGTTTCCCCTTTCTAACTCCTTACCTGTGTGAGACCAGATTTTCTTCGTATATTTCAACCAAAACATATCACAACAGATTGAATGCACAAATAGGGAAATCCAGCTGTCTTCTATTAAGCAAGACATCAAAGACCTTTGAAAAATGTAAAGCAATACCACTCTCCTCAAAATTCTTTTTTGGAAAATATCACTTTATCATAAAAATGTGTCATTTACCCCCCCCCATAGCCATCGGGAGCAGACTGAAAAAATGCATCATTTATATAATTACATAACTGGTTTATGATTATTTTAAAATAGATTTTTTTTTATATATTAAATGTCACAGATTTAATTTCTAATATGATAAATATGGATAGACATCCCATAAATCCTTACGGTCCTCAATAATTTTTAAGAGTGTAAAGGTGTCCTAAGACCAAAATGTTTGAGAACTACTACCAGAGGGATAAGCACAGGGAGAATTAGGCCATAATTCTATATGATAAGCATATAGGAAGGCCACTTAAACTTAATGCCAATGGAGGGCTTCCCAGAAGAGACGTTGCTTGCACTGAATCTTGAACAAATAGGAATTAGCCAGGCAAGGAGGAAGGGAGGAGAAGTGAAGGGCATTCCAGACTGAGTTTGAAGAATATACAAAGGCAGAAAGGTATGAGAGCCAAGTGAGGTCAAGAATATGCAAAGTTTAGTATTGCTAGACCAAAGGCTGAGAATGACTAGAGATACACTTAAAAAATAAGCCTTGATGAAAGATGTTGTTTGTCATGCTGAGGTCACTATCACAAATTGTTGGAAGCCATTGAAGACGTTTGAGTATGAGAGTGACTGTCAGATTCCTAGAATGATTATTGTCGCTGCAACGTGGAGACACATTGAAAAGGGTGGAAGCTAGAGGCAAAGGGACTGATTCAAAGGGTAAGTGGTGGTAGTAACAGAAAGCAAGGAACAGTCCCAAATTTAGGGTCATTGAACCCATTTAAGAATAAAAGGTGGTGCAGTGGTTAAGAATCCATCTGCCAATGCAGGCGACACGGGTTTGAGCCCCGGTCCAGGAAGATTCCACATGCCACGGAGCAACTAAGCCCATGTGCCACAACTAATCAGCCTGAGTGCCACAACTACTCAAGCCTGTGCGCCTAGAGCCCATACTCTGCAACAAGAGAAGCCACCACACCACAACGAAGAGTAGCCCCAACTCGTCACAACAAGAGAAATCCCGCACACAGCAGCGAAGACCCAGTGCAGCCAAAAATAAAATAAATAAATAATAAATCTTAAAAAAAAAAAAAAGAATGAAAGGGAAAGAAAGCTATCCGTTCAGAAAAATATATATGGACATACACTTGGTCTTAGATACAATTACAAGTGATTTTTGGTCTTCCTCAAGCCCAACCATAGATCCCAGGATTAACTACCACTTGTTTAGAACCCTGGTCCTCAGACTTTCGTGTGCATCAAAATCACCTGGATGGCATGTTAAAATAGATTGCTGGCTCCAACCCCAGTTATTCTGATTCAGTAGATCTGGAGGGGGAACCTGAAAATTTCGATTTCTAAGAAGTTCCCAGGTGATGGTGCCACTGGTGATCCAAGAACCCCATTTTGAGCAACACTGGTTTAGAAAGTTGTAAAGAGGTACTTAGTAGATTTAGTAATATACTGTTGATGGTAAAGCAGAGGGAGGAATTTGTTTCTGGCCTGAGGGACTGTGTCATAGTGCCATAGTTTAGGACCAAAAATAAGAAGAAAGAGCAGATTTGTAAAGAAGGAGCAAAAAATATTGACATCCATATGAACTGAAATGAAGTTCCTGAAATGAAACTTAAGGAAAATGTCTAGAACTAAGATAAAGTATGTGATTTAAGCTTGAAAGTAGATACAGCTCTGTCAGACACGTACGTAGCAAGAGAAATGCATTGGGCAACACTAAAGGGACAAACACAACAAACAGCCAAAAACAAATACAACCAAGCCAGGAAGAAAATTAGGAGGGAGGACAGTCCCAAAAGTTAAAGGAGGAAAAAGTTTTAATGGGAAAAACTGAAGAGTAGGGAGAAAAGAATGATAAAAAGTGTCAAATTCTGCAAAGATGACAAAATCAGAAATAAAAGGTGCCCATTGGTAGATATAATGTGACTACAAAAGCTGCATGAGCCAATTTAGAGAAGCAAAGGTCACAGTGTCCTTGTCACTTCTACTGATTCCTCTGTGAATCTCTCAGCAAAATTTCCCACCCCTTGGCATGTCCTAGTTCTGCCACTCTGGCCAATTTCAGGCTGTTCCACCCAGGTCCTCTGAGATTCATTTTAGAATTCCAGCCTCCATGCTGTTATGTTCTGTCTCCAATCTCTGTAATCATTTTCATGGCCCCAATTTGCAGATATTTCTTCATCACAAGGCCCCTTGGATTCATCTGCCTACTGACCCAACATCTTCTAAAACAATAAGACAAAGTTGCAGTACAGGAAAAAAGGTCTCCCCACAAGTTGAACAGGCCCACAAGAGCAAAGCAGAAACCAAAAATAAGAATGTTAAACTCTAGTAGATAAATTAACAACAAAAAAGAGAAAGATATACATTAAAATTTTATGCATGTACAGTATTGGCTTTAGAACCAGGAGGTGACTTTGGAGAGTACAGTGGCAGGAAGAGAATGCTTCAGCTGGGAAGGTGTGCAGATGAGTGTGGACTGTCCTTACAAGAACAGGCCTTGGTGCCTTTGTTCAGTCTTCTTGTTGTGCTTTTCAAACAAGCGAGATCTGCAACAAACCTACTCTATGGAATTTTAAAGGAAAGTTGACAGTAGAGAATAATTTAGAAGTACTTTTAGGTACTGAAGGATCTGTAAGTAGCCCTATCTTTGAAGGAGAAGTGCAGATTGTAGTCCTAAGGCAGCAAGAAAGCACTGGAAGGAAGATTAATCAGCTGTACTAGAAAGAATCAGAAAAGGAGTGAGATGCATGAGCGCCCCTGTGTGTGTACAGTAAGTCCCCTATATACGAACAAGTTCCCTTCCAAGAACATGTTCATAAGTCCAATTTGTTCATAACTCCAATTAGTTTGTAAGTCCAATGAAGTTAGCCTAGGTACCCAACTAACACAATCAGCTGTATAGTACTGTACGGTAATAGGTTTATAATACTTTTCACACAGATTACACGTATATAAAAAACAAACACAAAAAATAAACATTTTTAATCTTACAGTACAGTACCTTAAAAAGTACAGTGGTACAGTACAACAGCTGGCATACAGGGGCTGGCATGAACATTCACATCTTTGAAAGTTCACAACTTGAAGGTTCGTATGTAAGGGATTTACTATATGGTATGGGGTGTTCTGAAATAGAACTTTTCCAGAAATGAAGCAGAAACTTTTTTTTTGGCCACGCAGCTTGCGGGATCTAAATTCCCCAATCAGGGGTAGAACCAGGGGCCCCGGCAGTGGAAGCGAAGTGCAGAGGCCTAACCGCTGGACTGCCAGGCTTTGGCCACGCTGCGGGACTTGAGGGATTTCTAGGCCACCAGGGAACTCCCCCAGCAGACACTTTCTTAGTTTTTTTAGTTTTTTCCTTGCTAAGCCACATGACCCTCTTCTTTCAATATCCAGAACTCTCAATTAGTTCATGATGTCTCTAGTGGGCTAGTTCTAGAACACTATCATTGGCATAATTTTTTTTTAATTACTAAAAAATTATTCTAGCTAGCTTAAACAGAGAGGAAAGTGTAAACAGTGATGGAGTGAAGAAATAATCGCACAACCAAACTTGAGAAGGGGTGTAACTAGGGCATATTTAGAACAGGCTTTGGCTACTCTAAATAAAGTAGCAAATATGTAAGAAGATGACTAAGGTATTTATTTAACGGGCTTGCAGGAAGAACAGCACAAAGAAATCTGTGGAAGGGAAGTGACCGGGGCCGCTCTGAGAACCTTAGCAGCAGATATTCACATGCCATCTCAAGAGTGTTGCCAAACTGACAAAGGATGAATCTCAAAAATATACAAGCAGCTCATGCAGCTTAATACCAAAAAAGCAAACAACCCAATCCACAAATGGGCAGAAGACCTAAATAGACATTTCTCCAGAGAAGACATGCAGATGGCCAACACACACACGAAAAGGTGCTCAACATCACTAATCATCAGAGAAATGCAAGTCAAAGCCACAATGAGGTATCACCTCACACCAATCAGAATGGCCATCATCACAAAATCTAGAAACAATAAATGCTGGAGAGGGTGCAGAGAAAAGGGAACCCTCCTGCACTGTTGGTGGGAATGTAAGTTGGTACAGCCACTATGGAAAACAGTATGGAGCTTCCTTAAAAAACTAAAAATAGAACCACCATATGACCCAGCAATCCCACTACTGGACATATACCCTGAGAAAACCATAATCCAAAAAGAAACATGTACCACAATATTCACTGCAGCACTATTTACAATAGCCAGAACATGGAAGCAACATAAACGCACATCAACAGATGAATGGATAAAGAAGCTGTGGCACATATATACAATGGAATATTACTCAGCCATAAGAAGGAATGAAATGGAGCTATATGTCATGAGGTGGATAGACCTAGAGTCTGTCATACAGAGTGAAGTAAGCCAGAAAGAGAAAAACAAATATTGTATGCTAACTCATATATATGGAATCTAAAAAAAATGATACTGATAAACCCAGTGACAGGGCAAGAATAAAGATGCAGATGCAGAGAACGGACTTGAGGACGCGGGGTGGGGGGCGGGGAGCGAAGGGGAAGCTGGGAAGAAGTGAGAGAGTAGCATTGACATATATACACTACCAAATGTAAAATAGATAGCTAGTGAGAAGCTGCTGCATAACACAGGGAGATCAACTCAATGATGGGTGATGACTTAGAGGGCTGGGATAGGGAGGGTGGAAGGGAGCCGCAGGAGGGAAGGGATATGGAAATGTATGTATAAATACAGCTGATTCACTTTGGTGTACAGCAAAAACTGGCACAACAGTGTAAAGCAATTATATTCCAATAAAGAGCTTAAAAAAAAGTGTTGCCAGTAAAGTAAATCAACTCCAATAATTCCTGGCTCCTGGCAACCACTGATCTGCTTTCTGTTTCTATACATTTGTCTCTTCTGGAAATTATGTATAAATTTAGTTATACAATACATAGTCTTCAGTGTCTGGCTTCTATCATTGAACACAATGTTTTTGAGGTTCATTCATGTTGGAAAGCATTTCAGTAGTTTATTCCTTTTTAGTGCTGAACAGTAGACCATTGCATGAATTTTCAACATTGTGGTTGTTCGACATTTGATGGACATCTGGATTGTTTCTAGCTTGGGGCTATTATGAGTAATGCTACTACGAACATTCATGTGAAAGTGTCACTTCTATTAAGTAGATACCCAGGAGTGGAATTGCTGGGTCATATGGTAAGTTTGTTTAATGTCTTAAGAAACTGCCCAACTGTTTTCCGAAGAGGCTGTACAGTTTTACATTTCCACTAGCAACGATGAGGGTTATAGTGGCTCCACGTCTTTTCTAACGCTTAGTATTATCTTCCTTCTTGATTATAGCCATTCTAGTGGGTAAATAATGACGCACCATTATAGTTTTAATTTCCATTCCCTAACAGCTAGTAATGTTGAGCAACTTTTCATGTGCTCATAGCCATGCATACATCTTCTCTGATGACATGTCTATTCAAACCTTTTGTCATTTTTAAATTGGGCTGTTTGTCTCACCTTATGCAGTTGTAAGAGTTCTTTAAATCTGGATACGAATCTGATATCATATGTATGACTTGCAAATATTTCTCCCCAGGGCGTCACTTGTCTTTTCATTTCCTTTTGGACATGCATCAATGTTTTGTCTTTTCATTTATTAATACTAGCTCTTAAAAAGAAAAGGCTTTTTATGTTGATAAGGTCCAAATTATCAATGTTTTGTGTTACGGATTGTGGGTTGTTTTTTTTCTTTCTTTCTTTCTTTCTTTTTTTTTTTTTTTGGCTCTGACCAGGGATGGAACCCATGCCCCTGACAGTGGAAGCAAGAAATCCTAACCACTGGACTGCCAGGGAATTCCCAGGATTGTTTTTATTGTCACATCTAAGAAATTTTTGCCTAACCCAAGATTGTAAAGATTTTCGCCTTTTTTTTTTCCCTAGGTATTTTAGTTTTAGCTCTTATATTTAGGTCTCTGATTCATTCTTAGTTAAGTTTTATGTGTGGTGTGAGGGAAAGGTCATTGTTTTCATTGTCCTTCTTCTTCTCCTTCTCCTCCTTCTCCTTCTCCTTTTCCTTCTTCTTCTTCTCCTCCTCCTCCTCCTTCTTCTTCTTCACGTGATATCAGATTTTTCTAGCAACATTTGTTGAAAAGACTATACATTCTGCATTGAATTGTCTGAGCATCTTGTTAAAATTCAATTGACCACAAGTTGAAGAGTTTTATTTCTGGACTCTCAATCCTGTTCTACTAATCTGTATATCTATCCTTACACCAATATCACACTATCTTAATTACTGTATATTCATAATAATTTTTGAGATGGCCATGTGATATTTCTAGGATAAGTTCCACTTAGTCATGATGTGTAATCTTTTTGTATGTTGTTAGATTTGGCTAATATGTTTTTTAAATTTTTATATTTATTTATTCATTTATTTTGGCTGCACCAGGTCTTAGTTGCAGCACACAGGACCCTCATTGCAGCATGCAGGATCTTTTAGTTGTGGTATGTGAACTTTTAGTTGTGGCATGCATGGGGGACCTAGTTCCCTGACAGGGATCAAACCCAGGCCCCTTCCATTGGGAGCTTGGAGTCTTATCCACCGGACCACCACCACCCTTGGCTAATATTTTTTAAATAATTTTAATATTTCTGGACACAGGGTTGGAGGGGTGGGGGGCGAAGGGGAAGCTGGAACGAAGTGAGAGAGTAGCATAGACACATTTACACCACCAACTGTAAAATAGATAGCTAGTGGGAAGTTGCTGTATAACAAAGGGAGATCAACTCTATGATGGGTGATGCCTTAGAGGGCCAAGACAGGGAGGGTAGGAGGGAGTCGTGGGAGGGAGGGGATATGTGGATATATATATAAATACAGCTGATTCACTTTGGTGTACCTCAAAAGCTGGTACAAGAGTGTAAAGCAATTATATTCCAATAAAGAGCTTTAAAAAAATATTTCTGTTCATGAGGGATATTGGGACCTAATTAAAAACAAAAATAAACAAATCGGATCTAATTAAACTTAAAAGCTTTTGCACAGCAAAGGAGACCCTGAACAAAATGAAAACACAACCCTCACAATGGGAGAAAATATTTGCAAATGAAGCAACTGGACAAGGGATTAATATCCAAAATATACAAACAGCTCACGTGGGACTTCCCTGGCAATCCAGTGATTAAGACTCCGTGGTTTCACTGCGGGGAGCCCTTGTTCGATCCCTGGTCAGGGAACTAAGATCTCACAGGCCACACAGCACAGCCAAAGAAAAAAAAGATCATGCAGCTCAATATCCAAAAAAAACAAACAATCCAATCAAAAACTGGGTGGAAGATCTAAACAGACATTTCTCCAAAGAAGAGAAGCCCATGCACTGCAGTGAAGAGTAGCCCCCACTCTCCACAGCAAGAGAACGCCCGCATGCAGCAACAAAGACCCAACACAGCCAAAAATTAAGTTAAATTAAAAAAAAAAAAAGATGTTCATATAATACCTTAATATATCCTTTCAATTTCTGTAGGGTCAATAGTAATGTTCTCTCTTTCAACCCTGATATGGGTAATTTGTGCCTTTTTTTTTTCTTGGTTTATCTAACTAAAGATTTATTGATATTGTTAGTCTCGTCAAAGAAGCATTTTTTAGTTTCATTGATGTTTGCCTTCTGTTTCCTCATTTTTATTTCATTGATTTCTGCTCTGATTTTATTATTTCCTTACTTCTGCTTACTTTGGGTTTCATTTGCTCTTCTTCTCTAGTTTCTTAAGGTGGAAGCTTACATTATTGATTTGAGACTTTTTGTTCTCTAATATTACCATTTAATGCTACATATGTTCCTCTAAGCACTGTGGGGATACATCCTCTCCAAGGGAAATTTGGGGAAAGTTGTTCAGAGGTAAAGGTCCCACCAGAAGCACTATGCTACAAATCCAAATTTCTTTCCGACACTTGTTTATAATTTGATTGTTGTATTTGGAAAACACACTATGAATGATTTCAATTCTTTTAAATTTACTGAGACATATTTTATGACCTTAGCATATATTCTGTCTTAGAAATTATTCTGTGTGTAATTGAAAAGAATGTGTATTCTGCGGTTGTTAGATGGAGTGCTCTGTAAATATCACTTAAGTCAAGTTGATTGGTAACGTTGTTCAAGATGTTTATGTGCTTGTGGGACATGCTGTACAGGATTCTAGTACTGGGGAAGCTGCCCATGCTGCAGAAGCATGGTGGTGGGCAACCACATACACTGTAGGAGCTAGACTCTGGTGAAACCTGTCCTATTGCAATGATTCTCCATCACCCCCTATTGAAAGATTTTACATTGTGCCATCTGGAGTAGAAAAATTATTTAAAAGGTTCAGCTTCTTTTTCACAGAGTTGACAATCAAGGGTAAATTTGGAGCCAAGGGACCGTAGACATGTCTCTCCTGTGATGTGTGGCCATTATGTCCCTGCTGGTTTTCTTTTTTTTTTTAATTCTTCCTTCTGTGTTTCCGCTTGCTTTCTAGGTGTGGCCCCTCTGTCTGCATAGACTGATAGTCGACCACTGACTAGCCCAAGGCTGTGATAACCCGCCTCAAACCAGTAAGGTTCCCCACTCTTACCAATGGACCTGTATGTAGGTTTTGGAGTATATTCAAAATTCAGGAATCTTTAAAATTTGTCCAAGATTTTACTTCTTACCAGGCTTCTAGGTCTCCCCTGGGCATGCGTGCAGACTGCCAATCAGCCAGAGATGTGTGGAGAGCTTGTCTAGCCTCTCTATGGCTCTCTTATTGCCAGGATATATCCCTATTATATATCTTTTTTAAAATTACTTATTTATTTATTTATTCATTTATTTATGTAGTTGCGCTGGGTCTTAGTTGCGGCAGGCAGGCTCCTTAGTTGTGTCATGAGAACTCTTAGTTGCAGCATGCATGTGAGATATAGTTCCCTGACCAGGGATGGAACCCTGGCCCCCTGCATTTGGAATGTGGAGTCTTAACCACTGCACCACCAGGGAAGTCCCCCTATTATATATCTTGCTAGCCACTCCTCCCAACTAGAACCATAACCTAAGATTAGCAGAATCATGAACTCTGCCCATTCATTTTCTATTAGGTTTGCTGCTTTTATTGACCACACTATGGGGAGATATTTTCTGTCCTTTGTTCCAAATCAAGTCATCCACCTCTAGCAGTGAAGCTGCTACTTTCCACAGCCAGCTCCACCCTGGGAGAACATCTGTGCCTTCGGAGCAGGAGATGGGATGGGAATGGGAACAGCCCCAGGCAAGAACCCCACAGACTCATATTGCCCTTACCTGAGGTTCAGTGGTTTTTCATAAATAAGCACTTCTCAAGTTGTTTGCCTTTAGTTAATTTTCCAGAACCCCGAAATGGTTGGTTCCAACAATTTTGTCTAGTTGTTTACAGGGCAGAGCATTTGCCAACCTCTTTACTCCACCATGGCCAGAAGTCTCTGCTGGAAGACCTGAGGATGGAGATTTATTCACCTCTGAGAATCATCTCATGATAAATACCTGTCATTACTGTGAGGCTCCTAAGGAAGCAGCAGCCACATAACCAAGCTCTAAAAAGCTGAATTTTAGATTTAAATAACACGACTCTCTCATTACATTCCCGAATGTTCCATGATTTACAAATAAAGAAACTAAAGCACAGACAGACCCACTCAAAAAACACGTGTCGAGCACTGACTTTATGTCAGACACTATTCTAGGTTCTGGGGACACAGTAGTGAATAAAATAGTCCCTACCTGCTCGGTAATGTTTTAGTGAATTGAATTCTGGAGACTAAGAAACTAGTTCAAGATCACATAACCAGTGAGTGATGGTTCTAGTCTGTTTGACTCCCAAGCTCTTCCCACTTCTCCACATTGTCCCTTGTCTAAGTCTGCTGGGCGGCTATAACAAAGTACAACCGGCTGAATGGCTTAAAAAAGAAAATTATTTCTTACAGTTCTGGAGGCTGGGACGTCCAAGATCAAGGTGCCTGAAGATTCAGTGTCATGAGGAGCACTTGCTTCCTGGTTCACACATGACCATCTTCTCGCTGTGTCCTCACATGGTGGAAGAGACAAGGCAGCTCTCTAGCATTGCTTTTATAAGGGCACAAATCCCATTCATGAGGGCTCCACCTTCGTGATCTAATCACATCCCAAATGCTCCACCCACTAATGCCATCACACTGGGAGTCAGGATTTCAGCGTATGAATTTTGGGGGATACATTCAGTCCCTAACACTCTTCAGCAATAACTTAGGTGTGAATAATGCTTTTCAGCATAAAGTGAACTTTCAACAGTTTTACCTTGTTAGATCTTCAAAGGAAACCCACGAAGGAGAAATTTTAATGAAGGTTAAACTGAAGCATAAAGGGAGTATTTTAAAAGAAAAGCATACCCAAGACTTAAACACAGTCTTTCTAATACTTATTTCCGTTAGTCATTAAACCATAATTTTTAGAGCAAAAACCTTATTTGATGAAAAAAAAATTGAATAGGTAATGCATATAATTCAAAATTCAAAATGTACAAAAGGGTATATAGTTAACAGCTACTTCAAAAAGGGAACATATAGTTTAAAAGTCTCTCCCAACCCCTGTTTCTCAGCCACCTAGTTTCCCTTTCCTGGGAGAATAAATTGCATTTCTTGTTTAACAACCCTCTTGGCCAGACACTCAACTAGGTGCCTCATAGGTCCTAACAAAAGTAATTCAAAGTAACCACATACACATAGTACAGTGTTAAGACCAAAAGAAAGAGAGTTGGGTTTGGGACGAAGTGAGAGAGTAGCATTGACATATATACACTAGCAAATGTAAAATAGAGAGCTAGCAGGAAGCTGCTGCATAACACAGGGAGATCAACTCAATGATGGGTGATGACCTAGAGGGCTGGGATAGGGAGGGTGGGAAGCAGTCACGGGAGGAGGGGGAATATGGGGATATATGTATCAATACAGCTGATTCACTTTGTTGTACAGCAAAAAGCGGCACAACCGTGTAAAGCAATTATACTCCAATAAAGAGCTTAAAAAACAAACAAACAGCACCTGCTCATTTCTCAGTCATGCTACCCATGCAATGTGCCAGGGAATTCTGCTGATTGTAACCGCACTGTATACGAGTATAATACAACATGTGAGATAGGAGGGGGATGATTTCTCAGCCTTTAGTATAGACTGTGATCTTCTAATGAACTAAAACAAACTAAAGAAAAACGTTTCCCTGACCTCTTTCAATAAGTTTTGGAGAAAACATCAAAGAAACATTTATGAAAATCTCTAAGGAATAAACATTCTTACATAATTTATTCCCACAGAGATTCATAGGAATATTTGCGAATTTTAAGAGCAGAAGTTTTATATTCTTACCCTGGCTGACTATTTAGACCTACCTGTCCTTCTCAAAAACTTAACGGAATAATAAAAATTGAAGCAGAATTTTCCACTATGAAATGCTCAAAGCTCTTCACTCTGCTGTCAGAAAAGTGTTGCTAGAGATGTACCCAGTACAAGGAATGCAACATGTTAAGCAGTGAAATTTTTGGCACAATAAGCAGAAGAGTCAAAATTTGTCCTTCTTTGGCAATGGTGGATTTGTGTTCACAGCTTGCCGTGCTCCCCAAATCTTCCATGTTCACCACCCAGAAGCTCTTTGAACCCCATCCTTTCAGGGTTTTAGGGCGGCTTCATTATGTAGTCATGATTGATTGAATCATTGGTCATTGGCATCCATTCAACCTCCAGCCCCTCTCTCCTCCCCAGAGGTGGGGTGGGGGGGGCACTGAAAGTTCCAATCCTCTAATCTCACGGTTTGGTTGCCTGGCAACCAGCCTTCATCCCATCCTTAGGTTACCTAGATGCTTTCCCCAAAGTCACCTCATTAACATAACAAAAGATACCTTTATGGCTCTCATCACTTAGGAAATTCCAATGTTTTTAGAGCTCTGTGCCGGAAAACAAATAAATGTTTCTCATTATAAATCGCAGCATCACACCTACCCTAACAAGAGATTTGTATACCTAACTGCCTCCTGGTCATCTCCCCTTGAATGTCCAAAGAGCTGTTCAAACTCAAAATGTCCAAAAGTGATCCATTTTTATTTCCTGATGCCCATATCAAACTTGCTGCTCTTTTGCACTTGTCAACCTCTTCACTTGTACATATCCCTTCAAACCCTAACCTGCCATGCATGTTATGCTTTAGCCATGTTAGGCTACATCTACTTCCTACAAGGTACTCTACTGTTATTCACATTTTTCACAGAATGACTTTTGCATCACTTAAGTGACTTAATGCAATTCACAGTTCATTGTCCCTAACCCATTCCTGTGAGTTAATGAATGCTTGGCACTTACTGCTGCATGGACACAAAGGAAAAGAATGGTGTCCTAAACACTCAATCCCCTACTGTCTCACTCCTGAATCCTGGCTAGAAGGCTATCTGGGTTCTGACAATTCTTCCTTTGCAAGGGATGCTGCTTTCAGGAGTTAAAATGTTACTCGTGCCTTCTGGACTCTGACCTCCCAGATCCCAATCTCACTCATCCCTGTGATAGTTGGAGGAGTGAGGCTGGACCTTAGGGCACCATCCTACCAGGATGAGTACAGTCCTAGCTGCAGCCACCCAGCTCCTGCTCATGAACCCTCTCCCCAAAGTTGATACATCAGAAATAGAAAAAATATCTCTCATATATTTCTTCATATGATCTATACAGGAAATGGGGGGGGGGGTCTCATTAGCAATGGTATAGCTACTTTATGTAGGGAGACAAGTTTAATAAATAAAAACTTTCTTCTGACTTATGACAGCCAGTAAACTTTTATTTTTTGATTCATGATACATTTTAGCAGACACATACTCCCAGTTTTGCCCCAAACATTATTATAGCCTTAGCTTTTGTTTTTTCAAGAGTAGAAAAACATTTCTAAAAGAAATAGTCATAGTCAGGCTGATGCTTGCTCTATTATCTTCCTTCAAAAATGCTGAGTTAGGTAACCACACAACAGAACTTTAATAAATACCTTCCAAAGCCATTTGCCTTGCTTTCACAAAACTGCTTCCTTGTTCAGGAATGCTATATCAGTTTAATGGGGCGGCTACAACAAAGTGCAGTAGCCACACCCCGCCACCCAATCTGCGGTTTCAGTTATCTGCGGTCCACTGCAGTCAGAAATTATATAATGGAAAATTCCAGAAATAAGCAATTCATACGTTTTAAATTGCATGCTGTTCTGAGTAGCATGATGGAGTCTCACACCATCCTGCCCCATCCCTCCCAGGACATGAATCATCCCTTTGTCCAGCGTATCTCACTCAATTAGTCACTTAGTAACCATCTTGGTTACCAGATCAACTATCACAGTATTGCATTGCTTGTGTTCAAGTAACATTTGTGCAAGAGTAGGGATGCTGGCAATTTGGATATTCTCTTACTGTGCTTAATTGTAAATTAAACTTTAAAATAGGTGTGTATGTACAGGAAAAACACGGTGCATATAGGGTTCAGGACTGTCCTCAGTTTCAGGCATCCCCTGCGGATGGACTGCATCCCCATGGATGAGGGGGGACTACCATACCACAAACTAACTGGCTTAAGCAATAGAAATTTATAATCGCACAGTTCTAGAAGCTAGAAGTCTAAGATTAACATGTCAGAAGCCCTAAGCTCCCTCTGAAGGTACAAGGGAAGAACCTGTTCCAGATGTCACTTTTAGATTCTGGTAGTTCCTTGGCTTTTGGCAGCATAACTCCAATATCTACATGGTATTCTCCTTGTGTGTGTTTGTGTGTCCAAGTTTTTCCTTTTTATAAGAATACCAGTCATTTTGGATTAGGGGTTCATCCTCCAGTATAACCTCATTTTAATTACATCGACAGTGACCCTATTTCCAAACAAGGTCACATTTTGAGGTACTAGGCGATAGGACTTTAACATATGAATTTGGCGGGCACATGTTTCAACCCATAACAAATGCCTTCTCTCATCTGTTTACCTGGAAATGCCTGCTTATTTTCCATGGCTCACATCATCCTCTGTAAAGCCTTTCCGGTCTTCTCTGGGGATTATCAACAGTCCCTTCCTTTGTGGCCACACTGTGCTACCTCTATTGCATTTATTTGTTTTCTGAGCTTTCTTCCCCTGCTACAGTGTAAGTTGCTTGTGAGCAGGGACCTGTCTTGCTCATTTTTCACCTCTTAGCATCTTGCAGAGTGCGTAGCATATAATTAATGTTAAGTGAATATTGCTGACTGAATGGATGAGTGGATGAATTGGGTACAGGTCAATTTAAATAGGAAAGGAAAACAAGCTAAATCCTCAGAATCTGTTTCAAAAAAGAGATGAACACAGGGAACTTGTCCAATCGGGCTCGGCATTTGAGAGAACCCTGTGCTGTTTCTCAACACAAATTCTTATGGAGCTAGACCTATCCAAAACAGTTACCACTGGCTACATGTAGCTATTTAAAAAAAATTTTTTTCCTCACACATGTAGCTATTTAAATTTAAATAAATTAAAATTAAATACAATAAAAAATTCAGCTCATCAGTCACACTAGCCATATTTTAACGTTCAATAGCCACTTACCATATCGCACAGCACAGATAAAAAACATGTCCATAATTTCAATAAGTCCTGTAGGACAGTGCTGGTCTAAACAATAAAATACTCTTGAGGAGACAGTCCTTTCTCAAAGACACAATTCAATTTAACAGTATTAATTCATCTTTTCCCATAAGACAGTACCATGTTTGATGTCAGCAAAAAACAAAAAATGAATATGATTACTGTGATCTTAAGGGACTCACCATTCAGTAGTTCAATGAATTTGTTTAAAAAGGTTTTGCTAAGGAGAAATTTGTTACATTTGAAAAATCACCTACCAAAGCAAACAAAAGTAAGGAAAGCTTAGGAACATTGGGTTATTAAATTGACAGCGTAGATGCCTGTGAAGGTTGCGGCTATTGTGCACACGTGTACATCACTGTGTCAGAGGTGGACAGGGCCACATTTTGACCTAACATACATGTGTCCAAACTAAGACTTTTTAAATTAGTATTTAAGAAGAATTTAAATACACATTTAGGGAAATCCCCAGCGGTCCAGCGGTCAAGACTCTGCATTTTCACTGCAGCCGCAGGGAACGGCCAAAAAAAAAGAAAGGAAAATACCTTTTAGTATTTAGCTGTGTTTTAGAATCTTACGAAACACAATTAAGTCAAACTAAATTTCTTTTTTTTTTTAGTTTAGAAACCACCTCAGGAACACCTTTACTACAAACCACCAGGTCAGACAGAAGCTGGGATCTAGTGAAAATCTAGGGAAAAACAATTTTCCAGTGACATATGGCAACGCCCCTCAGGCTTATAATGAGACCATAATAAAACCGAAGGTCACTTTATGTGTCCCAGAGGGTGTTTGTGCAAACATTCAAGATGATCACACAGCTCCAAAATGGATATATTTATTAACTTACAGGTAAAGTTAAGAACATTGGGGAAATTCAGAGAGACCCTTTTGTATGGAAAATAAGTATCTTTCTGGCATAGTAAATTCAAAACCATATTTATAGAAATATTTCAATCCTTTTCAAAAGAAATTCCTTAAATACCATATTTGATTGTGAATTATAAGCAATGCCTGCTTTCATTTTTTCCAGCTTTATTGAGTTATAATTGACATAAAACATTGTGTACATTTTATTTTATTTTATATTTTATTTGTTGGCTGCGTTGGGTCTTGATGCTGCGCTCGGGCTTTCTGTAGTTGCATAGAGCGGGGGCTACACGTCATTGCAGTTTGCAGGCTTCTTATTGCGGTGGCACAGGCTCTAGGCACCCGAGCTTCAGTAGTTGTGATGCGTGGGCTCAGTTGTTGTGGCTCACGGGCTCTAGAGCGCAGGCTCAGTAGTTGCTCCGCTGCATGTGGGACCTTCCTGGACCAGGGCTCAAACCCATGTCCCCTGAAGTGGCAGGAGGATTCTCAACCACTGTGCCACCAGGGAAGCCCCAAACACTGTGTACATTTAAAGTGTACAAAGTGTTGATTTGATACACATATATTGTGAAATGATTTATCTCCCATAGCATTAGCTAACACCTCCGTGAATCACCTAATCACATTTCTTTTTGTGGTGAGAATATTTAAGATCTACTCTTTATTATATTTTTTTCCTGTTTTTGTTATTTTTTAAATAACCGCATGTTCTAAGTGTACATTTCTGTCAAACTTTGCAACAGTTATTTCATACAGATAATTAACACTTTTTATTATGTACTTTCCTGATAACTATTATGATTTTTAAGGATTACTTTTTTGTGTTATCAAAAACACACTTGAATCTAGCATAAAACAAAACAAAACAAAACAAAAAAAGCAAAAAAAAAAACTTGACAACTTTCAAATATATAAAACAGTTCTATTAATTACAATCACCATACTGTACATTTGATTCCCACAGCTGTTTGACTTATAACTGGAAGTCTGTACCCTTTCACCAGCATCTCCCCAATTCCCCCACCCCCTCAGCCCCTGGTAATCACCATTCTACTTCTGTTTCTATGTGTTCAGCTTTTTAGATTACACATATAAGTGATATCATACAGTATTTGTCTTTGCCTGACTTATTTCACTTAGCACAATGCCCTCAAGGTCCATCCATATTGTCACAAATGGCACAGACACACACACACACACACACACACACACACACCCCTCTCACATCTTTATCCTTTCATCCATTAACAGACACTTAGGTTATTTCCACATCTTGGCTATTGTGAATAATGCTGCCATGAACGTGGGAGTGCAGATATTTTTTCAAGATCCTGATTTCATTTCCCTTGGGTATATTCCCAGAAGAGGGATTGCTGATAATTTCTTAAGGACTGTCCATACTGTTTCCCATAGTAGCTGTGCCAGTTTACATTCCCACCAGCAGTACACAAGGGTTCCCTTTTCTCCATATCCTCGCCAACACTAGCTATGTCTTACCTTTTTGATGGCAGCCATTCTAACAGATGTGAGGTCATATCCTCTTGTGGTTTTGATTTGCATTTCCCTAATGATTACTAATGTCGAGCATCTTTTCATGTACCTGTTGGTCATTTGTATGTCTTTTTGGGAAAACTATTCCATTCCTCTGTCTGGTTTTTAATCATATATATTTTTTGCTATTGGGTTGTATGAATTTCTTATATAATTTGGATTTTAACCCCATCAGATATATGATTTGAAAATATTTTCCCCCATTCTGTAGGTTGTCTTTTCACTTTGTTAATCATTTCTTTTGCTATGTAAAAATTTTTAGTTTGATATAGACCCATTTGTTTACTTTTTATTTTGTTGTTTATGCTTTAGTTTTCATATTTAAAAAATCATTGCCAGACCCATGTCAAAAAGGTTTTTTTCTTACGTTTTCTTCTAGCAGTTTTGTGGTTTCAGGTCTTATGTTTAAGTCTTTAAATTACTTTGAGTTAATTTTTGTGAGTGGTGAAAGATAAGGGTCTAATTTCGTTCTTCTGCATGTGGTTATCCAGTTTTCCCAACAGCATTTATTGAAGAGGGCTTCCTTTCCCTATTGAGTATTCTTGGCTCCCTTGTCAAATATTAGTTGACTGAATATGTGAGGGTTTGCTATGTGCTCATGATTCTGTTCCATTGCTCTAGTTTATCTACTTTTATACCAATATCATACTGTTTTATTACAATAGCTTCATAGTATAGTTTGAAATCAGGAAGTGTGATGGTTCCAGCTTTGTTCTTCTTTCTCAGGGTTGCTTTTTCTATTTGGAGTCTTTTGTGGTTCAGTACAAGTTTTAGGATTATCCTATTTCTGTGAAAAAAAATTTCATTAAAACTTTGATAGGGGACTGCCTAGGTGGCACAGTGGTTAAGAATCTGCCTGCCAATGCAGGGGACATGGGTTTGAGCCCTGCTCTGGGAAGATTCCACATGTCACGGAGCAGCTAAGCCTGTGAGCCACAAATGTTGAGCCTGTGCTCTAGAGCCCGTGAGCCACAACTACTGAGCCCATGTGCCGCACCTAGTGAAGCCCATGAGCCTAGGGCCCGTGCTCCACAACAAGAGAAGCCACTACAATGAGGAGCCCGCACACCACAACGAAGAGTAGCCCCCGCTCTCAGCAACTAGAGAAAGCCTGTGTGCAGCAACAAAGACCCAACGCAGCCAAAAAATAAATTAAAAAAAAAAAAACTTTGATAGGGATTACATTAAATCAATAGATGCCTTTGGTATGGACACTTTAACAATATTAATTTTTCTAATATGTGAACACATATCTTTCCATTTTTTGTGTCTTCCATTTTTTTCATCAAAGTCTTGTATTTTTCAGTGCATAGATCTTTCATCTCCTTGGTTAAAATTATCCCTAAATATTTTATTGCTTTTGATGATATTTTTAAATAAATTTATGTATTTATTGCCTGTGTTGGGTCTTTGCTGCACACAGGCTTTCTCTAGTTGCAGCGAGCAGGGGCTACTCTTCATTGCAGTGTGCAGTTTTCTTATTGTGGTTGCTTCTCTTGTTGTGGAGCACAGACTCAAAGAACATGGCCTTCAGTAGTTGTGGCACATATGCTCAATAGTTGTGGCTTGTGGGCTCTAGAGCACAGCCTCAATAGTTCTGGCACACGGGCTTAGCTGTTCTGAGGCATGCAGGATCTTCCTGGACCACGGATCAAACCTGTGTCCCCTACATTGGCAGGCAGATTCTTAATCACTGCGCCACCAGGGAAGTCTGCTTTTCACGACATTGTAAATGGGATTGGTCTCTTTATTTCTTCTTAAGATGTATTGTTGTTGGTGTATAGAAATGCAACTAGTTTCTGTATGTTGATTTTGTATGCTGCAACTATACTGAATTCACTGATTAGTTCTAACAGTTTTTTGGTGGAGATTTTAGGATTTTCCATATTTAAGATTATCTCATCTACAAACAAAGATAATTTCACTTCTCCCTTTCTGGTGTGAATACCTTTTATTTCTTTTTCCTGCTTGATTGTGTTGGCTAGGGCTTCCAGTCCTATGCTGAATAGGTGTGGTGAGAGCACCCATGTCTTATTTCTAATCTTAGAGGAAAAGCTTTCAGGCTTTCACCATTGAGTATAATGTTGGCTGTGGGTTTGTCCTATATGGTCTTGATTATGTTAAGGCATGTTCCTTCTATACCAAATTTGTTGAGTGCTTTTATCATAAAAGGAGGTTGCATTTTGTCATATGCTTTTTCTACATTTCTATCAAGATGGTCATATGATTTTTATCTTTCATTCTGTAATGTGGTGATTTTGATTTGTGTATGTTGAATCATCCTTGCATCCCGGGAATAACCCCACTTGATTATGGCATAGGAGCCTCTTAATGTGCTGAATTTGGTTTGAATTTTGTTTGTTGATATTTTCTTCAGAATTTTTGCATCTATGTTCATCAGGGATATAGGACTGTAATTTTCTTTTCTTGAAGTGTCCTTATCTGCTCCTGGTATCAGCACATTGCTGGCCTTATAAAGTGATTTA